>NC_090384.1:10303274-10676634 GCF_036365525.1 Heterodontus francisci | reverse complement strand
TTACTGTGGAGAAGTAGAGAAAGCAACTGGGTCGGGGAGAAAGCAACTGGGTCGGGGAGAAAGCAACTGGGTCGGGGAGAAAGCAACTGGGTCGGGGAGAAAGCAACTGGGTCGGGGAGAAAGCAACTGGGTCGGGGAGAAAGCAACTGGGTCGGGGAGAAAGCAACTGGGTCGGGGAGAAAGCAACTGGGTCGGGGAGAAAGCAACTGGATTGGGCATCCGCAGCTGGAGGGAACGGCTGAATGGAGAGGGCCGGAAGCGAGAGGCCGTAGAGAGCCGCGGGGAGCGAGCGTGCGAAGACCTTGGTGTCACCGGGTCCAGGGACTGGCCAGTAAGTCTTTTGCAGTTGCGTTTATGGCGCATGCACAGAAAAAGGCACTCCTCTTCCGTTCCGCTGCTCCCCCCACCCCACTCTCTCCCCTTCCTCCCTCTCCCTCCCTCTCCCTCCCCTCCTCCCTCTCCCTCCCCTCCCCCCGCTCTCCCCTACTTCCCCCAGCTCTCCCCCTCCCCCCCTCTCCCTCCCTCCTTCCCCCCCCTCCCTCCCTCCTTCCCTCCCCCTCCCTCCCTCCTTCCCCCCCCTCTCCCTCCCTCCTTCCCCCTTCTCCCCCCTCCCTCTTTCCCCCCTCCCCCTCCCTCCCTCTTTCCCCTCCCTCCCCTCCCCCCGCACTCCCTCCCCTCCCCCCGCTCTCCCCTACTTCCCCCAGCTCTCCCCTACTTCCCCCTTGACCCTTCCCCCTTCTCCCCCCCTCCCTCTCCCTCCCTCCTTCCCCCTTCTCCCCCCCTCCCTCTTTTCCCCCCTCCCCCCCCTCCTCCTCTCTTTCTCCTCCCCCCCCCTCTCTTTCTCCTCCCCCCCCTCTCTTTCTCCTCCCCCCCCCTCTCTTTCTCCTCCCCCCCCTCTCTTTCTCCTCCCCCCCCCTCTCTTTCTCCTCCCCCCCCTCTCTTTCTCCTCCCCCCCCTCTCTTTCTCCCCCCTCCCCCTCCCTCTTCCCTTTCCCTCCCCCTCCCTCTTTCTCCCCCCCCCACCTTCCTCTTTTCCTCCCCCCCCCCTCCCCCTATCCCCCCCCCCTCCCCGGCACCGCTACCCCTGGTCTCCCCGCGCTGCTCTCCCCGGCCTGCTCCACTCTCTCACTCCGGCCATTGTATTCTGCCACGTGTTTGTTAGGTTTCATCTCTGTGATTCTTTGAGCAGCGCCATCTTTAGTCCTGGCAGCTGCTACAGTCGCAAGCTGTTACGTTTTCGTGGCACATGCTGTATTTGCGCATGTGCCAAAACAGCGCCACCTACCGATCGCGTTGTCAACAATCGCGGTCTTAAGAAATGTGCAGATGATACGAAAATTGGTTGATAGTTATGAGAAAGCTGTAGAATGCAGGTGGGCAGGTAAGTGGAAACTGTAATTCAACACAGACAAGTGTGAGGAAATGCATTTGGGGAGGCAAAAAAAAAGCAAGGGAATACACAATAAATGGTAGGATACTGAGAAGTGTAGACGAACAGAGAGACCTTGGAGTGACTGTCCACAGATTCCTGAAGGTAACAGGACAGATAGCTAAGGTAGTAAAGAAGGCATACAGGATACTTGCCTCTATTAGCCGAGGCATAGAATATAAGATCAGGGCAGTTATGCTCAAACTGTATAAAACAACAGTTGGAGCTCAGCAAGAGTACAGAGTACAGTTCTGGTCACCGCATTGCAGGAAGGATGTGATTGTACTCGAAAGGGTACAGAGGAAATTTATGAGGATGTTGCTACGACCGGAGAATTTTAGCTTTAAGGAAAGATTGGATAGTCTGGCTTTGTTTTCTTTGGAACAGAGGAGGTTGAGGGGAGATTTAATTTAGGTGTATAAAATTATGCCTAACGAGAAGGACCTATTTTGGTTAGCAGAGAGGTCAACAACCGGGGGTCATAGATTTAAAGAAATTAGAAGGATTCAAGGGAAATTGAGGAGAAATTTTTTTCATCCAGAGGGTAGTGGGGGTCTGGAAGTCTCTGCCTGAAAGGCTAGAAGAGGCAGAAATCCTCATCACGCTTAATAAAAATACTTGGATACGCACTTGAATTGCTGCAACCCACATGGCTACGGACCAAGAGCTGGAAAGCGGGATTAGGCTGATAACTCTCTTTCAGCCCGCACAGACAAAATGGACCAAATGATCTCCTTCTGTGCTGTAAATTTTCTATGTTTATTTCCCAGCACCAATTTCTCAAACACTCCAGTGCAATCCCTGGGATGCTGCACTCCATGCATCGCCTCAGCACTGTTCCCCGGGACATTCCACTCAGTGCATTTCCCCAGCACCAGTCCCTAGACACTGCACTCTTACATTCCCCCAGCTGCAGACCTGGGGACACTCCAGTCAGTACATCTTCCTCGGCAGTGATCCCTGAGACATGGCACTCCATACAACTCCCTGCTCCGATCCCAGGCACACTCGACTCGGTACACCTCCTCCACTCAGTACACTGGCCAGCACAGATACTTGGGACATCCCACTCAGTTACCCCCTCCAGCACCGATCCCCAGTGACACTGTACTCAGTACATATCACCAGCCTGCTGGTACTCCCCGAAGTAGTAGGGCCTCTCTCAGCGATTCTTCCACTACCTCCCCACTTCACCCATGATATGCACTGTTGGTGCAGCAGCCTTTAGTGAAGGCCTGCTGAAAGTTTAGTTACAGCACAGCTGAGGAATGTCCAACACCTCTTCCAAAACACTAACTCAAGGAGCTTGTACTGGTAAAGCCTGCTTTCCTTGTACAATGATGGTTGCTAATTACAGAGTTATTTTTCCTGTGCTGCCTCCCAATGGTTAATTCCAGTGGTTCCTGATGGGCGTGTGTCCTTTCCAATGCGGTGGGACCTCCTGTGTTGATGGGAGATTGTGTTGATTTTCTCTCTCGTCTCACAACAGCTGCAGTTATTCACCACCTGCCCTGGTAAGTTAATGGCTCTGACCTATATTCAGCACCATAACTTCTTGTGATGGGTACCTTGCCATTAGAATGTTTTCATCCCAGTACACTGCAGGATTCATCATTCAGTATCTCTTCTAACTTCAGTGCATTCTTAGATTAGCCTGCTCTAATCACCCCCTCACTGTTACAATTCCAGAGGAATTTCCTACTGACGGGCTGTGGAGCAAGTAGCCCTGCAGAAAGCTTCTCTCCCCTTTTCTGGTGTAGGCCACAGCCAGCTGGTCCCAAAACTTAACATTCCTCTGATCAAGTGACACCTCTCTCTTTCATCGTATCCATACACTCCCCCTGGACACCAAATCGATTCATGTCATCACACATCCTAGATTTCACACACTTGGGTGCGTGCGCATACACAGCTCCTAACTGCACATCAGGACATAATAGAAGCAGGAGGAGACAATATAGCTCCTCAAGCCTGCTCCGCCATTTAGTAAGATCATGGCTGACTTCAATCCTACTTTCTATCCAATCCCCACATCCCTGGATTCCCTAAGTGTCCAAAACTCCATTGCTCACTGCCTTGAATATACTGAATGACCGAGCATCCACAGTCCTCTGAGGTAGAGACTTCCAAAGATTCACAATCCTGAGTGAAGAGATTTCTCATCTCAAAACTAAATGGCCACCCCTTATCTTGAGACTATGCCCCCTATATCTGTGCTCTCCAGCCAGAGGAAACAGCCTTTACCCTTGTCAAACCCAATCAGAAACCTATGTTTCAATGAGATCATCCCTCATTCTTCTAAACTCTAGAGAATAAAGGCCCATTCTATTCAATCTCTCCCCACAGGACAATCCCTTTCGTCCCAGGAATCAATCTAGTGAACCCTTGTCTCACCCCCTCTAAGGCAAGTATATCCTTCCTTAGGCAAGGGGACCAAAACTGTACATATTATTCCAGATGTGGTCTCACTGAAGTCCTGTGCATTTGCAGCAAAACTTCCTTATTCTTGTACTCCAATCCCCTCACAATGAAGGGGAACATACCATTCGCCTTCCTAATTGTTTGCAGTACATGAATGCTAAATTTCTGTGACTCATGCACAAGGACTGCCAAATCTCTCCAAACATAAACATTTAAGAGTTTCTCACTATTCAACAAAGTATCATTTTTCTGTTCTTCCTATGCAAATGAATAACCTCACAGGGCGGCACAGTGGCGCAGTGGTTAGCACCGCAGCCTCACAGCTCCAGCGACCCGGGTTCAGTTCTGGGTACTGCCTGTGCGGAGTTTGCAAGTTCTCCCTGTGACCACGTGGGTTTCCGCCGGGTGCTCCGGTTTCCTCCCACAGCCAAAGACTTGCAGGTTGATAGGTAAATTGGTCATTGTAAATTGTCGCTAGTGTAGGTAGGTGGTAGGAGAGTGGTGGGGCTGTGGTGGGGATGGGCTAGGGAATATGGGGTTAATGTAGGATTAGTATAAATGGGTGGTTGTTGGTCGGCACAGACTCAGTGGGCCGAAGGGCCTGTTTTAGTGCTGTATCTCTAAATAAAATAAAAATTTCCCACATCAGACTCCATCTGTCACCTTCTTGCCCATTCACTTCACTTATTTATATCCCTTTGCAGACTCTCTGTTTCCTACTCACAACTTTTTTTCCCACCCACCTTTGTATGGTCAGCAAATTTGGCGACAATACCCTCTCTCCCTTCATCCAAGTCATTAATATTGATTGTAAATAGTTGAGGCCCCAGCACTGATCCCTGTGGTACCCCATCAGTTAGTTTGCCAACCTGAAAATACCCCTTTATCCCCTCTGTTTTGTTAGTTCACCAACACAGAAATGGCGGAGAAACTAAAGCAGTATTTCGCCTCAGTTTTCACGGTGGAGGACACTAGTACCATCCCAATAGTAACAAGTAATGCAGAGGTTATAGAAAGGGAGGAACTTAAAAAAAATCATCATCACTAGGGAAAAAGTACTGAGCAAACTACTGGGATCGAAGGCAGACAAGTCCCCAGGGCCTGATGGCCTACATCCTAGGGTCTTAAAGGAAGTGGCAGCGGAGTTAGTGGATCCATTGGTTATAATATTCCAAAATTCCCTGGATGCGGGAAAGGTTCCAGTGGATTGGAAAATTGCTAACATAACGCCGTTATTCAAAGAAGGAGGCAGAAAGTTAACATCTGTCGTTGGGAAATCATTAGAATCCATTATTAAGGAAGTAATAACAGGACATTTAGAAAGTCAAAACACAATCCATCAGAGTCAGCATGGTTTTATGAAGGGTAAATCGTGTTTGACTAATTTGCTAGAGTTCTTCGAAGCTGTAGCAAGCAAAGTCAATACTGGGGATCCAGTAGATGTAGTATATCTGGACTTCCAGAAGGCATTTGAGACGGTGCTGCACAAAAGGTTAGTACACAAGGTAAGATCACATGGGGTTAGGGGCAATTTATTAGCTTGGATAGAGGATTGGCTAACCAACAGAAAACAGAGAGTCGGGATAAATGGGTC
The DNA here is from genome assembly GCF_036365525.1 of Heterodontus francisci. Taxonomy (NCBI): domain Eukaryota; kingdom Metazoa; phylum Chordata; class Chondrichthyes; order Heterodontiformes; family Heterodontidae; genus Heterodontus; species Heterodontus francisci. Next base: position 10,671,191 of record NC_090384.1, on the reverse strand, counting down.
ATTTTCTGGTTGGCAAGATGTAACTAGTAGGGTGCCGCAGGGTTCGGTCCTCGGGCCCCAACTATTTGCAATCTATATTAATGACTTGGATGCAGGGCTAGAAGGTTCTATAGCCAAATTTGCAGATGACACTAAAATAGGTGGGATAGTAAGTTGCAATAAAGAAATAAGAAATTTACAAGTGGACATGGATAGGTTAGGTGAATGGGCCAAAATGTGGCAGATGGAGTTTAACGTGGATATCCATTTTGGTTGGAAGAATAGAAAGGCAAATTATCTAAATGGAGAGAAACTTCAGAGTGCTTTGGTGCAGAGGGATCTGGGTGTCCTCGTGCATGAATCGCAGAAAACTAGTATGCAGGTGCAGCGGGTAAAAAGGAAGGCAAATGGAATTTTGGCATTTATTGCTAAAGGAATAGAATATAAAAGTAGGGAAGTGTTGCTGCAACTGTACAAGGCATTAGTGAGACCGCACCTGGAGTACTGTGTACAGTTTTGGTCTCCTTACTTGAGGAGGGATGTAGCTACATTGGAGGCAGTTCAGAGGAGGTTCACTAGATTGATTCCAGGGATGAGGGGTTTGGCTTATGAAGAGAGATTGAGCAGTTTAGGCCTTTACTAGAGTTTAGAAGAATGAGAGGAGATCGAATTGAGGTATATATGATGATTAAGGGGATCGACAAAGTAGACATAGAGAGGATGTTTCCTCTGATGGGGCAATCTAGAGCAAGAGGTCATAGTTTTGGGATAAGGGGCAGCAGATTTAAAACAGAGATGAGGAGAAATTACTTCTCTCAAAGGGTCATGAGTCAGTGGAATTCACTACCCCAGAGTGCGGTGGATGCCGGGACATAGAGTAAATTTAAGGAGATAGACATATTTTTAATTAGTAATGGGTTGAAGGGTTATGGAGAACGAGCAGGAAAGTGGAGTTGAGCCCGAGATGAGATCAGCCATGATCGTATTGAATGGCGGAGCAGGCTCGAGGGGCTGAATTGCCTACTCCTGCTCCTAGTTCTTATAGAGTCATAGAGCACTGAAACAGGCCCTTCGGCCCACCGAGTCTGTGCCGACCATCAACCACCTATTTATACTAATCCTACATTAATCCCATATTCCTTACCACATCCCCACCTTCCCTCAATTCTCCTACCACCTACCTATACTAGGGGCAATTTACAATGGCCAATTTACCTATCAACCTGCAAGTCTTTGGCTGTGGGAGGAAACCTGGGCACCCAGTGGAAACCCACACAGTCACAGGGAGAACTTGCAAACTCCACACAGGCTGTATCCAGAACCAAACCTGGGTCGCTGGAGCTGTGAGGCTGCGGTGCTAACCACTGCACCACTGTGCCGCCCTTATGTTATGTTAATCTTCTATCCATGCTAATATATTACCCCCAACACCACGAGTTCTCACTTTGTGTATCAACCTTACATGTGACACCTTATGTAATGCCTTTTGGAAATCCAAAGATACTAGATCTACTGGTTCCCCTTTATGCATTCTACTTCTTACATCCTCAAAGAACTCTAATAAATTTGTCAGACATAATATTCCTTTCATAAAACCATACTGACTCTGCTTAATCATATTGTCCTAGCCATAGTCCCAGAGGATCATAGACATCTCTCTCCATTAGAGAGAGACAGTTGATATTTAACTTGAGGGTCACCACTCCTCAAGCGTGGGGTAAGGCAAGGAGGCAGGCCTCCATGAACTACCATAGCCGGTATCTATTATGATTTTCTAAATGTCTTGCTATTACTTCTCTGCAGTACAAGGACAAGCAGCTAAAATGTTGACGAGAGTAGACCCGAGTGTGGTCCCTCCTTCCTCCCTCTCTCCCGAACCCACCTTGCAAGCTTCGAATCCTGTTTGCTGTCCATGACCACCCATGGACAACCCTGCTGAAGACAGAGACTCCTTGAAGGAAATTAACCCTGCACTACTTTCTCCAGGAAAACAGCCCAATCAATCGTCTACATCTTTAAAGCGGAAGCATTGGGACCAATGAGGGAAAGTCTTAAGACGACAGAGTTCAGCCTGAAGCAAGCTGAGTCACCAACCTCCACAGACTGTATACCCCTTTTATTTCTCTGGACTCTAATTTGGCCAATCTATCCTTCTTCCAACTCTCTAATCTGTGTGTGTGCGTATGTTAACTTCGAGTAAATGACTGCCTGCGTGTGTAAGTTGGAGTGTATTTTATTTTACTTAGTTTAAGTATACTAAAGGTAACCTCTTCCTTTGTTAAACTCAACAAAACCTGTCCGATGGTTCTTTTATGATTACAGCATGTAAAAAGTTAAACACTCACTGAAGTGGCAAGCATATTCTTTTCAAAAAAGTACATCTGTTGCGGTCAAACAAGGAGGGGGAAAAGAGGGGAACGTTACCTGATCTTAACAGGCACATGATGCAAGAGAGGTTGACATACCTGGGTAAAAAAAAAAGGCAGGGCAGAAGACAGGGATCTAGGGTGGACTTAAAGGGAGGGGTAGTCCCTCTGACTTTGGGAAAGAGTTACTGAGAATAGGGAGATATGTATGTATTCTGAAGGGTGGGTTTCCCGCGGTGCTGGAGGAGAAAGGAGGGACTGGACGATACCCACAGTCAGGAATGAAGGGTAAGGGTGGCACTGAATAAGATTTCCCAGCTTGGACTTAAGATTTGAAGGAGAGCCAGGATTCAGGAACTGATTCACTGGAGTTTAGGGAGCCACAAGATGTGTAGGACATTGGAGGAAACAAGGACTCCTTGAGATGGTCAATATTTGGCTGAAGGTTTTGAAGATTGGGTTGTAGGCAATGTTGTGGAGGTGGAAGGTAGGTAGGTGTGGGTTGAATATTCAGCTCATGATTCAACGGAAGGATGAGCTTAAGCACCATTGGGTTTACCCTGAACAAGAGTCCAGGGAAGTAGGTGGAATCAAGGCTGATGAGAATCAATGGGATGACTTTAGTTTTTGCCATGACTGAGCTATAGGAAATCAAAATAATTCAGGACTTGATGCTGGACAGGCTATAAGGCGTCAACATGGCACCATTCACCTACATGTGTGGGAGCTGTCAACAAAGAATAGTATGTATATGATAAATGAGAACACTAAAGGGTGGAGGAGGAGAATTGAGCGGTCTGCCAGGTCAAGGGAGCAGAGAGGCAGAAGGCAAATGAACTACAGTGGTTGTCATGGATTGCTCCAACTAGGCAGTAACGAGCTGTTGCCAGAAACTATTAGAGGTATTTATAACAGGAAGTGTGGCACAGATGAGCTCTCATGGGAGCAGTTCTTGGAGAGCGCGAGATAGAGAGAGACAGAGAGAGAGAGAGAGAATAGGGTTGATATACCACTTAGGTTTTGGGCAAGTCGGGAGCAGAGCAATTTTGGAAACTAAATCCATGAGCTCTTCACGACTAGAATACGAGATTAGCAGTGCAAAGAAGAGTTTGGCTTGAATTTATGGATTTCTTCGCTGCGGTTTTAGAGCCAGAGTCATTATGGCACAGAAGGAGGTTATTCAGCACATCGAGTCTATGCTAGCTCTCTGTAGAGCAATCCAGTCAGTCCAATTCCCTAGCTTTATCCCCGTAGCCCTGCAAGTTTATTTAACTCAAGTGCCCATCCAATTTCCTTTTGAAATCATTTGTCTCTGCTTCCACCATCCTCGCAGGCAATGTGTTCCAGGGCAGTAATGGAGAGACTGAATGTTGAAGGTGCTGGATGGAGTGTCAATCAGGCTTTGTCCTGGATGGTGTCAAGCTTTTTGAGTGTTGTAGGAGCTGCACTCATCTAGGCAAGTGGAGAGCATTCCATTGCACTGTTGACTTGTGCCTTGTAGATGGTGGAAAGGCTTATATATGATAAATATGGGGGGTGGTGTGGGGGGTTGGAATCAGGAGGGAATTACTCACTGCAGAAGTCATAGCCTCTGACCTGCTCTTGTAGCCACAGTACTTATATGACTGGTCCAGTTCAGTTTCTGGTCAATGGTAATCCCCAGGATGTTGACAGTGGGGGAATTCAGCGATGGTAATACTATTGAATGTCATGCGGAGAAGGTTGGACTCTCTCTTGTTGGAGATGCTCATTGCCTGGCCGTGAATGTAACTTGCCACTTATCAGCCCAAGCCTGAATGCTGTCCAGGTCTTGCTGCATATGGACACGGCCTGCTTCACTATGAGGAGTCACGAATGGTGCTGAACATTGTGCAATCATCAGTGAACATCCCCATCTCTGACTTTATGATGGAGGGAAGGTCATTGATGAAGCAGCTGAAGATGGTTGGGCCTCGGACACTACCCTGAAAAACTCCTGCAGTGATGTCCTGGGACTGAGATGATTGACCTCCAAAAATGACAACCATCTTCCTTTGTGCTAGATATGATTCCAACCAGTGGAAATTTTTCCCCCGATTCCCACTGACTCCAGTTTTTCTTGATGCCACACAGTCAAATGCTGCCTTGATATCAAGGGCAGTCACTCTCACCTCACCTCTGGAGTTCAGCTCTTTTGTCCATGTTTGCACCAAGGCTGTAATGAAGTCAAGAGCTGAGTGGCCCTGGCAGAACCCAAACTGAGCAGATTATTGCTGAGTAAGGGCCGTTTGATAGCACTGTCGCCGACACCTTCCATCACTTTGCTGATGATTGAGAGAAGCCAGATGGGGCGGTACTTGGCCAGGTTGGACTTGTCCTGCTTTTTGTGTACAGGACATACCTGGGCAGTTCTTCACATTGTCGAGTAAATACCAGTGTTATAGCCATACTGGAACAGCCTGGATAGAGGCGTGGCCAGTTATGGAGCACAAGTCTTCAGTACTATTGCCAGAATGTAGTCAGGGCCTATAGACTTTGCAGTATTCAGTGCCTTCAGCCATTTCTTGATATCACATGGAGTGAATCGAATTGGCTGAAGACTGGCATCTGTGATGCTGGGGACCTCAGGAGGAGGCAGAGATCCACTTGGCACCTCTGGCTGAAGATGGTTGCAAATGCTTCAGCCATGTCTTTTGCTCCAAGGTGAACAATCCCAGCTTCTCCAACCTATTAGAGCTAAAATCCCTCATCCTTAGAAATATCCTGGTAAATCTTCTCTACACTCTCTCAAGGAACTTCCCCTTCCTAAAATGTGATCAGAACTGGATGCCATACTCTAGTTGTGGCCTAACAGAGCTTTATAAAGGTTCAGCAAAACCTTCCTGCTTTTGTACTCAAATATTTCTATTTATGAAGCACAAGATCCCATATGCTTTGCGAACTACTCTCTCAATATGTCCTGCCACTTTCAAAGATCTATGCACATTGTTTAGAACTGTGCCATTAAGTCTATATTGTCCCCCCGCTATCCCTTCTGCCAAAATCACCTCACATTTCTATTGTTAAATTTCATTTGCCACTTGTCTGCCCATTCTGCTAGTCCTGTTGCAGTCGATTGGTATTATCCTCACTTTCTACCACACTTCCAAGTTTGGTATCAGCAGCAAATTTCAATCTGTACTCCAATATCCAAGTCATTTATATACATCAAAAAAGTGGCCCTAGCACTCAACCTTGGGGAACATCACTGTCTACCATCCTCCAGTTTGAAAACAGCCATTTATCATGACTCGCTGTTTCTGTCCTCAAGCCAATTTTTTATCCAAGCGGACCCCGGAAGTGCAGAAGGTTTTAGTTTAGACAGGCATCAAGATCGGCGCAGGCTTGGAAGGCCGAATGGCCTGTTCCTGTGCTGTACTGTTCTTTGTTCTTTTCTTTGTTCTGACACTGACCCTCCTATTCCACGAGTTTCAATTTTGTGATTATCACATGAAGTGAATCAAATTGGCTGAAGACTGACATCTGTGATGCTGGGGACCTCAGGAGGAGGCAGAGATAAATCACCCACTCGGCACCTCTGGCTGAAGATGGTTGCAAATGCTTCAGCCTTGCCTTTTGCTCCGGCATGCTACCACCAAACACATCTTCCCCTCTCCTCCCCTGTCAACATACCGCGACACCCTGGTCCACTCCTCCATTACCCCCAAAACCTCATCCCTTTCCCACAGGACCTTACCATGCAATCGCAGGAGGTGTAACACCTGCCCTTTTACCTCCTCTTTCCTCACCATCCAAGGCCCCAAAACTCAAAGCAGTGATTTACTTGTACTTCTTTCAATTTAGTATACTGTACTCGCTGCTCACAATGCAGTCGCCTCGACATTGGAGAGACCAAATGCAGACTGGGTGACCATTTGCGGAACACTTCCACTCAGTCCAGAAGCATGACCATGAGCTTTCGGTTGCCTGGCATTTTAATTCACCACTTTGCTCCCATGTCCACATTTCTGTCCTGGGCCTGCTGCAGTGTTCCAGTGAACCTCAATGCAAGCTCGAGGAACAACACCTCATCTTCCAATTTGGCACTCTATAGCCTTCTGGATTCAACATTAAGTTCAATAATTTCAGAGCATGACTGCCTTTCTAAAAAAAAATTTATTTTATTTTTTAGCCATGTCTTGAACTTGTTTCTGCTTTTGGACAGAGCTGTCCATTATTCTACCCTTAACACTCTCTCTGGACGAATGCTTTGTCTTTTAACACAACTATGAGCACTCGCTTTGCCTTTGTTTTGTGACATCTTTGTCAGTTAATCTCTTCTGCCCTCTGCCCTATCACACACCTTCCCTTTTGTTCTTCTTCCCCCCTCCCCCTTTTCACTTGCTCAAAGCCTATTACATTTTGAACCTTTGCCCATTCTGATGAAAGGTCAGAAACCTGAAATGTTAACTGTTTTTCTCTCTCCACAGATGCTGCCAGACCTGCTGAGTATTTCCAGCACTTGGTTTTATTTCAGATTTCCAGCATCCGCAGTATTTTGCTTTGATTAAACACTGGTGGGAGTATTGTATAGACCCCCTAGGCCATTGGGCAGAGTATACATCAAGAAGTAAGAGGAACAAAACTAATGCAATAATCATGGGGGACTTTAATCTTTATATAGATTGGACAAATCAAATTGGCAAAAGTAGTTTAGAGGATGAGTTTATGCAATGCATTTGAGGCAACTGGCTAGAACAATATGTGTAGAACCAACCAGGGAAAAGGCTATTTTAGACATTGTCTTGTGCAATGAAACGGGCTTAATTAGTAAGCTGCATTTTCTGACAATGCAACCAGTAGGTGGCGTAGCACTTGTACATGCACAAATGTAGCCTCATGCACTGAAACATCACTGTCTGCTACATTTTAGGCAGCTGCCAGGATTAAAGATGGCGCTGCTCAAATAATCACAAAAAAACAAATTAAATGCAATCGCTGAGATCCTGCTCATCTTCCCCAGCGCTGCCTCCCGGGCCCATCTGCTCACCGCTCACGCCTGGCCTCACCACTGCCTTCCCTCAGCCACTCGCCCCCCCCTCACCGCTTCATCCCCATCAAACACCCCATCTTCCCCGTTGGCCACTTGCTCCAGACAATGCCGCTTCATCCCCATCAGCTGCTCACTCCTGCCTCTCCACCACCCCCCACCCTACCCCTGCTCCCCACGGAGTAAGTGGGAGAGGGAGAGGGAGAGAGAGAGTGTGACAAGATAGGGATAGACACGAGAGAGGAAGGAGACTGCGAGCGAGAGACTAGGGAAGAGGGGGAAGTTGTGTTCCCACCACGTGATGGGGCAGGATGACGCTCCAGTACACGATAATGTTTTCGCGTGCATGCACGAATTAGTGCTGGCAAGAACATGGGCTGCGCATGCGCAGCACCTTACTGACAGCAAGAGACCGTTCTGCACGTGTGCATCTGCGAGAGCTCTGATGACGTCGGGACGCCGGATGCGTTGTCAGGAGTTACTTTGTAATTAGTAATCTCAAAGTAAGGGATCCTCTGGGAAAAAGTCATCTTAATATGCTGGAATTTCACATTGAGTTCGAGAGTGATGTACTTCAGTCTTAAATTTAAATAAAGCCAATTACATAGGTATGAGGCTAAGGTAGATTAATTTAGATTAGTTTAAAAGATATGACTGTAGATAAGCAATGGCGAATATTTTTAAAAATTCATAATTCTCAACTAATATACAATCCATTGAGAAATGTAACTCCACAGGAACAGTGCTCCATCCATGGATGATTAAAAGAGTAAGGATAGTAGTAAATTAAAAGAGGCTCATAATATTGCCAAGTAGAGTAGTAAGCCTGAGGATTGGGAGAGTTTAGGAAACCAACAAAGGATGACCAAAAATCATAGCAGAAAATAGAATGAAAGTAAACTAGCAAGAAATATAAAAAGACTGCAAGAGCTTTCACATACATATAAAAAGAGGAGAATAGGGAAAATGAAAGTGGGTTCCTGAGAGGCTGAGAGATGAAATTATAACGGAGGATAAGGAAATAGCAAAAGTGTTAAACAAGTATTTTCTATATCTGCCTTCACAAAAGAAGACCCAAAGAAACATACCAGAAATAGCAGGGAATCAAGGGTCGAATGAGGAGCCTAAAGTAATTAGCAATAAAAAACGGTGCAGTTACATTGCTCAGTGTTGTCTATAGGCCACCAGCTAGCGGGAAGGACGTGGAGGAACAAATTTGCAAGTGAATTACAGAAAGGTGCAAAAATTAAAGGGTAGTTATAATGGGGGACTTTAATTATCCAAACATAGACTGGGAATAGTAGTAGTGCCATGACACACGAAGGGGCAGTGAGGGGCAAGAGTTCCCAAAGTGTGTTCAGGAAAATTTTCTACAACAGTATGTTGCTAGTCCAAGGAGAAAGGAGGCACTGCTGGACCTGGTTTACCCTCATATAAAACTAGTCACCTCCTCGAAAAATTCAATCAAGATATGACCTCCCCCTGACAAAGCCACGCTGACTATCCTTGTTAATTGTTTCCAGCGTTTCTTGTTTTTATTTGATTTCCAGCATCCGCAGTATTTTGCTTTTATCCTCGAGTAATCCCTGCCTCTGCAAGTGGAGATTAATCCTGTCTCTCAGAATTTTTTCCAATAGTTTCCCTACACTGATGTTAGACTCACCAGCCTGTAATTACTTGATTTATCCCTGCTACCCTTCTTGAATAATGAGGTGTGTCAAGTGGATCAAGTATCAGTAGAACAGCATTCAGGGGATAGTGATCATTGTATCATAAGGTTTAGGCTGACTATGGAAAAGGACACAGAGCAATCCAGGGTAAGAATAATTAACTGAGGGAAGGCCAACTTCAATGGGGTAAGAATGGAGCTGGGGCGAATAAATTGGAGTCAAAAGCTGGCAGGAAAACCAGTAGATGAACAATGGGCTACCTTCAAAGAAGAGATAGTTCGGGCACAGTCAAGATATGTTCCCTCGAAGGGGAAAAGTAAGGCAAACAAATCTAGAGCTCCCTGGATGACAGAAGAGGTAGAGATTAAGATAAAGGAGAAAAAGTGTGCTTATGACAGATGCCAGGTAGAAAATACTATTGAGAACCAGGCTGGATATAGAAGGTCCAGAGGGGAAGTGAAAAAGCAAATAAGAGAAGCGAAGAGAGAACATGAGAAGTGATTGGCAGCTAGCATTAAAGGAAATCCCAAAGTCTTCTATAGGCATATAACTAGTAAAAGGATGGTAAAATGCAGTGGGGCCAATTGGGGACCAACACATGGAGGCAGAGGGCATAGCTGAGATATTAAATGAATACTTTGCATCTGTCTTTACCAAGGAAGAAGATGCAACCCAGGCAATGTTGAAAGAGGAGGTAAGTCAGACACTAGAGGGGTTTAAAATTTATAAAGAAGTATTAGATAGGCTGCCCGTACTTAAAATGGATAAAGCACCAGGGCAGGATGAGATGCATCCAAAGATACTGAGGGAAGTGAGGGTGGAAATCGCAGCGGCACTTGCCATAATTTTTCCGTCTTCCTTAGACTCGGGGGTGGTGCCAGAGGACTGGAGAATTGTAAACGTTACACCCTTGTTCAAAAAAGGGTGTCACGCCCATCAATTGCAGGCCAGTCAGTTTAACTTCAGTGGTGGGAAAACTTCTAGAAAAAATAATTAGGGACAAACTCAATAGTCACATGGATAAATGCAAATTAATTAAGGAAAGCCAGCATGGATTTCTTAAGGGAAAAATCATGTTTAACTAACTTGCTGGAGTTTTTTGAGGAAGTAACAGAGAGGGTTGATGAGGGCAATGCTGTTGATGTGGTGTACATTGACTTTCAAAAGGCGTTTGAAACAGTGCCACACAACAGACTTGTGAGCAAACTTGCAGCTCATAGAATAAAAGGGACGGTAGCAACATGGATACGAAACTGGCTGAGTGACAGGAAACAAACAGTAGTGGTTAATGGATGTTTTTCAGGCTGGAGGAAGGTTTGTAGTAGAGTTCCTCAGGGATCAGTGTTGGGACCTTGGTTTTCCTGATATATATTAATGACCTAGACCTTGGTGTACAGGGCACAATTTCAAAGTTTTCAGATGATAGGAAACTTGGAAGCATTGTGAACTGTGAGGAGGATAGTGCAGAACTTCAAAAGGACATAGACAAGTTGGTGGAAAGGGCAGACAGGTGGCAGATGAAGTTCAATGCCCAGAAACGTGAAGTGATTCATTTTGGTAGGAAGAACATGGAGAGACAATATAGAATAAAGGTTACAATTAGAAAGGGGATGCAGGAGCAGAGGGACCTAGGTGTATATGTGCATAAGTCATTGAAGGTGGCAGGACAGGTTGAGAGCGCGGTTAGTAAAGCAGACAGTATCCTGGGCTTTATTAATAGGGGGATAGAGTACAAGAGCAAGGAAGTTATGTTGAACTTGTGTAAGACACTAGCTCAGCCTCAGCTGGAGTATTGCATCCAATCCTGGGCGCCGCACTTGAGTAAACGTGAGGGCATTGGAAAGAGTACAGAAAAAATTCATGAGAATGGTTCCAGGGATGAGGAATTTCAGTTATGAAGAGAGACTGGAGAAGTTAGGACTGTTTTTCATGGAGAAGAGAAGGCTGAGAGCTGATCGGATAGAGGTATTCAAAATCTGGGGGCCTGGACAGAGTAGATAGAAACTGTTCCCACTCGTGAAAGGATCGAGTACGAGAGGGCATTTAAAGTATTTGGTAAGAGAAGTAAAAGTGATATGAGGAAATAAAATTTCACACAGCGAGTGGTTAAGGTCTGGAATGCGCTGCCTGAGAACATGGTGGAGGCAGGTGAAGTATTCAAATGGGAATCAAACAGTTATATGAAAAGGAAGAATGTGCAGGGTTATGGTGAGAAGGCAGGGGAATGGAGCTGATGGAGTTGCTCTTCCAGAGAGCCAGTTCAGACATGATGGGCTGAATGGCCTCCTTCTGCACTGTAATGATTCTATGATTCAGTGATTCTATGAAAAGAAATGCACTGGAGAAATTAATCAGCTTTGAAAAGAGGTGACTGCAGCTATATTGGGTGCATTGGTTGTGATCTTCCAAAACTCGCTAGGTTCTCGAATGGTCCCAATGAATTGGAAGTTAGCAAATGTAACACTACTATTCCACAAAGGAGGCAAAAAGAAAACAGGAAACTACAAGCCAGTTAGCCTGACATCAGTCATCTGGAAAATGCTAGAATCTATCATGAAGGAAGTGATAACAGGGGACTTAGAAAATAATAACATGATTGGGTGTTGTCGGAGGGTCAGGAGCGAGGGAGCGCCGCGCTGTCGGAGGGTCGGGAGCAAGGGAGCGCCGCGCTGTCGGAGGGTCGGGGCAAGGGAGCGCCGCGCTGTCGGAGGGTCGGGGGCGAGGGAGCGCTGCGCTGTCAGAGGGTCAGGATTGAAGGAGTGCTAAACTGTCGGAGGGTCAGGAGTGAGGGAGCACCTTGCTATCGGACGGTCAGGATTGAGGGAGCGCCGTGCTGTCAGAGCGGCCCTCTTTCAGGGAAGACATTTAACAAGGCCCCATCTACCCCTTTCAGCTGGATGTAAAAGATTCTGTGTGGAAGAGATGGTGAGTTCCCCAGCCAACATGTATAATTCAACAAACTCCGCTAAGATGATAACTGTTGGTACAGCTCTGCTACTGTCATTGGAACTTGGCTGCATGCAAATCAGCTGCCATATGGGCATAGAAATTAATGACCACACTTCAAAAGTAACTCAATGGGACCTGCCGAGCACATATTTGTGTCATCAGAGACGACCTGCTTCCAGCTCCATAACATTGCCCAGTCTCAGCTCACCTGCTGCTGAAACCTTCATTCATGCCTTTGTTACCTCTTGACTTGACTATTCCAATGTACTCCTGGCTGGTCTCATACATTCTACCCTCCGTAAACTTGAAGTAATCCAAAACTACTGCCTGTGTTTTATCTTGCACCAAGTTCTGCTCACCTATCATCCCTGTGCTCAATGACCTACACTAGTTCCCGGTTAAGCAACATCTCGTTTTTAAAATTTGCATCCTACTTTTCAAACTTCTCCCTGGCCTAACTCTGTCATCTCCTCCAGACCCACACCTTCCAAGATATCTGCACTCTGTAATTCTGGTCTCCTCACCACCCCCAATTTGAATTCCTCCATGAATGGGGGCTGTGCCTTCATGCCAATGCCTTAAATCTCTTTGTCTCTCTTTCCTGCTTTAAGACATTCCCTTAAAACCTACTTCTTTGACTAAGCTTTTGGTTGATCGGCCAGTGCCAGCATTTAGTCCCAAATCCCAGACTTTTTCTTACCCTTTTGAAATCTTATTTTATCAAATAATCATATCCACATCCATTTCAAATGTTACTGGGAAGAAAGGCTCAATATAAATGCAAGTTCTTCCTTACAGTTCAATCCTGAAAGTCCGGAGAACCACAAGTGGGAAGTGTTGGAGCAACTGGGAAACGGGAAGCTAGTAGTGTATGAGAGGGATGTTGGCATATGACAATGGTCAGAGTGACACCTCATTCAATCCACTGAGACTGAGAAATAATACCGCAAAGAATAACAACCACTGCAGTCATTTTACAATGAGGATTTAAAATGATAAAGGGATTCAAAAGGAAGATACAAGGAAACTATTTCCGCTGGTGAGTAAGTCCAGAACAAGTGGGCAAAATCTTAAAATTGGAACTGGGCCATTCTGGAGTGAAATCAAGAAGCACATTTCAAAACAAAAGGTAGTGGAAATCTGGAACTCACTCCCCAAATCGCTGTGGATGTCGGGGAAAACTTAGAGCTTTCAGGACTGACAGATTTTTATAGGGTAACAATTAATGCAGTAAATGTCATGCCAGACAGAACCTCACAAAAAGCACACACACTTACATGCTGAATACTGAGCCTTCAATATCCTTTAATCAACAATTCCACATCAGGTCTCAGCAACACCATAATTTTCATTATTCACACCCACTCCCAGGACAGGTACAGCACAGGGTTACAGAGTAAAGCTCGCTCTGCACTTCTCATCAAACACACCCAAGCAGGTACAGCACGGGTTAGAGCAAAGCTCCCTCTACATTATCCTGTTGTACATTCCCAGAGCAGGTGTGATCAATACAGAGTAAAGTTCCCTCTATACTGTCCATCGAAACACAGTTTGATGCTGCACTGTTATTACAATGGCACTGCAGCTGCAAACATCTGAACATTTGCTGCAACCCAGCAATCCTAAACCATATTTTGGGCAATGCAAGAGTGGTGTCTATTATAGACAGTAATACACACTCACACTGAAAAGCAGCTACTCTCTGCAATTACTATACCTGCCCAAACACAGAAGTATTAAAGAGCTAGGGGATGTGGGGGCACACCTGGCAGCTAGCGCACAAGGGCCCAACAGAGCGCCATTCACTCGCGAGGTCCAGACTGTGCCCGTTGGCCAAAACAGACTATGCACATGTGGCAAGGAGAGAGCACCCACGCGCCAGGGCCGGACCGACAGCTGCCGCGCGCCAGGGCCAGACGGACAGATACCGCGCGCCAGGGCCGGACGGACAACCGCGTGCACAGCCAGGGCCGGACTGATGGCCGCCGCGCACCGGGGCCAGACGCAGAGCGAGTGAGCGCACCCAGGGCCAGACAGAATGTGTCCACGAGGGTCAGTCCAGAGTGCCCGCGAGGGCCGGACGGAGAGCGAGCAAGTCAGCGAGCGAGGGCCAGACAGACAGCTAGCGAACGCGCGGGCCAGAGAGCGAGTGAGCGCGCCGGCGAGGGGCAGAAAGAATGTGTGAGGGCCAGACAGAGAGCGACCGCTCACCAAGGCCAGAGAGCGGGCGCAGGTACGAGGGCCAGATGGAGAGCGAGCGCGTGCAGCCAGGGCCAGACAGAGAATGCCCACGAGGGCCAGACAGAGATCGAGCGGGCGCACGCACGAGGGCCGGAGGGAGAGCGGGTGGCACGCACGAGGGCCAGAGGGAGAGCGGGCGCAAGGGCCAGAGGGAGAGCGGGTGCGTGCACGAAGGCTGGCCAGAGAGTGGCCGTGCGCACGAAGGCCAGAGAGCGAGCGAACGAGAGCCAGACAGAGAGCAAGCGCACGCGATGACCAGACAGAGCACATGGGACACAGAACAAGCGAGCGCAAGGCACAGAGATTGGGTGAAGGATGGGTTAAAAGCGAGTATAGCATGTGGCTGGGAGAAGCTCACTGGAGCCCTGACATGAGTTGACCACTACACATTGGGTGTGTTCCCTACTCACACTGGATTCGAACTCAAGGTGCAGTGATCCACCATCATCTCCGGCAGGAAGTCCAGTTTGAAGGAAGACATTCTCAAGGGTGAGGCTGAGGGCAAGGGCAGCGACGAACTTCACCCTTTACAAGGCCCCACAGGTTTTCCAAATGGGAACAAAAATTTTTTTTGAAAAAATGTTTTTTTTAAATCTTCTCTGCAGACTGATGGAGACAGGTGCAGCAGGGGTTTGGCTATGACACAAACAGCTCACACTCAAGGTTCTGTGCACTCGAGACCTCAGCCCCCGAACAGCAGCTGCACTGCTCAACAGGAGCTGGAGAATGGGGGAGGGGCGGGGAAAAAGTTGAGGCTCGTAGAACCTGAGAGACACGTCGAGGACAGTTTGGATTGAATGAACACACTGCATTAGGTTGGAAAGGCAGCTGGATTAAATGGGAGGCAAACTAGCAAATACAGTCTCAACCTGACACACAATAGAAAGTGCTGAACCATCAGGGTCTTTGTAAAATGTTCAACCATAGCAGTACGAACTGCAGCGTCAGACAGATCCACTGTCAGATTGATCACGATACGGTCGCTTGATGTTTGGGAATAAAAGCCTGCTGGTCACTTTAATCCACTGTTAATGTCAGTCAGTCTGACATCAGCACAGTGCAGAGTTGTTTTGCATTAAGCTGTGGGTGGGGGGGTGCAGAGGGTGGGTGGGGGCAGTGGGTGGTTAGGGGGTCACTTGTGAGTGAAACCAGGTATGTAGATAATGGGGCGAAGAACACAGGCAGAGACCTTCACCAACCAAGATGGTCCTCACAATAGAAGGGCAGGGGAGGCAAGTGTCCCAGTTACACATTCTTAGAGAAGAATTGGATACAAAGAAAATTATGTTACAGTTACATAAAACTTTGGTTTGACCTTATCTGGAGTACTGTGTTCAGCTCTGGGTACCACAACCCAGGAAGGACATACTGGCCTCGGAGGAGGTGCAGCACAAATTCACAATGGCAATGAATCTGCAGCTCAGTTGGTAGCACTGTTGCTTCTGGGGCGGTAGCTTGGGAGTTAAATCCTTGAGCACAAAATCTAGACTGTTACTACAGTGCAGGACTGAGGGAGTGCTGCACTGTCAAAGGTGCTGTCGTTCAGATGAAATATTAAACTGAGGCTTTGCTTGCTGTCTCAGCTGGGTGCAGCAAAATCCCATGACATATTTCGAAGAGCAGCAGGGGAATTATTCCCAGAGCCCTCAACAATATTTATCCCTCACTCAACATCATGAAAAACAGATCTATTCATTATCATATTCGTTTGTGGAATCTTGTGATGTAAGCGGGCTGTCGTGTCTCCTACTTTACTACAGTGATTACACTTTAAAAGTACTTCATTCTAAAGCACTTGGTGACATCCTTAGATCATGAAAGGTGCTATATAAATGAAAATCTTTCTTTTCCTAAAAGGGTTAAATTATGAGGACAGGTTGCATCAACAAGGCGTGTATCCCCTTGAGGATAAGATGATTGGAGGGGGGGTGTAGCTGATTTAATTAAGGTGCTACAGGTGATTAAAGGAGTTGATAGGGAAGATAGAGAGAAATCATTTTCTCTGGTGGGAGAGTCCAGAACAAGGGAGGACAATTTTCAAACTGGAGCTAGGCTTTTCAGGGGTGATGTCAGGAAGCAATTCTTCACACAAAAGGTAATGAAAATCTGAATTCTCTTCCAGAAAAAAGCTGTTCAAATTGGGGGGTTAATTAAAAACTCCAAAACTAAGATTAATGGATTTTTGTTAGGCAAGGGCATTAAGGAATACAGAACCAAAAGCGGGTAGATAGAGTTAGGATACAAATCAGCAATGATCTAATTGAATGGCGGAACAGGCTCAAGGGGCTGAATGGCTTCCTGTAGTTAAATGCATCAAAAACTCAACTGTACCTACAAGCTATGGTGGGTGTTAGGCCAATTTATCCTCTATCCCTCCTTCACAGCCCCAGTAATGCCTCACACAAGGGCCTTCTCACTGCTGGATCAAAGTGAATCTTTGACCCCGCTCAACTGGCGAAATATACCAGCTCAAGCTCCAATCCAACAGTAGTCAAGAGACAGTGCAGAGTGTAGAGTGTAGAGGTGTGAGCCAACCGTAGGATTAGGGATTGGCAGGGGAGATTCAAACAGCAATTTTACATGCTTGGTACATTGATATGACAGCTCCAAGGAAACTCCAACTGGCTGCTTCAGTCCTGCTGAATTCCAGATTTAATAGACCATGGCATGAGCCTAATGTTGGTTGAACACTGTGGGCCACCCAGGAGTGAAAATGACACGGAAGAGAAAACCTGCAAGCAAATCTCAAAAATGTAAAACCAATAGCCTGTTGATAATGAGGGACTTCAATAATCTGAACATACTGTGAAAAAACAAACAGCAACGAGGGGGAGAAATTTCCAAAATGTGGACAGGAGAACTTCCATGATCAGAGGAAGGAAACAGTGAAAGGAAGCAGTGATGCATCTATTTTGGGGACATGAAGAGGAGTAAGTATAGTATGCTTCAGTGGGGTGAACATTTGGGAAAGTGATCATGAAATTTGGAGCAAATATAGAAAAGGACAAGGAAGAAAGGTGAAGATACTTAACTGGATGTGGGTTAACTTCAGTGAAGGAAAAAGGGATTTGGCTCAGGTGGTTTGGAATCAAAAATTGATCAGCAAAACTGTAGTTGAACAATGGAAGGCCTTCAAAGAGATGTTCAAGGAAGAGAGTGGATGCATTCCCACGAGGGGGAAAGAGCACCCAAAGCTCCCTGGATAACTAAAAATATAGGGGTTAAAATGAGCCAGGTAAAGGAGATTTACGACAATTGTAAGGTTCATAATAGAAAACTAAGTTGACTATAGAAAGTACAGAAGAGATGTGAAAAGGGAGTAAGAGGGCAAAGAGAGACAGTATAAGAATAGATTAATGAATAACATAAAAGGGAACCTAAAAGTATTTTAAAAACACAAATCATAAAAGGGTATAGTGGTGGCTGCTACTGAGGCTGCAGGAAGAAGAGGACACGCCTTCATGGCGAGGTGCCTTCAAAAGGCAAGGTAAGTTTCTAAATTTAAAGTGTCGCGGCCAGGCAATCGAAGGGGTGCACCCTGCAGTGGCAATGGCATAGCTGCGAGGGTGGCCAATGCTGGCAGGAGGGCCATCCATGGGTCATAAAGAAAGACCTCTCATCCCCAGGAACCCACAGGGAGGTCGCCACAGTTTACCGAGCATTCTCCCAACACGGCAGCGGCCTCCCCCAAAGCCGGAAAAATGCAGGTGGGGCAGGAAGTGGCTGCTAATTGTCCAATTAATTGGTTCACGCGGCCTCCTGTCAGCAGGCGGCCATGCCGGTGAGCTTCCCGCCGCTGAGAATATACCATGGCGGTGGAAAGATGTCAG
Organism: Heterodontus francisci; assembly: GCF_036365525.1. NCBI lineage: Eukaryota > Metazoa > Chordata > Chondrichthyes > Heterodontiformes > Heterodontidae > Heterodontus > Heterodontus francisci. The sequence continues at coordinate 10,653,148 of NC_090384.1, read as the reverse complement.
GCTCCCAACGCAATGCCTTCCAGTGCCATTTTATGTGGCCACTGGCATCCACACGTGTCTCCAGCGGGCTCATAAACCCCAGCACGTGGAATTTAATCTGCAAAGCACCAATACCATACAATAGAGAATATAACTTATCATTAACTATGAACTACTGACTCTCAGCACATCGTACATGGTATAAACACCAAACCTCTGACTGATGAGGAGCGGCGTAGTTGTAGATCTATGAGTGTACAGACATGCCTGACAGAGCAACCACAAACTTCATACTTGGCTGAAAATACCACTTGCACTATAAATCCACACTGCAACCAGCACACTGCTTGCAGTCCCCATCACACTATAATCCGTACTCTCCAACACACTGCTCACCATCCCTGTCAAACTTTGTACGACAACCCCATGCACCCTCCAACACACTACTCTCTGTTTCCATCACACTTTGCATTGAAACCCACACACCCTCCAACACACTGCTCAGGGCCCATCACACTTTATACTATAAATCCACACACCCTCCGACACACTGCTCACAGTGTCCATCACACTTTATACTATAAACACACACACCCTCCAACACACTGCTCACAGTGCCTATCACACTTTCTACTATAAATCCACACACCCTCCAACACACTACTCACAGTGTCCATCACACTTTATACTATAAATCCACACACCCTCCGACACACTACTCACAGTGCCCATCACACTTTATACTATAAATCCACACACCCTCCGACACACTGCTCACAGTGTCCATCACACTTTATACTATAAACACACACACCCTCCAACACACTGCTCACAGTGCCTATCACACTTTATACTATAAATCCACACACCCTCCAACACACTACTCACAGTGTCCATCACACTTTATACTATAAATCCACACACCCTCCGACACACTGCTCACAGTGCCTATCACACTTTATACTATAAATCCACACACCCTCCAACACACTACTCACAGTGCCCATCACACTTTATACTATAAATCCACACACCCTCCAACACACTACTCACAGTGTCCATCACACTTTATACTATAAATCCACACACCCTCCGACACACTGCTCACAGTGCCTATCACACTTTATACTATAAATCCACACACCCTCCAACACACTACTCACAGTGCCCATCACACTTTATACTATAGACACACACACCCTCCGACACACTGCTCACAGTGTCCATCACACTTGATACTATAAATCCACACACCCTCCGACACACTGCTCACAGTGCCCATCACACTTTATACTATAAATCCACACACCCTCCAACACACTACTCAGGGCCCATCACACTTTATACTATAAATCCACACACCCTCCGACACACTGCTCAGTGCCCATCACACTTTATACTATAAATCCACACACCCTCCAACACACTACTCACAGTGTCCATCACACTTTATACTATAAATCCACACACCCTCCAACACACTACTCACAGTGTCCATCACACTTTATACTATAAATCCACACACCCTCCGACACACTGCTCACAGTGCCCATCACACTTTATACTATAAATCCACACACCCTCCGACACACTGCTCACAGTGCCCATCACACTTTATACTATAAATCCACACACCCTCCAACACACTGCTCACAGTGCCCATCACACTTTATACTATAAATCCACACACCCTCCGACACACTACTCACAGTGCCCATCACACTTTATACTATAAATCCACACACCCTCCGACACACTACTCACAGTGCCCATCACACTTTATACTATAAATCCACACACCCTCCGACACACTACTCACAGTGCCCATCACACTTTATACTATAAATCCACACACCCTCCAACACAGTGCTCACAGTGCCCATCACACTTTATAGTATAAATCCACACACCCTCCGACACACTGCTCACAGTGCCCATCACACTTTATACTATAGACACACACACCCTCCGACACACTACTCGCAGTGCCCATCACACTTTATACTATAAATCCACACACCCTCCAACACAGTGCTCACAGTGTCCATCACACTTTATACTATAAATCCACACACCCTCCGACACACTACTCACAGTGCCCATCACACTTTATACTATAGACACACACACCCTCCGACACACTACTCACAGTGCCCATCACACTTTATACTATAAATCCACACACCCTCCGACACACTACTCACAGTGCCCATCACACTTTATACTATAGACACACACACCCTCCGACACACTACTCACAGTGCCCATCACACTTTATACTATAAATCCACACACCCTCCGACACACTGCTCACAGTGCCCATCACACTTTATACTATAAATCCACACACCCTCCGACACACTGCTCACAGTGCCCATCACACTTTATACTATAGACACACACACCCTCCGACACACTACTCACAGTGCCCATCACACTTTATACTATAAATCCACACATCCTCCGACACACTACTCACAGTGCCCATCACACTTTATACTATAAATCCACACACCCTCCAACACACTGCTCACAGTGCCCATCACACTTTATACTATAAATCCACACACCCACCAACACACTGCTCACAGTGCCCATCACACTTTATACTATAAATCCACACACCCTCCGACACACTGCTCACAGTGCCCATCACACTTCATACTATAAACACACACACCCTCCGACACACTGCTCACAGTGCCCATCACACTTTATACTATAAATCCACACACCCTCCGACACACTGCTCACAGTGTCCATCACACTTTATACTATAAATCCACACACCCTCCAACACACTGCTCACAGTGTCCATCACACTTTATACTATAAATCCACACACCCTCCGACACACTGCTCACAGTGCCCATCACACTTTATACTATAAATCCACACACCCTCCGACACACTGCTCACAGTGTCCATCACACTTTATACTATAAATCCACACACCCTCAGACACATTACTCACAGTGCCCATCACACTTTATACTATAAATCCACACACCCTCCGACACACTACTCAGTGTCCATCACACTTTATACTATAAATCCACACACCCTCCGACACACTGCTCACAGTGTCCATCACACTTTATACTATAAATCCACACACCCTCAAACACACTGCTCACAGTGCCCATCACACTTTATACTATAAATCCACACACCCTCAGACACATTACTCACAGTGCCCATCACACTTTATACTATAAATCCACACACCCTCCGACACACTGCTCACAGTGTCCATCACACTTTATACTATAAATCCACACACCCTCAGACACATTACTCACAGTGCCCATCACACTTTATACTATAAATCCACACACCCTCCGACACACTGCTCACAGTGTCCATCACACTTTATACTATAAATCCACACACCCTCCGACACACTGCTCACAGTGCCCATCACACTTTATACTATAGACACACACACCCTCCGACACACTACTCGCTGTGCCCATCACACTTTATACTATAAATCCACACACCCTCCAACACAGTGCTCACAGTGTCCATCACACTTTATACTATAAATCCACACACCCTCCGACACACTACTCACAGTGCCCATCACACTTTATACTATAGACACACACACCCTCCGACACACTACTCACAGTGCCCATCACACTTTATACTATAAATCCACACACCCTCCGACACACTACTCACAGTGCCCATCACACTTTATACTATAGACACACACACCCTCCGACACACTACTCACAGTGCCCATCACACGTTATACTATAAATCCACACACCCTCCGACACACTGCTCACAGTGCCCATCACACTTTATACTATAGACACACACACCCTCCGACACACTACTCACAGTGCCCATCACACTTTATACTATAAATCCACACACCCTCCGACACACTACTCACAGTGTCCATCACACTTTATACTATAAATCCACACACCCTCCAACACACTGCTCACAGTGCCCATCACACTTTATACTATAAACACACACACCCTCCGACACACTGCTCACAGTGCCCATCACACTTTATACTATAAACACACACACCCTCCGACACACTGCTCACAGTGCCCATCACACTTTATACTATAAATCCACACACCCTCCAACACACTGCTCACAGTGCCCATCACACTTTATACTATAAATCCACACACCCTCCAACACACTGCTCACAGTGCCCATCACACTTTATACTATAAATCCACACACCCTCCAACACACTGCTCACAGTGTCCATCACACTTTATACTATAAATCCACACACCCTCCGACACACTGCTCACAGTGTCCATCACACTTTATACTATAAATCCACACACCCTCCAACACACTGCTCACAGTGCCCATCACACTTTATACTATAAATCCACACACCCTCCGACACACTGCTCACAGTGTCCATCACACTTTATACGATAAATCCACACACCCTCCGACACACTGCTCACAGTGCCCATCACACTTTATACTATAAATCCACACACCCTCCGACACACTGCTCACAGTGTCCATCACACTTTATACTATAAATCCACACACCCTCAGACACATTACTCACAGTGTCCATCACACTTTATACTATAAATCCACACACCCTCCGACACACTACTCAGTGTCCATCACACTTTATACTATAAATCCACACACCCTCCGACACACTGCTCACAGTGTCCATCACACTTTATACTATAAATCCACACACCCTCCGACACACTACTCAGTGTCCATCACACTTTATACTATAAATCCACACACCCTCCGACACACTGCTCACAGTGTCCATCACACTTTATACTATAAATCCACACACCCTCCGACACACTACTCAGTGTCCATCACACTTTATACTATAAATCCACACACCCTCCGACACACTGCTCACAGTGTCCATCACACTTTATACTATAAATCCACACACCCTCCGACACACTACTCAGTGTCCATCACACTTTATACTATAAATCCACACACCCTCCGACACACTGCTCACAGTGTCCATCACACTTTATACTATAAATCCACACACCCTCCGACACACTGCTCACAGTGCCCATCACACTTTATACTATAAATCCACACACCCTCAGAAACATTACTCACAGTGCCCATCACACTTTATACTATAAATCCACACACCCTCAGACACATTACTCACAGTGCCCATCACACTTTATACTATAAATCCACACACCCTCCGACACACTGCTCACAGTGTCCATCACACTTTATACTATAAATCCACACACCCTCCGACACACTGCTCACAGTGCCCATCACACTTTATACTATAAATCCACACACCCTCCAACACACTGCTCACAGTGTCCATCACACTTTATACTATAAATCCACACACCCTCCGACACACTGCTCACAGTGTCCATCACACTTTATACTATAAATCCACACACCCTCCAACACACTGCTCACAGTGCCCATCACACTTTATACTATAAATCCACACACCCTCCGACACACTGCTCACAGTGTCCATCACACTTTATACGATAAATCCACACACCCTCCGACACACTGCTCACAGTGCCCATCACACTTTATACTATAAATCCACACACCCTCCGACACACTGCTCACAGTGTCCATCACACTTTATACTATAAATCCACACACCCTCAGACACATTACTCACAGTGTCCATCACACTTTATACTATAAATCCACACACCCTCCGACACACTACTCAGTGTCCATCACACTTTATACTATAAATCCACACACCCTCCGACACACTGCTCACAGTGTCCATCACACTTTATACTATAAATCCACACACCCTCCGACACACTACTCAGTGTCCATCACACTTTATACTATAAATCCACACACCCTCCGACACACTGCTCACAGTGTCCATCACACTTTATACTATAAATCCACACACCCTCCGACACACTACTCAGTGTCCATCACACTTTATACTATAAATCCACACACCCTCCGACACACTGCTCACAGTGTCCATCACACTTTATACTATAAATCCACACACCCTCCGACACACTACTCAGTGTCCATCACACTTTATACTATAAATCCACACACCCTCCGACACACTGCTCACAGTGTCCATCACACTTTATACTATAAATCCACACACCCTCCGACACACTGCTCACAGTGCCCATCACACTTTATACTATAAATCCACACACCCTCAGAAACATTACTCACAGTGCCCATCACACTTTATACTATAAATCCACACACCCTCCGACACACTGCTCACAGTGCCCATCACACTTTATACTATAAATCCACACACCCTCCAACACACTGCTCACAGTGTCCATCACACTTTATACTACAAATCCACACACCCTCCAACACACTGCTCAGTGTCCATCACACTTTATACTATAAATCCACACACCCTCCGACACACTGCTCACAGTGCCCATCACACTTTATACTATAAATCCACACACCCTCCGACACACTACTCACAGTGCCCATCACACTTTATACTATAAATCCACACACCCTCCGACACACTGCTCACAGTGCCCATCACACTTTATACTATAAATCCACACACCCTCCGACACACTGCTCACAGTGCCCATCACACTTTATACTATAAATCCACACACCCTCCGACACACTACTCACAGTGCCCATCACACTTAATACTATAAATCCACACACCCTCCGACACACTACTCACAGTGCCCATCACACTTTATACTATAAATCCACACACCCTCCGACACACTGCTCACAGTGTCCATCACACTTTATATTATAAATCCACACACCCTCCGACACACTGCTCACAGTGCCCATCACACTTTATATTATAAATCCACACACCCTCCGACACACTGCTCACAGTGTCCATCACACTTTATACTATAAATCCACACACCCTCCGACACACTGCTCACAGTGTCCATCACACTTTATATTATAAATCCACACACCCTCCAACACACTGCTCACAGTGTCCATCACACTTTATACTATAAATCCACACACCCTCCAACACACTGCTCACAGTGCCCATCACACTTTATACTATAAACACACACACCCTCCAACACACTGCTCACAGTGCCCATCACACTTTATATTATAAATCCACACACCCTCCGACACACTGCTCACAGTGTCCATCACACTTTATACTATAAATCCACACACCCTCCGACACACTGCTCACAGTGTCCATCACACTTTATATTATAAATCCACACACCCTCCAACACACTGCTCACAGTGCCCATCACACTTTATATTATAAATCCACACACCCTCCGACACACTGCTCACAGTGTCCATCACACTTTATACCATAAATCCACACACCCTCAGACAAACTACTCACAGTGCCCATCACACTTTATACTATAAACACACACACCCTCCGACACACTGCTCACAGTGTCCATCACACTTTATACTATAAATCCACACACCCTCCAACACACTACTCACAGTGTCCATCACACTTTATACTATAAATCCACACACCCTCCAACACACTGCTCACAGTGTCCATCACACTTTATACTATAAACACACACACCCTCCGACACACTGCTCACAGTGCCCATCACACTTTATACTATAAATCCACACACCCTCCAACACACTGCTCACAGTGCCCATCACACTTTATACTATAAATCCACACACCCTCCAACACACTGCTCACAGTGCCCATCACACTTTATACTATAAACACACACCCTCCGACACACTGCTCACAGTGTCCATCACACTTTATACTATAAATCCACACACCCTCCAACACACTGCTCACAGTGCCCATCACACTTTATACTATAAATCCACACACCCTCCAACACACTGCTCACAGTGTCCATCACACTTTATACTATAAATCCACACACCCTCCGACACACTGCTCACAGTGTCCATCACACTTTATACGATAAATCCACACACCCTCCAACACACTGCTCACAGTGTCCATCACACTTTATACTATAAATCCACACACCCTCCGACACACTGCTCACAGTGCCCATCACACTTTATACTATAAACACACACACCCTCCGACACACTGCTCACAGTGCCCATCACACTTTATACTATAAATCCACACACCCACCGACACACTGCTCACAGTGCCCATCACACTTTATACTATAAATCCACACACCCTCCAACACACTGCTCACAGTGCCCATCACACTTTATACTATAAATCCACACACCCTCCGACACACTGCTCACAGTGCCCATCACACTTTATACTATAAATACACACACCCTCCGACACACTACTCACAGTGCCCATCACACTTTATACTATAAATCCACACACCCTCCGACACACTGCTCACAGTGCCCATCACACTTTATATTATAAATCCACACACCCTCTGACACACTGCTCACAGTGTCCATCACACTTTATACTATAAATCCACACACCCTCAGACACATTACTCACAGTGTCCATCACACTTTATACTATAAATCCACACACCCTCCAACACACTGCTCACAGTGCCCATCACACTTTATACTATAAACACACACCCTCCGACACACTGCTCACAGTATCCATCACACTTTATACTATAAATCCACACACCCTCCAACACACTGCTCACAGTGCCCATCACACTTTATACTATAAATCCACACACCCTGGAACACACTGCTCACAGTGCCCATCACACTTTATACTATAAACACACACCCTCCAACACACTGCTCACAGTGCCCATCACACTTTATACTATAAACACACACCCTCCAACACACTGCTCACAGTGCCCATCACACTTTATACTATAAACACACACCCTCCAACACACTGCTCACAGTGCCCATCACACTTTATACTATAAACACACACCCTCCGACACACTGCTCACAGTGCCCATCACACTTTATACTATAAATCCACACACCCTCCGACACACTGCTCACAGTGCCCATCACACTTTATACTATAAACACACACCCTCCGACACACTGCTCACAGTGCCCATCACACTTTATACTATAAATCCACACACCCTCCGACACACTGCTCACAGTGTCCATCACACTTTATACTATAAATCCACACACCCTCCAACACACTGGTCACAGTGCCCATCACACTTTATACTATAAACACACACCCTCCGACACACTGCTCACAGTGCCCATCACACTTTATACTATAAATCCACACACCCTCCGACACACTGCTCACAGTGCCCATCACACTTTATACTATAAACACACACACCCTCCGACACACTGCTCACAGTGCCCATCACACTTTATACTATAAATCCACACACCCTCCGACACACTGCTCACAGTGTCCATCACACTTTATACAATAAATCCACACACCCTCAGACACATTACTCACAGTGCCCATCACACTTTATACTATAGACACACACACCCTCCGACACACTGCTCACAGTGCCCATCACACTTTATACTATAAATCCACACACCCTCCGACACACTGCTCACAGTGCCCATCACACTTTATACTATAAACACACACCCTCCAACACACTGCTCACAGTGCCCATCACACTTTATACTATAAATCCACACACCCTCCGACACACTGCTCACAGTGCCCATCACACTTTATACTATAAATCCACACACCCTCCGACACACTGCTCACAGTGCCCATCACACTTTATACTATAAACACACACCCTCCAACACACTGCTCACAGTGCCCATCACACTTTATACTATAAATCCACACACCCTCCGACACACTGCTCACAGTGCCCATCACACTTTATACTATAAACACACACCCTCCAACACACTGCTCACAGTGCCCATCACACTTTATACTATAAACACACACCCTCCAACACACTGCTCACAGTGCCCATCACACTTTATACTATAAACACACACCCTCCGACACACTGCTCACAGTGCCCATCACACTTTATACTATAAATCCACACACCCTCCGACACACTGCTCACAGTGCCCATCACACTTTATACTATAAACACACACCCTCCAACACACTGCTCACAGTGCCCATCACACTTTATACTATAAACACACACCCTCCGACACACTGCTCACAGTGCCCATCACACTTTATACTATAAATCCACACACCCTCCGACACACTGCTCACAGTGCCCATCACACTTTATACTATAAATCCACACACCCTCCGACACACTGCTCACAGTGTCCATCACACTTTATACAATAAATCCACACACCCTCAGACACATTACTCACAGTGCCCATCACACTTTATACTATAGACACACACACCCTCCGACACACTGCTCACAGTGCCCATCACACTTTATACTATAAATCCACACACCCTCCGACACACTGCTCACAGTGCCCATCACACTTTATACTGTAAATCCACACACCCTCCGACACACTGCTCACAGTGTCCATCACACTTTATACTATAAATCCACACACCCTCAGACACATGACTCACAGTGCCCATCACACTTTATACTATAGACACACACACCCTCCGACACACTGCTCACAGTGCCCATCACACTTTATACTATAAATCCACACACCCTCCGACACACTGCTCACAGTGCCCATCACACTTTATACTATAAATCCACACACCCTCCGACACACTGCTCACAGTGCCCATCACACTTTATACTATAAATCCACACAACCTCCGACACACTGCTCACAGTGTCCATCACACTTTATACAATAAATCCACACACCCTCAGACACATTACTCACAGTGCCCATCACACTTTATACTATAGACACACACACCCTCCGACACACTGCTCACAGTGCCCATCACACTTTATACTATAAATCCACACACCCTCCGACACACTGCTCACAGTGCCCATCACACTTTATACTATAAACACACACCCTCCAACACACTGCTCACAGTGCCCATCACACTTTATACTATAAATCCACACACCCTCCGACACACTGCTCACAGTGCCCATCACACTTTATACTATAAATCCACACACCCTCCGACACACTGCTCACAGTGCCCATCACACTTTATACTATAAACACACACCCTCCAACACACTGCTCACAGTGCCCATCACACTTTATACTATAAATCCACACACCCTCCGACACACTGCTCACAGTGCCCATCACACTTTATACTATAAACACACACCCTCCAACACACTGCTCACAGTGCCTATCACACTTTATACTATAAACACACACCCTCCAACACACTGCTCACAGTGCCCATCACACTTTATACTATAAACACACACCCTCCGACACACTGCTCACAGTGCCCATCACACTTTATACTATAAATAAACACACCCTCCGACACACTGCTCACAGTGCCCATCACACTTTATACTATAAACACACACCCTCCAACACACTGCTCACAGTGCCCATCACACTTTATACTATAAACACACACCCTCCGACACACTGCTCACAGTGCCCATCACACTTTATACTATAAATCCACACACCCTCCGACACACTGCTCACAGTGCCCATCACACTTTATACTATAAATCCACACACCCTCCGACACACTGCTCACAGTGTCCATCACACTTTATACAATAAATCCACACACCCTCAGACACATTACTCACAGTGCCCATCACACTTTATACTATAGACACACACACCCTCCGACACACTGCTCACAGTGCCCATCACACTTTATACTATAAATCCACACACCCTCCGACACACTGCTCACAGTGCCCATCACACTTTATACTATAAATCCACACACCCTCCAACACACTGCTCACAGTGTCCATCACACTTTATACTATAAACACACACACCCTCCGACACACTGCTCACAGTGTCCATCACACTTTATACTATAAACACACACACCCTCCGACACACTGCTCACAGTGTCCATCACACTTTATACTATAGACACACACACCCTCCGACACACTGCTCACAGTACCCATCACACTTTATACTATAAATCCACACACCCTCCGACACACTGCTCACAGTGCCCATCACACTTTATACAATAAACACACACACCCTCCGACACACTGCTCACAGTGCCCATCACACTTTATACTATAAACACACACACCCTCCGACACACTGCTCACAGTGTCCATCACACTTTATACTATAAACACACACACCCTCCGACACACTGCTCACAGTGTCCATCACACTTTATACTATAGACACACACACCCTCCGACACACTGCTCACAGTGCCCATCACACTTTATACAATAAATCCACACACCCTCCGACACACTGCTCACAGTGTCCATCACACTTTATACTATAAACACACACACCCTCCGACACACTGCTCACAGTGTCCATCACACTTTATACTCTCGACACACACACCCTCCGACACACTGCTCACAGTGCCCATCACACTTTATACTATAAATCCACACACCCTCCGACACACTGCTCAGTGCCCATCACACTTTATACTATAAATCCACACACCCTCCGACACACTGCTCACAGTGCCCATCACACTTTATACTATAAACACACACACCCTCCAACACACTGCTCACAGTGCCCATCACACTTTATACTATAAATCCACACACCCTCCGACACACTGCTCACAGTGCCCATCACACTTTATATTATAAATCCACACACCCTCCAACACACTGCTCACAGTGTCCATCACACTTTATACTATAAATCCACACACCCTCCGACACACTGCTCACAGTGCCCATCACACTTTATACTATAAATCCACACACCCTCCAACACACTGCTCACAGTGCCCATCACACTTTATACTATAAATCCACACACCCTCCAACACACTGCTCACAGTGCCCATCACACTTTATATTATAAATCCACACACCCTCCGACACACTGCTCACAGTGCCCATCACACTTTATACTATAAATCCACACACCCTCCAACACACTGCTCACAGTGTCCATCACACTTTATACTATAAATCCACACACCCTCCGACACACTGCTCACAGTGCCCATCACACTTTATACTATAAACACACACACCCTCCGACACACTACTCACAGTGCCCATCACACTTTATACTATAAACCCACACACCCTCCAACACACTGCTCAGTGCCCATCACACTTTATATTATAAATCCACACACCCTCCGACACACTACTCACAGTGCCCATCACACTTTATACTATAAATCCACACACCCTCCGACACACTGCTCACAGTGCCCATCACACTTTATACTATAAACACACACCCTCCAACACACTGCTCACAGTGCCCATCACACTTTATACTATAAATCCACACACCCTCCGACACACTGCTCACAGTGCCCATCACACTTTATACTATAAACACACACCCTCCAACACACTGCTCACAGTGCCCATCACACTTTATACTATAAACACACACCCTCCAACACACTGCTCACAGTGCCCATCACACTTTATACTATAAACACACACCCTCCGACACACTGCTCACAGTGCCCATCACACTTTATACTATAAATCCACACACCCTCCGACACACTGCTCACAGTGCCCATCACACTTTATACTATAAACACACACCCTCCAACACACTGCTCACAGTGCCCATCACACTTTATACTATAAACACACACCCTCCGACACACTGCTCACAGTGCCCATCACACTTTATACTATAAATCCACACACCCTCCGACACACTGCTCACAGTGTCCATCACACTTTATACTATAAACACACACCCTCCGACACACTACTCACAGTGCCCATCACACTTTATACTATAAATCCACACACCCTCCAACACACTGCTCACAGTGCCCATCACACTTTATACTATAAACACACACCCTCCAACACACTGCTCACAGTGCCCATCACACTTTATACTATAAACACACACCCTCCGACACACTGCTCACAGTGCCCATCACACTTTATACTATAAATCCACACACCCTCCGACACACTGCTCACAGTGTCCATCACACTTTATACTATAAACACACACCCTCCGACACACTGCTCACAGTGCCCATCACACTTTATACTATAAATCCACACACCCTCCGACACACTGCTCACAGTGTCCATCACACTTTATACAATAAATCCACACACCCTCAGACACATTACTCACAGTGCCCATCACACTTTATACTATAGACACACACACCCTCCGACACACTGCTCACAGTGCCCATCACACTTTATACTATAAATCCACACACCCTCCGACACACTGCTCACAGTGCCCATCACACTTTATACTGTAAATCCACACACCCTCCGACACACTGCTCACAGTGTCCATCACACTTTATACTATAAATCCACACACCCTCAGACACATGACTCACAGTGCCCATCACACTTTATACTATAGACACACACACCCTCCGACACACTGCTCACAGTGCCCATCACACTTTATACTATAAATCCACACACCCTCCGACACACTGCTCACAGTGCCCATCACACTTTATACTATAAATCCACACACCCTCCGACACACTGCTCACAGTGCCCATCACACTTTATACTATAAATCCACACAACCTCCGACACACTGCTCACAGTGTCCATCACACTTTATACAATAAATCCACACACCCTCAGACACATTACTCACAGTGCCCATCACACTTTATACTATAGACACACACACCCTCCGACACACTGCTCACAGTGCCCATCACACTTTATACTATAAATCCACACACCCTCCGACACACTGCTCACAGTGCCCATCACACTTTATACTATAAACACACACCCTCCAACACACTGCTCACAGTGCCCATCACACTTTATACTATAAATCCACACACCCTCCGACACACTGCTCACAGTGCCCATCACACTTTATACTATAAATCCACACACCCTCCGACACACTGCTCACAGTGCCCATCACACTTTATACTATAAACACACACCCTCCAACACACTGCTCACAGTGCCCATCACACTTTATACTATAAATCCACACACCCTCCGACACACTGCTCACAGTGCCCATCACACTTTATACTATAAACACACACCCTCCAACACACTGCTCACAGTGCCTATCACACTTTATACTATAAACACACACCCTCCAACACACTGCTCACAGTGCCCATCACACTTTATACTATAAATCCACACACCCTCCGACACACTGCTCACAGTGCCCATCACACTTTATACTGTAAATCCACACACCCTCCGACACACTGCTCACAGTGTCCATCACACTTTATACTATAAATCCACACACCCTCAGACACATGACTCACAGTGCCCATCACACTTTATACTATAGACACACACACCCTCCGACACACTGCTCACAGTGCCCATCACACTTTATACTATAAATCCACACACCCTCCGACACACTGCTCACAGTGCCCATCACACTTTATACTATAAATCCACACACCCTCCGACACACTGCTCACAGTGCCCATCACACTTTATACTATAAATCCACACAACCTCCGACACACTGCTCACAGTGTCCATCACACTTTATACTATAAATTCACACACCCTCAGACACATTACTCACAGTGTCCATCACACTTTATACTATAAATCCACACACCCTCCAACACACTGCTCACAGTGCCCATCACACTTTATACTATAGACACACACACCCTCCGACACACTGCTCACAGTGCCCATCACACTTTATACTATAAATCCACACACCCTCCGACACACTGCTCACAGTGCCCATCACACTTTATACTATAAATCCACACACCCTCCGACACACTGCTCACAGTGCCCATCACACTTTATACTATAAATCCACACACCCTCCGACACACTGCTCAGTGTCCATCACACTTTATACTATAAACACACACACCCTCCAACACACTGCTCACAGTGTCCATCACACTTTATACTATAAACACACACACCCTCCGACACACTGCTCACAGTGTCCATCACACTTTATACTATAAATCCACACACCCTCCAACACACTGCTCACAGTGCCCATCACACTTTATACTATAAATCCACACACCCTCCAACACACTGCTCACAGTGTCCATCACACTTTATACTATAAATCCACACACCCTCCGACACACTGCTCACAGTGCCCATCACACTTTATACTATAAACACACACACCCTCCGACACACTGCTCACAGTGCCCAACACACCTTATACTATAAATCCACACACCCTCCGACACACTGCTCACAGTGCCCATCACACTTTATACTATAAACACAAACACCCTCCGACACACTGCTCACAGTGTCCATCACACTTTAGACTATAAATCCACACACCCTCCAACACACTGCTCACAGTGTCCATCACACTTTATACTATAAATCCACACACCCTCCGACACACTGCTCACAGTGCCCATCACACTTTATACTAGAAACACACACACCCTCCAACACACTGCTCACAGTGCCCATCACACTTTATACTATAAATCCACACACCCTCCGACACACTGCTCAGTGTCCATCACACTTTATACTATAAATCCACACACCCTCCAACACACTGCTCACAGTGCCCATCACACTTTATACTATAAATCCACACACCCTCCGACACACTGCTCACAGTGCCCATCACACTTTATATTATAAATCCACACACCCTCCAACACACTGCTCACAGTGCCCATCACACTTTATACTATAAATCCACACACCCTCCGACACACTGCTCACAGTGCCCATCACACTTTATATTATAAATCCACACACCCTCCAACACACTGCTCACAGTGTCCATCACACTTTATACTATAAATCCACACACCCTCCGACACACTGTTCACAGTGCCCATCACACTTTATACTATAAATCCACACACCCTCCAACACACTGCTCACAGTGCCCATCACACTTTATACTATAAATCCACACACCCTCCAACACACTGCTCACAGTGCCCATCACACTTTATATTATAAATCCACACACCCTCCAACACACTGCTCACAGTGCCCATCACACTTTATACTATAAATCCACACACCCTCCAACACACTGCTCACAGTGTCCATCACACTTTATACTATAAATCCACACACCCTCCGACACACTGCTCACAGTGCCCATCACACTTTATACTATAAATCCACACACCCTCCGACACACTGCTCACAGTGCCCATCACACTTTATACTATAAACACACACACCCTCCGACACACTACTCACAGTGCCCATCACACTTTATACTATAAACCCACACACCCTCCAACACACTGCTCACAGTGCCCATCACACTTTATATTATAAATCCACACACCCTCCGACACACTACTCACAGTGCCCATCACACTTTATACTATAAATCCACACACCCTCCGACACACTGCTCACAGTGCCCATCACACTTTATACTATAAATCCACACACCCTCCGACACACTGCTCACAGTGCTTATCACACTTTATACTATAAATCCACACACCCTCCAACACACTACTCACAGTGCCCATCACACTTTATACTATAAACACACACACCCTCCGACACACTGCTCACAGTGTCCATCACACTTTATACTATAAACACACACACCCTCCGACACACTGCTCACAGTGTCCATCACACTTTATACTATAGACACACACACCCTCCGACACACTGCTCACAGTACCCATCACACTTTATACTATAAATCCACACACCCTCCGACACACTGCTCACAGTGTCCATCACACTTTATACTATAGACACACACACCCTCCGACACACTGCTCACAGTACCCATTCACACTTTATACTATAAATCCACACACCCTCCGACACACTGCTCACAGTGTCCATCACACTTTATACTATAAACACACACACCCTCCGACACACTGCTCACAGTGTCCATCACACTTTATACTATAAACACACACACCCTCCGACACACTGCTCACAGTGTCCATCACACTTTATACTATAGACACACACACCCTCCGACACACTGCTCACAGTACCCATCACACTTTATACTATAAATCCACACACCCTCCGACACACTGCTCACAGTGCCCATCACACTTTATACAATAAACACACACACCCTCCGACACACTGCTCACAGTGCCCATCACACTTTATACTATAAACACACACACCCTCCGACACACTGCTCACAGTGTCCATCACACTTTATACTATAAACACACACACCCTCCGACACACTGCTCACAGTGTCCATCACACTTTATACTATAGACACACACACCCTCCGACACACTGCTCACAGTGCCCATCACACTTTATACAATAAATCCACACACCCTCCGACACACTGCTCACAGTGTCCATCACACTTTATACTATAAACACACACACCCTCCGACACACTGCTCACAGTGTCCATCACACTTTATACTCTCGACACACACACCCTCCGACACACTGCTCACAGTGCCCATCACACTTTATACTATAAATCCACACACCCTCCGACACACTGCTCAGTGCCCATCACACTTTATACTATAAATCCACACACCCTCCGACACACTGCTCACAGTGCCCATCACACTTTATACTATAAACACACACACCCTCCGACACACTGCTCACAGTGTCCATCACACTTTATACTATAAACACACACTCCCTCCGACACACTGCTCACAGTGCCCATCACACTTTATACTATAAATCCACACACCCTCCAACACACTGCTCACAGTGCCCATCACACTTTATACTATAAATCCACACACCCTCCAACACACTGCTCACAGTGCCCATCACACTTTATACTATAAATCCACACACCCTCCGACACACTACTCACAGTGTCCATCACACTTTATACTATAAACACACACACCCTCCGACACACTGCTCACCATTCCCATCCAGGTTGACACTATAAAACCACGCATCCCCGCGCCCGACAAACTGCTTCCCATCGCTCATCACATTTGGCACTTTACCCAGGCACTTTCCAACATACTGTTCACAGTCCCGATCACACTTTCCAACATAAGAAAGTAAAATAACAGTTATCACTGTAATAACCCACAGTCACAGCCACTCCCCTTCACTCTAATAACCCACAGTCGCAGTTACTTCCCCTCACTGTAATAACCCAGTCACAGTTACTCCCCTTCACTGTAATAACCCACAGTCGCAGTTACTTCCCCTCACTGTAATAACCCAGTCACAGCCACTCCCCTTCACTGCAATAACCCACAGTCACAGCCACTCCCTTCACTGTAATAACCCAGTCACAGTTACTCCCCTTCACTGCAATAACCCAGTCGCAGTTACTTCCCCTCACTGTAATAACCCACCGTCACAGCCACTCCCCATCACTGTAATAACCCACAGTCGCAGCCACTCCCCATCACTGCAATAACCCACAGTCACAGTCACTCCCCATCACCGTAATAACCCACCGTCACAGCCACTCCCCAACACTGTAATAACCCACCGTCACAGCCACTCCCCTACACTGTCATAACCCAGTCGCAGCCACTCCCCGACACTGTAATAACCCACAGTTGCAGCCACTCCCCTACACTGTAATAACCCACAGTCGCAGCCACTCCCCATCACTGTAATAACCCACCGTCACAACCACTCCCCTTCACTGTAATAACCCATAGTCGCAGCCACTCCCCATCACTGCAATAACCCACAGTCGCAGCAACTCCCCATCACTGTAATAGCCCACAGTCACAGTCACTCCCCATCAGTGAAATAACCCACAATCGCATCCACTCCCCTACACTGTAATAACCCAGTCGCAGCCACTCCCCATCACTGTAATAATCCACCGTCACAGCCACTCCCCATCACAGCAATAACCCACAGTCACTCCCCATCACTGTAATAACCCGTCACAGTCACTCCACATCACTGTAATAACCCACCGACACAGCCACTCCCCTGCACTGTAATAACCCACAGTCACAGTCACTCCCCAACACTGTAATAACCCACCGTCACAGCCACTCCCCTACACTGTAATAACCCACAGTCACTCACCATCACTGCAATAACCCACAGTCGCAGCCACTCTCCATCACTGTAATAACCCACAGTCACTCTCCTTCACTGTAATAACCCACAGTCGCAGCAACTCCCATCACTGCAATAACCCCCAGTCACTCCCCTTCACTGTAATAACCCACAGTCGCAGCCACTCCCCATCACTGTAATAACCCCCAGCCACTCCCCAACACTGTAATAACCCACAGTCGCAGCCACTCCCCTACACTGTAATAACCCACAGTCGCAGCCACTCCCCTACACTGTAATAACCCACAGTCGCAGCCACTCCCCTACACTGTAATAACCCACAGTCGCAGCCACTCCCCATCACTGCAATAACCCACAGTCGCAGCCACTCCCCAACACTGCAATAACCCACAGTCGCAACCACTCCCCATCAATGCAATAACCCACAGTCACTCTCCTTCACTGTAATAACCCACAGTCGCAGCCACTCCCCATCAATGCAATAACCCACAGTCACTCCCCTTCACTGTAATAACCCACAGTCGCAGCAACTCCCCATCACTGCAATAACCCCCAGTCACTCCCCTTCACTGTAATAACCCACAGTCGCAGCCACTCCCCATCACTGTAATAACCCCCAGCCACTCCCCAACACTGTAATAACCCACAGTCGCAGCCACTCCCCATCACTGCAATAACCCACAGTCGCAGCCACTCCCCAACACTGCAATAACCCACAGTCGCAACCACTCCCCATCACTGTAATAACCCAGTCGCAGCCACTCACCTACACTGTAATAACCCACAGTCGCAGCCACTCCCCTACACTGCAATAACCCACAGTCGCAGCCACTCCCCAACACTGCAATAACCCACAGTCGCAACCACTCCCCATCACTGTAATAACCCACAGTCGCAGCCACTCCCCTACACTGTAATAACCCACAGTCGCAGCCACTCCCCTACACTGTAATAACCTACAGTCACAGCCACTCCCCATCACTGTAATAACCCACAGTCACAGTCACTCCCCATCACTGTAATAACCCACAGTCGCAGCCACTCCCCTTCACTGCAATAACCCACAGTCACAGTCACTCCCCTTCACTGTAATAACCCACAGTCGCAGCCACTCCCCATCACTGTAATAACCCAGAGTCGGAGCCACTCCCCTTCACTGTAATAATCCACAGTCGCAGCCACTCCCCTTCACTGTAATAACCCAGTCGCAGCCACTCCCCTTCACTGTAATAATCCACAGTCCCAGCCACTCCCCTTCACTGTTATAACCCATAGTCGCAGCCATTCCCCATCACTGTAATAACCCACAGTCAGAGCCACTCCCCTTCACTGTAATAACCCACAGTCACAGCCACTCCCCATCACTGTAATAACCCACAGTCACAGCCACTCCCCTTCACTGTAATTACCCAGAGTCACAGCCACTCCCCTTCACTAGTTACCCACAGTCACAGCCACTCCCCTTCACTGTAATAACCCACAGTCGCAGCCACTCCCCATCACTGTAATAACCCACAGTCGGAGCCACTCCCCTTCACTGTAATAATCCAGTCGCAGCCACTCCCCTTCACTGCAATAACCCAGTCGCAGCCACTCCTCACCACTATAATAACCCACAGTCACTCCCCATGACTGTAATAACCCACAGTCACAGTCACTCCCCATGACTGTAATAACCCACAGTCACAGCCACTCCCCTTCACTGTAATAACCCACAGTCACAGCCACTCCCCTTCACTGTAGTAACCCAGTCACAGCCAGTCACCTTCACTGTAATAATCCAGTCACAGCTACTCCCCTTCACTGCAATAACCCACAGTCACAGCCACTCCCCTTCACTGCAATAACCCAGTCACAGCCACTCCCCTTCACTGTAATAACCCACAGTCACAGCCACTCCCCATCACTGTAATAACCCACAGTCACAGCCACTCCCCATCACTGTAATAACCCACAGTCACAGTCACTCCCCATCACTGTAATAACGGACAGTCACAGCCACTCCCCATCACTGTAATAACCCACAGTCACAGCCACTCCCCATCACTGTAATAACCCACAGTCACAGCCACTCCCCTTCACTGTAATTACCGAGTCACAGCCACTCCCCTTCACTAGTTACCCAGTCACAGCCACTCCCCTTCACTGTAATAACCCACAGTCGCAGCCACTCCCCTACACTGTAATAACCCACAGTCGCAGCCACTCCCCATCACTGTAATAACCCACAGTCGCAGCCACTCCCCATCACTGTAATAACCCACGGTCACAACCACTCCCCTTCACTGTAATAACCCATAGTCGCAGCCACTCCCCATCACTGCAATAACCCACAGTCGCAGCCACTCCCCATCACTGTAATAGCCCACAGTCACAGTCACTCCCCATCAGTGAAATAACCCACAGTCACATCCACTCCCCATCACTGTAATAACCCGTCACAGTCACTCCACATCACTGTAATAACCCACCGACACAGCCACTCCCCTGCACTGTAATAACCCACAGTCACTCCCCAACACTGTAATAACCCACCATCACAGCCACTCCCCGACACTGTAATAACCCACAGTCGCAGACACTCCCCATCACTGTAATAACCCACCGTCACAGCCACTCCCCTACACTGTAATAACCCACAGTCACTCACCATCACTGCAATAACCCACAGTCGCAGCCACTCTCCATCACTGTAATAACCCACAGTCACTCTCCTTCACTGTAATAACCCACAGTCGCAGCAACTCCCATCACTGCAATAACCCCCAGTCACTCCCCTTCACTGTAATAACCCACAGTCGCAGCCACTCCCCATCACTGTAATAACCCCCAGCCACTCCCCAACACTGTAATAACCCACAGTCGCAGCCACTCCCCTACACTGTAATAACCCACAGTCGCAGCCACTCCCCTACACTGTAATAACCCACAGTCGCAGCCACTCCCCATCACTGCAATAACCCACAGTCGCAGCCACTCCCCAACACTGCAATAACCCACAGTCGCAGCCACTCCCCAACACTGTAATAACCCACAGTCGCAGCCACTCCCCTACACTGTAATAACCCACAGTCGCAGCCACTCCCCATCACTGCAATAACCCACAGTCGCAGCCACTCCCCAACACTGCAATTACCCACAGTCGCAACCACTCCCCATCAATGCAATAACCCACAGTCACTCTCCTTCACTGTAATAACCCACAGTCGCAGCCACTCCCCATCAATGCAATAACCCACAGTCACTCCCCTTCACTGTAATAACCCACAGTCGCAGCAACTCCCCATCACTGCAATAACCCCCAGTCACTCCCGTTCACTGTAATAACCCACAGTCGCAGCCACTCCCCATCATTGTAATAACCCCCAGCCACTCCCCTACACTGTAATAACCCACAGTCGCAGCCACTCCCCATCACTGTAATAACCCCCAGCCACTCCCCTACACTGTAATAACCCACAGTCGCAGCCACTCCCCATCACTGCAATAACCCACAGTCGCAGCCACTCCCCAACACTGCAATAACCCACAGTCGCAACCACTCCCCATCACTGTAATAACCCACGGTCGCAGCCACTCACCTACACTGTAATAACCCACAGTCGCAGCCACTCCCCGACACTGCAATAATCCACAGTCGCAGCCACTCCCCAACACTGCAATAACCCACAGTCGCAACCACTCCCCATCACTGTAATAACCCACAGTCGCAGCCACTCCCCTACACTGTAATAACCCACAGTCGCAGCCACTCCCCTACACTGGAATAACCTACAGTCACAGCCACTCCCCATCATTGTAATAACCCACAGTCACTCCCCTTCACTGTAATAACCCACAGTCGCAGCCACTCCCCTTCACTGTAATAACCCACAGTCACTCCCCATCACTGTAATAACCCACAGTCGCAGCCACTCCCCTTCACTGCAATAACCCACAGTCACAGTCACTCCCCTTCACTGTAATAACCCACAGTCGCAGCCACTCCCCATCACTGTAATAACCCACAGTCGGAGCCACTCCCCTTCACTGTAATAATCCACAGTCGCAGCCACTCCCCTTCACTGTAATAACCCAGTCGCAGCCACTCCCCTTCACTGTAATAATCCACAGTCCCAGCCACTCCCCTTCACTGTTATAACCCATAGTCGCAGCCACTCCCCATCACTGTAATAACCCACAGTCAGAGCCACTCCCCTTCACTGTAATAACCCACAGTCACAGCCACTCCCCATCACTGTAATAACCCACAGTCACAGCCACTCCCCTTCACTGTAATTACCCAGAGTCACAGCCACTCCCCTTCACTAGTTACCCACAGTCACAGCCACTCCCCTTCACTGTAATAACCCACAGTCGCAGCCACTCCCCATCACTGTAATAACCCACAGTCGGAGCCACTCCCCTTCACTGTAACAATCCAGTCGCAGCCACTCCCCTTCACTGCAATAACCCAGTCGCAGCCACTCCTCACCACTGTAATAACCCACAGTCACTCCCCATGACTGTAATAACCCACAGTCGCAGTCACTCCCCATGACTGTAATAACCCACAGTCACAGCCACTCCCCTTCACTGTAATAACCCACAGTCACAGCCACTCCCCTTCACTGTAGTAACCCAGTCACAGCCAGTCACCTTCACTGTAATAATCCAGTCACAGCTACTCCCCTTCACTGCAATAACCCAGTCACAGCCACTCCCCTTCACTGCAATAACCCAGTCACAGCCACTCCCCTTCACTGTAATAACCCACAGTCACAGCCACTCCCCATCACTGTAATAACCCACAGTCACAGCCACTCCCCATCACTGTAATAACCCACAGTCACAGTCACTCCCCATCACTGTAATAACCCACAGTCACAGCCACTCCCCATCACTGTAATAACCCACAGTCACAGCCACTCCCCATCACTGTAATAACCCACAGTCACAGCCACTCCCCATCACTGTAATAACCCACAGTCAGAGCCACTCCCCTTCACTGTAATTACCCAGAGTCACAGCCACTCCCCTTCACTAGTTACCCACAGTCACAGCCACTCCCCTTCACTGTAATAACCCACAGTCGCAGCCACTCCCCATCACTGTAATAACCCACAGTCGGAGCCACTCCACTTCACTGTAATAATCCAGTCGCAGCCACTCCCCTTCACTGCAATCACCCAGTCGCAGCCACTCCTCACCACTGTAATAACCCACAGTCACTCCCCATGACTGTAATAACCCACAGTCGCAGTCACTCCCCATGACTGTAATAACCCACAGTCATAGCCACTCCCCTTCACTGTAATAACCCACAGTCACAGCCACTCCCCTTCACTGTAGTAACCCAGTCACAGCCAGTCACCTTCACTGTAATAATCCAGTCACAGCTACTCCCCTTCACTGCAATAACCCAGTCACAGCCACTCCCCTTCACTGTAATAAGCCACAGTCACAGCCACTCCCCATCACTGTAATAACCCAGTCACAGCCACTCCCCATCACTGTAATAACCCACAGTCACAGTCACTCCCCATCACTGTAATAACCCACAGTCACAGCCACTCCCCATCACTGTAATAACCCACAGTCACAGTCACTCCCCATCACTGTAATAACCCACAGTCACAGTCACTCCCCATCACTGTAATAACCCACAGTCACAGCCACTCCCCATCACTGTAATAACCCACAGTCGCAGTTACTCCCCTTCACTGTAATAACACACCGTCACAGCCACTCCCCATCACTGGAATAACCCACAGTCACAGCCACTCCCCTTCACTATAATAACCCACAGTCGCAGCCACTCCCCATCACTGCAATAACCCAGTCACAGTCACTCCCCATCACGGTAATAACCCACAGTCACAGCCACTCCCCATCACTGTAATAACCCACAGTCGCAGCCACTCCCCATCACTGTAATAACCCACAGTCGCAGTTACTCCCCATCACTGTAATAACCCACCGTCACAGCCACTCCCCATCACTGTAATAACCCACAGTCGCAGCCACTCCCCTTCACTGTAATAACCAACAGACGCAGCCACTCTCCTTCACTGTAATAACCCACAGTCACAGCCACTCCCCTTCACTGCAATAACCCACAGTCACAGTCACTCCCCATCACTGTCATAACCCACAGTCACAGCCACGCCCCATCACTGTAATAACCCACAGTCACAGGCACTCCCCATCACTGTAATAACCCACAGTCACAGCCACTCCCCTTCAATGTAATAGCCCACAGTCACAGCCACTCCCCATCACTGTAATAACCCACAGTCACAGCCACTCCCCTTCACTGCAATAACCAACAGTCACAGTCACTCCCCATCACTGCAATAACCCACAGTCACAGTCACTCCCCTTCACTGTAATAACCCACAGTCACAGTCACTCCCCATCACTATAATAACCCACAGTCGCAGCCACTCCCCTTCACTATAATAACCCAGTCACAGCCACTCCCCTTCACTGTAATAACCCACAGTCACAGCCACTCCCCTTCACTATAATAACCCACAGTCGCAGCCACTCCCCTTCACTATAATAACCCAGTCACAGCCACTCCCCTTCACTGTAATAACCCACAGTCGCAGCCACTCCCCATCACTGTAATAACCCACAGTCACAGCCGCTCCCCTTCACTGTAATAATCCACAGTCACAGCCACTCCCCTTCACTGAAATAACCCACAGTCGCAGCCACTCCCCTTCACTATAATAACCCACAGTCACAGTCACTCCCCATCACTGCAATAACCCACAGTCACAGTCACTCCCCTTCACTGCAATAACCCACAGTCGCAGCCACTCCCCATCACTATAATAACCCACAGTCACAGTCACTCCCCATCACTGCAATAACCCACAGTCGCAGCCACTCCCCATCACCGTAATAACCCACAGTCACAGCCACTCCCCTTCACTGAAATAACCCACAGTCGCAGCCACTCCCCTTCACTATAATAACCCACAGTCACAGCCACTCCCCTTCACTGAAATAACCCACAGTCGCAGCCACTCCCCTTCACTGTAATAACCCACAGTCGCAGCCACTCCCCTTCACTATAATAACCCACAGTCACAGCCACTCCCCTTCACTGAAATAACCCACAGTCACAGTCACTCCCCATCACTGCAATAACCCACAGTCACAGTCACTCCCCTTCACTGCAATAACCCACAGTCGCAGCCACTCCCCATCACTGCAATAACCCACAGTCACAGTCACTCCCCATCACTGCAATAACCCACAGTCGCAGCCACTCCCCATCACTGTAATAACCCACAGTCGCAGCCACTCCCCTTCACTATAATAACCCACAGTCGCAGCCACTCCCCTTCACTGTAATAACCCACAGTCACAGTCACTCCCCATCACTGTAATAACCCACAGTCGCAGACACTCCCCTTCATTGGAATAAGCCACCGTAACAGCCACTCCCTTTCACTGTAATAACCCACAGTCACAGCCACTCCCCTTCAGTGTAATAACCCACAGTCACAGCCAGTCCCCATCACTGTAATAACCCGCAGTCGCAGCCACTCCCCATCACTGTAATAACCCACAGTCACAGTCACTCCCCTTCACTGTAATAACCCACCGTCACAGCCACTCCCCATCACTGTAATAACCCACAGTCACAGCCACGCCCCATCACTGTAATAACCCACAGTCACAGTCACTCCCCTTCACTGTAATAACCAACAGACGCAGCCACTCTCCTTCACTGTAATAACCCACAGTCACAGCCACTCCCCTTCACTGCAATAACCCACAGTCACAGTCACTCCCCATCACTGTAATAACCCACAGTCACAGCCACGCCCCATCACTGTAATAACCCACAGTCACAGGCACTCCCCATCACTGTAATAACCCACAGTCACAGCCACTCCCCTTCAATCTAATAGCCCACAGTCACAGTCACTCCCCATCACTGTAATAACCCACAGTCACAGCCACTCCCCTTCACTGTAATAACCCAGTCACAGCCACTCCCCTTCACTGTAATAACCCACAGTCGCAGCCACTCCCCATTACTGTAATAACCCACAGTCACAGCCACTCCCCTTCACTGTAATAACCCACAGTCACAGCCACTCCCCTTCACTGTAATAACCCACAGTCACAGTCACTCCCCATCACTGTAATAACCCACAGTCACAGCCACTCCCCATCACTGTAATAACCCACAGTCACAGTCACTCCCCATCACTGTAATAACCCACAGTCGCAGCCACTCCCCTTCACTGTAATAACCCACAGTCACAGTCACTCCCCATCACTGTAATAACCCACAGTCGCAGACACTCCCCTTCACTGTTAACCCACAGTCGCAGCCACTCCCCTACACTGTAATAACCCACAGTCGCAGCCACTCCCCATCACTGTAATAACCCACCGTCACAGCCACTCCCCATCACTGTAATAACCCAAAGTCACAGTCACTCCCCTACACTGTAATAACCCATCGTCACATCCACTCCGCATCACTGTAATAACCCACAGTCGCAGTCACTCCCCTTCACTGTAATAACCCACAGTCGCAGCCACTCCCCTTCACTGTAATAACCCACACAGTCACTCCCCATCACTGTAATAACCCACACTCGCAGCCACTCCCCTTCACTGTAATAACCCACAGTCAGTCACTCCCCTTCACTGTAATAACCCACAGTCGCAGCCACTCCCCATCACTGTAATAACCCACAGTCACAGTCACTCCCCTTCACGGTAATAACCCACAGTCACAGTCACTCCCCTTCACTGCAATAACCCACAGTCACTCCCCTTCACTGTAATAACCCACAGTCGCAGTCACTCACCTTCACTGTAACAACCCAGTCACAGCTATGCCCCTTCACTGTAATAACCCAGTCACTCCCCTTCACTGCAATAAACCGCAGACGGTCACTCCCCATCTCTGTAATAACCCACAGTCACAGCCACTCCCTATCACTGTAATAACCCACAGTCGCAGCCAAACCCCTTCACTGTAATAACCCACAGTCATAGTCACTGCCTTTCATGGTAATAACCCACAGTCACAGCCACTCCCCTTCACTGTAATAACCCACAGTCGCAGCCACTCCCTTCACTGTAATAACCCACAGTCACAGTCACACCCCTTCACTGTAATAACCCAGTCAGAGCCACTCCCCTTCACTGTAATAACCCACAGTCACAGCCACTCCCCATCACTGTAATAACCCAGTCACAGCCACTCCCCTTCACTGTAATTACCCACAGTCACAGCCACTCCCCTTCACTAATTACCCACAGTCACAGCCACTCCTCTTCACTGTAATTACCCACAGTCACAGCCACTCCTCATCACTATAATAACCCACAGTCACAGTCACTCCCCATCACTGCAATAACCCACAGTCGCAGCCACTCCCCATCACCGTAATAACCCACAGTCACAGCCACTCCCCTTCACTGAAATAACCCACAGTCGCAGCCACTCCCCTTCACTATAATAACCCACAGTCACAGCCACTCCCCTTCACTGAAATAACCCACAGTCGCAGCCACTCCCCTTCACTGTAATAACCCACAGTCGCAGCCACTCCCCTTCACTATAATAACCCACAGTCACAGCCACTCCCCTTCACTGAAATAACCCAGTCACAGTCACTCCCCATCACTGCAATAACCCACAGTCACAGTCACTCCCCTTCACTGCAATAACCCACAGTCGCAGCCACTCCCCATCACTGCAATAACCCACAGTCACAGTCACTCCCCATCACTGCAATAACCCACAGTCGCAGCCACTCCCCATCACTGTAATAACCCACAGTCGCAGCCACTCCCCTTCACTATAATAACCCACAGTCGCAGCCACTCCCCTTCACTGTAATAACCCACAGTCACAGTCACTCCCCATCACTGTAATAACCCACAGTCGCAGACACTCCCCTTCATTGGAATAAGCCACCGTAACAGCCACTCCCTTTCACTGTAATAACCCACAGTCACAGCCACTCCCCTTCAGTGTAATAACCCACAGTCACAGCCAGTCCCCATCACTGTAATAACCCGCAGTCGCAGCCACTCCCCATCACTGTAATAACCCACAGTCACAGTCACTCCCCTTCACTGTAATAACCCACCGTCACAGCCACTCCCCATCACTGTAATAACCCACAGTCACAGCCACGCCCCATCACTGTAATAACCCACAGTCACAGTCACTCCCCTTCACTGTAATAACCAACAGACGCAGCCACTCTCCTTCACTGTAATAACCCACAGTCACAGCCACTCCCCTTCACTGCAATAACCCACAGTCACAGTCACTCCCCATCACTGTAATAACCCACAGTCACAGCCACGCCCCATCACTGTAATAACCCACAGTCACAGGCACTCCCCATCACTGTAATAACCCACAGTCACAGCCACTCCCCTTCAATGTAATAGCCCACAGTCACAGTCACTCCCCATCACTGTAATAACCCACAGTCACAGCCACTCCCCTTCACTGTAATAACCCAGTCACAGCCACTCCCCTTCACTGTAATAACCCACAGTCGCAGCCACTCCCCATCACTGTAATAACCCACAGTCACAGCCACTCCCCTTCACTGTAATAACCCAGTCACAGCCACTCCCCTTCACTGTAATAACCCACAGTCACAGCCACTCCCCTTCACTGTAATAACCCACAGTCACAGTCACTCCCCATCACTGTAATAACCCACAGTCACAGCCACTCCCCATCACTGTAATAACCCACAGTCACAGTCACTCCCCATCACTGTAATAACCCACAGTCGCAGCCACTCCCCTTCACTGTAATAACCCACAGTCACAGTCACTCCCCATCACTGTAATAACCCACAGTCGCAGACACTCCCCATCACTGTAATAACCCACAGTCGCAGACACTCCCCATCACTGTAATAAGCCACCGTAACAGCCACTCCCTTTCACTGTAATAACCCACCATCCCAGCCACTCCCCATCACTGTAATAACCCACAGTCACAGCCACTCCCCTTCAGTGTAATAACCCACAGTCACAGCCAGTCCCCATCACTGTAATAACCCGCAGTCGCAGTCACTCCCCATCAGTGTAATAATCCAGTCACAGCTACTCCCCTTCACTGTAATAACCCAGTCACTCCCCATCACTGTAAATGCCCGCAGTCGCAGTCACTCCCCATCAGTGTAATAATCCAGTCACAGCCACTCCCCTTCACTGTAATTACCCACAGTCACAGCCACTCCCCTTCACTGTAATTACCCACAGTCACAGCCACTCCTCACCACTGTAATAACCCACAGTCACAGTCACTCACCTTCAGTGTAATAACCCACAGTCACAGCCAGTCCCCATCACTGTAATAACCCGCAGTCGCAGTCACTCCCCATCAGTGTAATAATCCAGTCACAGCTACTCCCCTTCACTGTAATAACCCAGTCACTCCCCATCACTGTAAATGCCCGCAGTCGCAGTCACTCCCCATCAGTGTAATAATCCAGTCACAGCCACTCCCCTTCACTGTAATTACCCACAGTCACAGCCACTCCCCTTCACTGTAATTACCCACAGTCACAGCCACTCCCCTTCACTGTAATAACCCACAGTCACAGTCACTCACCTTCACTGTAATAACCCACAGTCACAGTCACTCCCCTTCACTGTAATAACCCACAGTCACTCCCCTTCACGGTAATAACCCACAGACACAGTCACTCCCCTTCACTGTAATAATCCAGTCACTCCCCTTCACTGTAATAAACCGCAGTCGGTCACTCCCCATCTCTGTAATAACCCACAGTCACAGCCACTCCCCATCACTGTAATAACCCACAGTCACAGCCACTCCCCTTCACTGTAATAACCCACAGTCGCAGTCACTCCCCATCACTGTAATAACGCAGTCACAGTCACACCCCATCACTGTAATAACCCAGTCACAGCCACTCCCCATCACTGTAATAACCCAGTCACAGCCACTCCCCATCACTGTAATAACCCACAGTCACAGCCACTCCCCTTCACTAATAACCCACAGTCGCAGCCACTCCCCAACACTGTAATAACCCACAGTCACTCGCCATCACTGTAATAACCCACAGTCACAGCCACTCCCCATCACTGTAATAACCCACAGTCGCAGTCACTCCCCATCACTGTAATAACCCACAGTCACAGCCACTCCCCTTCACTGTCATAACCCACAGTCACAGCCACTCCCCTTCACTGCAATAACCCACAGTCACAGTCACTCCCCTTCACTGTAATAACCCACAGTCACTCCCCATCACTGTAATAACCCACAGTCACAGCCACTCCCCATCACTGTAATAACCCACAGTCACAGTCACTCCCCATCACTGTAAAAACCCAGTCGCAGTCACTCCCCATCAGTGTAATAATCCAGTCACAGCTACTCCCCTTCACTGCAATAACCCAGTCACTCCCCTTCACTGCAATAACCCGCAGTCGGTCACTCCCCATCACTGTAATAACCCAGTCACAGCCACTCCCCTTCACTGTAATAACCCACAGTCACAGTCACTCCCCTTCACTGTAATAACCCACAGTCGCAGTCACTCACCTTCACTGTAACAACCCAGTCACAGCCATGCCCCTTCACTGTAATAACCCAGTCACTCCCCTTCACTGCAATAAACCGCAGTCGGTCACTCCCCATCTCTGTAATAACCCACAGTCACAGCCACTCCCTATCACTGTAATAACCCACAGTCACAGCCACTGCCCTTCACGGTAATAACCCACAGTCACAGCCACTCCCCTTCACTGTAATAACCCACAGTCGCAGCCACTCCCTTCACTGTAATAACACAGTCACAGTCACTCCCCATCACTGTAATAACCCACAGTCAGTCACTCCCCTTCACTGTAATAACCCAGTCACAGCCACTCCCCATCACTGTAATAACCCAGTCACAGCCACTCCCCATCACTGTAATAACCCAGTCACAGACACTCCCCTTCACTGTTAACCCACAGTCGCAGCCACTCCCCTACACTGTAATAACCCACAGTCGCAGCCACTCCCCATCACTGTAATAACCCACCGTCACAGCCACTCCCCATCACTGTAATAACCCAAAGTCACAGTCACTCCCCTACACTGTAATAACCCATCGTCACATCCACTCCGCATCACTGTAATAACCCACAGTCGCAGTCACTCCCCTTCACTGTAATAACCCACAGTCGCAGCCACTCCCCTTCACTGTAATAACCCACACAGTCACTCCCCATCACTGTAATAACCCACACTCGCAGCCACTCCCCTTCACTGTAATAACCCACAGTCAGTCACTCCCCTTCACTGTAATAACCCACAGTCGCAGCCACTCCCCATCACTGTAATAACCCACAGTCACAGTCACTCCCCTTCACGGTAATAACCCACAGTCACAGTCACTCCCCTTCACTGCAATAACCCACAGTCACAGTCACTCCCCTTCACTGTAATAACCCACAGTCGCAGTCACTCACCTTCACTGTAACAACCCAGTCACAGCTATGCCCCTTCACTGTAATAACCCAGTCACTCCCCTTCACTGCAATAAACCGCAGACGGTCACTCCCCATCTCTGTAATAACCCACAGTCACAGCCACTCCCTATCACTGTAATAACCCACAGTCGCAGCCAAACCCCTTCACTGTAATAACCCACAGTCATAGTCACTGCCTTTCATGGTAATAACCCACAGTCACAGCCACTCCCCTTCACTGTAATAACCCACAGTTGCAGCCACTCCCTTCACTGTAATAACCCAGTCTCAGTCACTCCCCATCACTGTAATAACCCACAGTCGCAGTCACTCCCCTTCACTGTCATAACCCACAGTCACAGTCACTCCCCTTCACTGTAATAACCCAGTCAGAGCCACTCCCCTTCACTGTAATAACCCACAGTCACAGCCACTCCCCATCACTGTAATAACCCAGTCACAGCCACTCCCCTTCACTGTAATTACCCACAGTCACAGCCACTCCCCTTCACTAATTACCCACAGTCACAGCCACTCCTCTTCACTGTAATTACCCACAGTCACAGCCACTCCTCACCACTGTAATAACCCACAGTCAGTCACTCCCCATGACTGTAATAACGCACAGTCGCAGTCACTCCCCTTCACTGTCATAACCCAGTCACAGCCACTCCCCATCACTGCAATAACCCACAGTCACAGCCACTCCCCTTCACTGAAATAACCCACAGTCACAGCCACTCCTCACCACTGTAATAACCCAGTCACAGTCACTCCTCATCACTGTAATAACCCAGTCACAGCCACTCCCCATCACTGTAATAACCCACAGTCACAGCCACTCCCCTTCACTGTCATAACCCAGTCACAGCCACTCCCCATCACTGTAATAGCCCACAGACACAGCCACTCCCCATCACTGCAATAACCCACAGTCACAGCCACTCTCCATCACTGCAATAACCCACAGTCACAGCCACTCCCCATCACTGTAATAACCCACAGTCACAGCCACTCCCCTTCACTGTCATAACCCAGTCACAGCCACTCCCCTTCACTGCAATAACCCACAGTCACAGCCACTCCCCATCACTGTAATAACCCAGTCACAGCCACTCCCCTGCACTGTAATAACCCAGCCACAGCCACTCACCTTCACTGTAATAACCCACAGTCGCAGTCACTCACCTTCACTGTAATAACCCACAGTCGCAGTCACTCACCTTCACTGTAATAACCCACAGTCACAGCCTCTCCCCTTCACTGTAATAACCCACAGTCATAGCCACTCCCCATCACTGTAATAACCCACAGTCGCAGTCACCCGCCATCACTGTAATAATCCAGTCACAGCCACTCCCCATCACTGTAATAACCTAGTCACAGCCACTCCCCATCACTGTAATAACCCACAGTCACTCCCCATCACTGGAATAACCCACAGTCACAGCCACTCCCCATCACTGTCATAACCCACAGTCAGTCACTCCTCATCACTGTAATAGATTAGATTAGAGATACAGCACTGAAACCGGCCCTTCGGCCCACCGAGTCTGTGCCGACCATCAACCACCCATTTATACTAATCCTACACTAATCCCATATTCCTACCAAACATCCCCACCTGTCCCTATATTTCCCTACCACCTACCAAGACTAGTGACAATTTATAATGGCCAATTTACCTATCAACCTGCAAGTCTTTTGGCTTGTGGGAGGAAACCAGAGCACCCGGAGAAAACCCACGCAGACACAGGGAGAACTTGCAAACTCCACACAGGCAGTACCCAGAATCGAACCCAGGTCGCTGGAGCTGTGAGGCTGCAGTGCTAACCACTGCGCCACTGTGCCGCCCTAACCCACAGTCACAGCCACTCCCCTTCACTGTAATAACCCAGACACAGCCACTCCCCATCACTGTAATAACCCACAGTCACAGTCACTCCCCATCACTGCAATAACCCACAGTCGCAGCAACTCCCCAACACTGTAATAACCCACAGTCACTCCCCATCACTGCAATAACCCACCGTCACAGCCACTCCCCGACACTGTAATAACACACAGTCCCAGCCACTCCCCATCACTGTAATAACCCACCATCACAGCCACTCCCCTACACTGTAATAACCCACAGTCGCAGCCACTCCCCAACACTGTAATAACCCACAGTCGCAGCCACTCCCCAACACTGTAATAACCCACAGTCACTCCCCATCACTGTAATAACCCACAGTCGCAGCAACTCCCCTGCACTGTAATAACCCACAGTCACTCCCCATCACTGCAATAACCCACCGTCACAGCCACTCCCCTACACTGTAATAACACACAGTCACAGCCACTCCCCAGCACTGTAATAACCCACCGTCACAGCCACTCACCATCACTGCAATAACCCACAATCACAGTCACTCCCCATCACTGTAATAACCCACAGTCACAGTCACTCCCCATCACTGCAATAACCCTCAGTCGCAGCAACTCCCCTACACTGCAATACCCACAGTCACTCCCCATCACTGCAATAACCCACAGTCGCAGCCACTCCCCTACACTGTAATAACCCACAGTCGCAGCCACTCCCCATCACTGTAATAACCCACCGTCACAGCCACTCCCCATCACTGTAATAACCCAAAGTCACAGTCACTCCCCTGCACTGTAATAACCCAGTCACAGCCACTCCCGTTCACTGTAACAACCCAGTCACAGCCATGCCCCTTCACTGTAATAACCCAGTCACTCCCCTTCACTGCAATAACCCAGCCACAGACACTCCCCTTCACTGTAATAACCCACAGTCACAGTCACTGCCCTTCACTGTAATAACCCACAGTCACAGTCACTCCCCTTCACTGTAATAACCCACAGTCGCAGCCACTCCCCATCACTGTAATAACCCAGTCACAGTCACTCCCCATCACTGTAATAACCCACAGTCGCAGTCACTCCCCTTCACTGTAATAACCCAGTCACAGCCACCCCCCATCACTGTAATAACCCAGTCACAGCCACTCCCCATCACTGTAATAACCCAGTCACAGACACTCCCCTTCACTGTTAATCCACAGTCGCAGTCACTCCCCTTCACTGCAATAACCCACAGTTACATTCACTCTCCATCACTGTAATAACCCAGTCACAGACACTCCCCTTCACTGTTAACCCACAGTCGCAGCCACTCCCCGACACTGTAATAACCCACAGTCGCAGCCACTCCCCATCACTGTAATAACCCACCGTCACAGCCACTCCCCTACACTGTAATAACCCAAAGTCACAGTCACTCCCCGACACTGTAATAACCTACAGTCGCAGCCACTCCCCATCACTGTAATAACCCACCGTCACAGCCACTCCGCATCACTGTAATAACCCACAGTCGCAGTCACTCCCCTTCACTGTAATAACCCACAGTCGCAGCCACTCCCCTTCACTGTAATAACCCACAGTCAGTCACTCCCCATCACTGTAATAACCCACACTCGCAGCCACTCCCCTTCACTGTAATAACCCACAGTCACAGTCACTCCCCTTCACTGTAATAACCCACAGTCGCAGCCACTCCCCATCACTGTAATAACCCACAGTCGCAGCCACTCCCCATCACTGTAATAACCCACAGTCGCAGCCACTCCCCATCACTAATAACCCACAGTCGCAGCCACTCCCCTTCACTGTAATAACCCACAGTCGCAGCCACTCCCCATCACTGTAATAACCCACAGTCAGAGCCACTCCCCTTCACTGTAATAACCCACAGTCACAGTCACTCCCCTTCACTGCAATAACCCAAAGTCAGAGACACTCCCCATCACTGTAATAACCCACAGTCACAGCCACTCCCCTTCACTGTAATTACCCACAGTCACAGCCACTCCCCTTCACTAATTACCTACAGTCACAGTCACTCCCCTTCACTGTAATAACCCACAGTCACAGCCACTCCCCTTCACTGTAATAACCCACAGTCACAGCCACTCCTCACCACTGTAATAACCCAGTCAGTCACTCCCCATGACTGTAATAACGCACAGTCGCAGTCACTCCCCATGACTGTAATAACCCACAGTCACAGCCACTCGCCTTCACTGTAATAACCCACAGTCACAGCCACTCCCCTTCACTGTCATAACCCAGTCACAGCCACTCCCCATCACTGTAATAACCCACAGTCACAGCCACTCCCCATCACTGCAATAACCCACAGTCACAGCCACTCTCCATCACTGCAATAACCCACAGTCACAGCCACTCCCCTTCACTGCAATAACCCACAGTCACAGCCACTCCCCATCACTGTAACAACCCAGTCACAGCCACTCCCCTGCACTGTAATAACCCAGTCACAGCCACTCACCTTCACTGTAATAACCCACAGTCGCAGTCACTCACCTTCACTGTAATAACCCACAGTCACAGCCTCTCCCCTTCACTGTAATAACCCACAGTCACAGCCACTCCCCTTAACTGTAATAACCCACAGTCGCAGTCACCCGCCATCACTGTAATAACCCAGTCTCAGCCACTCCCCATGACTGTAATAACCCAGTCACAGCCACTCCCCATCACTGTAATAACCCACAGTCACAGCCACTCCACATCACTGTAATAACCCACAGTCAGTCACTCCTCATCACTGTCATAACCCACAGTCACAGCCACTCCCCTTCACTGTAATAACCCAGTCACAGCCACTCCCCATCACTGTGATAACCCACAGTCACAGTCACTCCCCATCACTGCAATAACCCACAGTCGCAGCAACTCCCCTACACTGTAATAACCCACAGTCACTCCCCATCACTGCATTAACCCACCGTCACAGCCACTCCCCTACACTGTAATAACCCACAGTCGCAGCCACTCCCCAACACTGTAATAACGCACAGTCACCCCCCATCACTGTAATAACCCACAGTCACAGTCACTCCCCATCACTGTAATAACCCACCATCACAGCCACTCCCCTACACTGTAATAACCCACAGTCGCAGCCACTCCCCAACACTGTAATAACCCACAGTCACCCCCCATCACTGTAATAACCCACAGTCACAGTCACTCCCCATCACTGCAATAACCCTCAGTCGCAGCAACTCCCCTGCACTGTAATAACCCACAGTCACTCCCCATCACTGCAATAACCCACTGTCACAGCCACTCCCCTACACTGTAATAACACACAGTCACAGCCACTCCCCAGCACTGTAATAACCCAACGTCACAGTCACTCCCCATCACTGTGATAACCCACCGTCACAGCCACTCCCCATCACTGTAATAACCCACAGTCACAGTCACTCCCCATCACTGCAATAACCCACAGTCGCAGCCACTCCCCTGCACTGTAATAACCCACAGTCGCAGCCACTCCCCATCACTGTAATAACCCACCGTCACAGCCACTCCCCTACACTGTAATAACCCACAGTCACAGTCACTCTGCTACACTGCAATGACCTACAGTCGCAGCCACTCCCCATCACTGTAAGAACCCACCGTCACAGCCACTCCCCATCACTGTAATAGCCCAGTCACAGCCACTCACCTTCACTGTAATAACCCATAGTCACAGCCACTCCCCTTCACTGCAATAACCCACAGTCGCAGCCACTCCCCATCACTGTAATAACCCACCGTCACAGCCACTCCCCTACACTGTAATAACCCACAGTCACAGTCACTCTGCTACACTGCAATGACCTACAGTCGCAGCCACTCCCCATCACTGTAAGAACCCACCGTCACAGCCACTCCCCATCACTGTAATAGCCCAGTCACAGCCACTCACCTTCACTGTAATAACCCATAGTCACAGCCTCTCCCCGTCACTGTAATAACCCACAGTCACAGCCACTCCCCATCACTGTAATAACCCACAGTCGCAGTCACCCGCCATCACTGTAATAACCCAGTCACAGCCACTCCCCATCACTGTAATAACCCAGTCACAGCCACTCCCCATCAGTGTAATAACCCACAGTCACAGTCAGTCCTCATCACTGTAATAACCCACAGTCACAGCCACTCCCCATCACTGTAATAACCCAGTCAGTCACTCATCACTGTAATAACCCAGTCACAGCCACTCCCCTTCACTGTAATAACCCACAGTCAGTCACTCCTCATCACTGTAATAACCCACAGTCACAGCCACTCCCCATCACTGTAATAACCCACAGTCACAGCCACTCCCCATCACTGTAATAACCCACAGTCACAGCCACTCCCCATCACTGTAATAACCCACAGTCACAGTCACTCCCCATCACTGCAATAACCCGCAGTCGCAGTCACTCCCCATCAGTGTAATAATCCAGTCACAGCTACTCCCCTTCACTGTAATAACCCAGTCACTCCCCTTCACTGCAATAACCCGCAGTCGGTCACTCCCCATCACTGTAATAACCCAGTCACAGCCACTCCCCTTCACTGTAATAACTCAGTCGCAGCCACTCCCCTCCACTCTCATAACCCACAGTCGCAGTCACTCCCCTTCACTGTAATAACCCACAGTCGCAGCCACTCCCCATCACTGTAATAACCCAGTCACTCCCCTTCACTGCAATAACCCGCAGTCGGTCACTCCCCATCACTGTAATAACCCAGTCACAGCCACTCCCCTTCACTGTAATAACTCAGTCGCAGCGACTCCCCTCCACTCTAATAACCCACAGTCGCAGTCACTCCCCTTCACTGTAATAACCCACTGCCACTGCCCTTCACTGTAATAATCCACAGTTACATTCACTCCCCATCACTGTAATAACCCAGTCACAGACACTCCCCTTCACTGTTAACCCACAGTCGCAGTCACTCCCCTTCACTGTAATAACCCACAGTTACATTCACTCCCCATCACTGTAATAACCCAGTCACAGACACTCCCCTTCCCTGTTAACCCACAGTCGCAGCCACTCCCCTTCACTGCAATAACCCACAGTCGCAGCCACTCCCCATCACTATAATAACCCACAGTCGCAGCCACTCCCCTCCACTGTAATAATCCACAGTCGCAGCCACTCCCCTTCACTGTAATAACCCACAGTCGCAGCCACTCCCCTCCACTGTAATTAACCACAGTCACAGCCACTCCCCTTCACTAATTACCCACAGTCACAGCCACTCCCCTTCACTGTAATAACCCACAGTCACAGCCACTCCCCATCACTGTAATTACCCACAGTCACAGCCACTCCTCACCACTGTAATAACCCACAGTCACAGTCACTCCCCATGACTGTAATAACCCACAGTCGCAGTCACTCCCCATGACTGTCATAACCCACAGTCACAGCCACTCCCCTTCACTGTAATAACCCACAGTCACAGCTACTCCCCATCACTGCAATAACCCACAGTCACAGCCACTCGCCTTCACTGTCATAACCCACAGTCACAGCCACTCCTCACCACTGTAATAACCCAGTCACAGTCACTCCTCATCACTGTAATAACCCAGTCACAGCCACTCCCCATCACTGTAATAACCCAGTCACAGCCACTCCCCTGCACTGTCATAACCCACAGTCACAGCCACTCCTCACCACTGTAATAACCCAGTCACAGTCACTCCTCATCACTGTAATAACCCAGTCACAGCCACTCCCCATCACTGTAATAACCCAGTCACAGCCACTCCCCTGCACTGTAATAACCCAGTCACAGCCACTCACCTTCACTGTAATAACCCACAGCCACAGCCTCTCCCCATCACTGTAATAACCCACAGTCACAGCCACTCCCCATCACTGCAATAACCCAGTCACAGCCACTCCCCATCACTGTAAAAACCCACAGTCACAGCCACTCCCCTTAACTGTAATAACCCACAGTCACAGCCACTCCCCTTCACTGTAATAACCCACAGTCACAGTCACTCCCCATCACTGTAATAACCCAGTCACAGCCACCCCCCTTCACTGTAATAACCCACAGTCACAGCCACTCCCCATCACTGTAATAACCCACAGTCACAGCCACTCCCCTTCACTGTAATAACCCACAGTCACAGCCACTCCCCTTCACTGTAATAACCCACAGTC
Organism: Heterodontus francisci; assembly: GCF_036365525.1. Classification (NCBI taxonomy): domain Eukaryota; kingdom Metazoa; phylum Chordata; class Chondrichthyes; order Heterodontiformes; family Heterodontidae; genus Heterodontus; species Heterodontus francisci. The sequence goes on along the minus strand of NC_090384.1, from coordinate 10,611,669 downwards.
ACAGCCACTCCCCATCACTGTAATAACCCACAGTCACAGTCACTCCCCTTCACTGTAATAACCCAGTCACGGCCACTCCCCATCACTGTAATGACCCACAGTCACAGCCACTCCCCATCAGTGTAATAACCCACAGTCACAGCCACTCCCCTTCACTGTCATAACCCACAGTCACTCCTTATCACTGTAATAACCCACAGTCACAGTCACTCCCCTTCACTGTATTAACCCACAGTCACAGTCACACCTCATCACTGTAACAACCCACAGTCACAGTCACTCCCCTTCACTGTAATAACCCACAGTCGCAGTCACTCCCCTTCACTGTAATAACCCACAGTCACAGTCACTCCCCTTCACTGTAATAACCCACAGTCACAGCCACTCCCCTTCACTGTCATAACCCACAGTCACAGTCACTCCCCTTCACTGTAATAACCCACAGTCACAGCCACTCCCCTTCAGTGTAATAACCCACAGTCACAGCCACTCCCCTTCACTGTAATAACCCACAGTCACTCCCCTTCACTGTAATAACCCACAGTCACAGCCACTCCCCTTCAGTGTAATAACCCACAGTCACAGCCACTCCCCATCACTGTAATAACCCGCAGTCGCAGTCACTCCCCATCAGTGTAATAATCCAGTCACAGCTACTCCCCTTCACTGTAATAACTCAGTCGCAGCGACTCCCCTCCACTCTAATAACCCACAGTCGCAGTCACTCCCCTTCACTGTAATAACCCACTGCCACTGCCCTTCACTGTAATAATCCACAGTTACATTCACTCCCCATCACTGTAATAACCCAGTCACAGACACTCCCCTCCACTGTTAACCCACAGTCGCAGTCACTCCCCTTCACTGTAATTACCCACAGTTACATTCACTCTCCATCACTGTAATAACCCAGTCACAGACACTCCCCATCACTGTAATAACCCACAGTCAGTCTCTCTCCATCACTGCAATAACCCACAGTCGCAGTCACTCTCCATCATCATCGTGTTGATGGGCTTCAATGAGCAGCAGTGCACAGAAATAACTGACAGTAGGAAATCATCTGCTACCGACACAGGTCACTTATTATTAGCCTGCAGTGTAGTATCCCAGGCCCAGATCCATGTGTATTCCATCACCACAATCTGCCCATTGAAAAGCACTACATCCGTACAGCAACCAGCGCTAACAAAGAACAGTACAGCACAGGAACAGGCCATTCGGCTCCCCAAGCCTGCACCAATCTTGATGCCTGCCTAAACTAACACCTTCTGCACCTCCGGGGTCCATATCCCTCTATTCCCTTTCTATTCATGTATTTGTCAAGATGTCTCTTCAACGTCGCTATCGTATCTGCTTCCACCACCTCCCCTGGCAGCAAGTTCCAGGCACCCACCACCCTCTGTGTAAAAAACCTGCCTCGCATATCCCCTCTAAACTTTGCCCCTCGCACCTTAAACCTCTGTCCCCTAGTAACTGACTCTTCCACCCTGGGAAAAAGCTTCTGACTATCCACTCTGTCCATGCCACTCATAACTTTGTAAACCTCTATCATGTCGCCCCTCCACCTCCGTCGTTCCAGTGAAAACAATCTGATTTTTTCCAACCTCTCCTCATAGCTAATGCCCTCCAGACCAGGCAACATCCTGGTAAACCTCCTCCGTACCCTCTCCAAAGCCTCCACATCCTTCTGGAAGTGTGGCGACCAGAATTGCACGCAATATTCTAAGTGTGGCCTAACTAAGGTTCTGTACAGCTGCAACATGACTTGCCAATTTTTATACTCTATCACCCAAAGCGCCAACTGAGCACTCAACTGTCATGACACACTATGCCAAACATCTGGTCACGCACAAGTAAAACAGCATAGAAAAAACACCATTCTAATTTCCGAATGGACTCTCGCCTCTCTCCTCACTCCATTCAATAGTGGAGCAGCACTCTGGTCAAGTGAGGCGCTCAAGAACACTGTTGGAGCTACAGTTTTGTCAACCTCATTGCAGTTAACTTGTTGTCAGTGTCAGTATTATTGCCTTCACCCAACAAAATGGGTGCAGGCAACAGTATAACCTGAGAGTTCCAACATCCAGATTTGGCTATTTGGAACACATGGACTGGTTTCAACAGGACAGTATTTTCTGTGAGCACTCACAAACCCCACAGCACCTTCTTCCGGCTCATTATCTCACTGGTTCACTCACAGCAGGATAATAGATATCCTGACCAGCAGAAGGTATATTTGGCCCTCAGAAGTGCCGAGTTGATGACCCATCTCGGCCTCCTCCTCAAGTCCCCAGCATCACTCTGCGTGATATCAAGAAACGACTGAAGGCACTAGATATTGCAAAGGCTATGGGCCCTGACAATATTCCGGCAATAGTACTGAAGACCTGTGCTCCAGAACCTGCTGCGCCCCTAGCCACACTGTTCCAGTACAGCTACAACACTGGCATCTACCCGGCAATGTGGAAAATTGCCCAGTTATGTCCTGTACACAAAAAGCAGGACAAGTCCAACCCGCCCCATCAGTCTACTCTCAATCATCAGTAAAGTGATGGAAAGTGTCATCAATAGTGCCATCAAGCGGCACTTGCTTAGCAATAACCTGCTCAGTGATGCTCAGTTTGGGTTCTGCCAGGGCTCCTCAGCTCCAGACCTCATTACAGCCTTGGCTCAAACATGGTCAAAAGAGCTGAACTCAAGAGGTGAGTGTGACTGCCCTTGACATCAAGGCAGCATTTGACCAAGTTTGGCATCAAGGAGCCCGCCCAAAACTGAAGTCACAATGGGAATCAGGGGGAAAACTCTCCACTGGTTGGAATCATACCGAGTGCAAAGGAAGATGGTTGTGGTTGTTGGAGGTCAATCACCTCAGCTCCAGGACATCACTGCAGGAGTTCCTCAGGGTAGTGTCCTAGGCCCAACCATCTTCAGCTGCTTCATCAATGACCTTCTTTCAATCATAAGGTCAGCAGTGGGGATGTTCACTGATGATTGCACAATGTTCAGCACCATTCGCAACTCTACAGATACTGAAGCAGTCCGTGTAGAAATGCAGCAAGACCTGGACAATATCCAGGCTTGGGCAGATGAGTGGCAAGTTATATTCGTACCACACAAGTGCCAGGCAACAACCATCTTCAACAAGAGAAAATCTAACCATCTCCCCATGACATTCAATGGCATTACCATCACAGAATCCCTCACTGTCAACATCCTAGGGGTTACCATTGACCAGAAACTGAACTGGAGTAGCCATATAAACACCGTGGTTCCAAGAGCGGGTCAGAGGCTAGGAATCCTGTGGCGAGTAACTCACCTCCTGACTCCCCAAAGCTGTCCATCATCTACAATGCACAAGTCAGGAGTGTGATGGAATACTATCCACTTGCCTGGATGGGTGCAGCTCCAACAACACTCAAGAAGCTCGACACCATCCGGGACAAAGCTGCCCGCTTGATTGGTACCTCCGCCATTACCGATGCATAGTGCCAGCAGTGTGTACCATCTACAAGATGTACTGCAGCAACACACCAAGGCTCCTTGGACAGCACCTTCCAAACCCACGACCTCTACCACCTAGAAGGACAAGGGCAGCAAGTGCATGGGAACACCACCACCTGCAAGTTCCCCTCCAAGTCACACACCATCCTGACTTGGAAATATATCGCCGTTCCTTCTGTTGCTGGGTCAAAATCCTGGAACTCCCTTCCTATTGGCACTGTGGGTGTACCTACCTCACATGGACTGCAGCAGTTCAAGAAGGCAGCTCAGCACCACCTTCTCAAGGGCAATTAGGAATGGGCAATAAATGGTGTCCAAGCCAGCGACGCCCACATCCCATGAATGAATAAATAGGTTACATGGTCATTGAACCAACCAGGTTAGGGTATTTTTTTTTAGCAACCCCACAGACAAGGAGGCCCTGCCTCTTAACAGTAACACTTTAAACCCTAGCGAAGTCAATGTGGTAAATCTGCTCATGTAGAAGTTGCAGAGACATTTTCGCCCACAACTATTGGCTACTACAACACGGGGATAGGCATACACCTAGCGGAAGTCATGAGCAATTCACCAAAGTTCAGCATCTCAGATCACAGCCAATAGAGCGCTGGTCAGGCTCCACACCAACAACAACCTGCATTTATATAGCACCTTCAACACAGTAGAACACCCAAAGGCATTTCATACGAGTACTATCAGGCAAAATATAACACAGCCATATCAGGAGACATTTGCGCAGGTAACCAATAGCTTCTTTTCAAATCCTTACCCAAATTCCCAGATTAATTACATTACCAACACCCTTCTGTGGGAACCCATTCCCTATTCTAATATCCCTCTGCGGGAAACCATTCCATTATAAATTATAAACCATTATAAAACCTCTGTGGGAAAGCCTGACCTATTCCATTGATCCCGTGTCAACTGCCCCTCTAACTCCTTCCTGATCCCGTGCCGACTGCCCCCTCTCTCCTCCTCGATCCTATGCTGACTACCCCTCTCCCTCCTCGATCCCATGCTGACTACCCCTTTCCCTCCTCCTCAATCCAATGCCGCCTGCCCCGCTCACTCCTCCCCGGAGAGGTTGACAACTGCCCCTCTTCCACCTCCATTGCACTGGCACCGATTCCTGCTTCCCTCCTCCTTTGATCATTGAGAGTTGAAATACGGATTACAGTACGGGTTTGTAGGTGAGGAGCTCTGTGTCGAGAATGCACTGTGAGCTGCACTACTGGGTACAGTATGGGTCTGTCAGTGAGGGTGTGTGTGTGGAGAATGCACTGTGAGCTGTAATACTGGGTACAGTATCTTTCTGTCAGTGAAAGGCTTTGTTGTACTAGATTATTTAGTACATTAATACCAACTGGGAAATTAGTACATTAATACCAACTGGCCATTGATCCTCTAACCAGTCGAAAAGCCCCTGGGAAGGACGGCATTACCCCTGCAATAATCAAGAGTGCCAAGCCTGCTGTACTCTCAGCACTCCATGAACTGCTTTGCCTGTGCTGGGACGAGGGAGCAGTACCACAGGACATGTGCGATGCCAATATCATCGCCCTCTAGAAGAACAAGGGTGACCGCGGTGACTGCAACAACTAGTGTGGACTCTCCCTGCTCAGTATAGTGGGGAAAGTCTTCGCTCGAGTCGTTTTAAACAGACTTTAGAAGCTGGCTGAGCGTGTCTACCCTGAGGCACAGTGTCGCTTTCGAGCAGAGTGATCCACCATTGACATGCTGTTCTCCCTTCGCCAGCTACAGGAGAAATGCCGCGAACAACAGCTGCCCCTCTATGTTGCTTTCATTGATCTCACCAAAGCCTTTGACCTCGTCAGCAGATGTGGTCTCCTCAGACTACTAGCAAAGATCGGATTCCACCAAAGCTACTCGGTATCACCACCTCATTCCATGACAATATGAAAGGCACAATTCAGCATAGCGGTGCCTCATCAGACCCCTTTCCTATCCTGAATGGCATGAAACAGGGCTGTGCTCTCGCACCTACACTGTTTGGGATCTTCTTCTCCCTGCTGCTCTCACACGCGTTCAAGTCTTCAGAAGAAGGAATTTTCCTCCACACAAGATCAGGTGGCAGGTTATTCAACATTGCCCGTCTAAAAGCGAAGACCAAAGTACGAAAGGTCCTCATCAGGGAACTCCTCTTTGCTGATGATGCTGCATTAACAACCCACATAGAAGAGTGTCTGCAGAGACTCATCAACAGGATTGCAGCTGCCTGCAACGAATTTGGCCTAACCATCAGCCTCAAGAAAATGATCATGGGACAGGACGTCAGAAATACTCCATCCATCAATATCGGTGACCATGCTCTGGAAGTGGTTCAAGAGTTCACCTACCTCGGCTCAACTATCACCAGTAACCTGTCGCTCGATGCAGAAATCAGCAAGCGCATGGAAAAGGCGTCCACTGCTATGTCCAGACTGGCCAAGAGGGTGTGGGAAAATGGCGCACTGGCACGTAACACAAAAGTCCGAGTGTATCAAGCCGATGTCCTCAGTACCTTGCTCAATGGCAGCAAGGCCTGGACAACGTATGTCAGCCAAGAGCGACGTCTCAATTCATTCCATCTTCGCTGCCTCCGGAGAATCCTTGGCATCAGGTGGCAGGACCGTATCTCCAACGCAGAAGTCCTCAAGGCGGCCAACATCCCCAGCATATACACCCTACTGAGCCAGCGGCGCTTGAGATGGCTTGGCCATGTGAACCGCATGGAAGATGGCAGTATACACAGCCCGTACAAGGTCACGGCACAGTGTACATATAGCATACATAACCCGTTCAAGGTCACGGCACAGTGTGCATATAGTATACACAGCCCATACAAGGTCACAGTACAGTGTGAAACCAGTCAGGTTCCTTTGACAGGGCATAGTCAAATGCAGCACATCTGAAACCAATTGGATGCAGTTGCTACTCAGGTGCAGAGCACCCAGCCTCTTGGCAACCAAAAGTACACGAATCCTGCTGCAGGCAGATCCTAGGTTAATCTACCTTCAACTGAATAGTTAGAGAGAATATTGTTGCCTGACATGTTCACTCCGATCTGGTCCCCTCCTCTTCCTCCTTCAACCCCACCAAGTTCTCAAACTGGACTCCACTTATCCATAGTATTCTGCCTTGACTACTATCACTCAAGACTTTAGGCTGATTGCCTCATCATTCCTTCACAATACCAAGCGTGCTGCTAATGCACAATGTCAAAATTCTACTGCATATGGCTGCTGCTTTCTGCCCCAATCCCCTTCCCACCCACCTGCCACATTATGGCCACTTCCTTAGCTTCTTCAGTTTTCATTTTTCCTCGAGCCCTTTCATCCCCCACATCTCCAGCACCAGACTCCACCACTCCCTCTCCCAACTCCAACATCCCTACTGTTATTCTGAGCACATGTATCTTTTACACAAGTACACAGCCTCCCTCTGCCATCTCACCTGCAGCAGAAGCCCTCGTCTCATTTTCCATTCCCACCAGCCAATCTCTGTCCCTATAAGGCCTCAACCACTGCGAACAATGTCTGACTACTAGAATATCATCTTTGCTGGCCACATGCACTTGCAGAAACAGTATTTTAACTTTCTCCATCACCAGTGGCCTGACTCTTCAGCGCATGTGATCGGTCAGTTACTGTGATTGATCCTGGAGTGCTAGGACTGAACACCAGTCCATCAAGAAACTAGTACGCCAGGGTCTCACATGTTAACTGATCAAACAATTCAAGGAACTCGCACTCCAGGATCAATCACAGTAACTGACCGATCACAGCAAGGAAATAATATTCCAGGATCAATCACAGTAACTGACCCAATAGCAACAAGTTTCTTTACTGATTCCTTCACAGGATGTGGACATCGCTGGCAAATACAACATTTATTGTCCTTCCCTAACTGACTTCAAGAAAACATGCCCTTGAAGTGCTACAGTCCATGTGTTGAAGGTACTCCCAAAGTGCTCCAAAGTGGAGGAGATCCAGGATTTTGACCCAGCAATGAAGCACGACATGTTTCCAACTACAATGATTTGTGATTTGAAAAGAACTTGGAGCTGGTGTTCCCACGTGCATGCTTCTATGTGGCAGAAGTCACAGGTTTGGGAGGTGCTTATAAAGAAGCCTTACATACAAACATACGCATTAGAGCAGGAGTAGGCCACTCGGCCCCTCGAGCCTGCTCCGCCATTCAAGTTGATCATGGCTGATCTGATTGTAACCTCAAATCCACATTCCCACCTACCCCCGATAACTTTTCACCCCCTTGCTTATCTAGAATCTATCTACCTCTGCCTTAAAAATATTCGAAGTTTCTGCTTCCACCACCTTTTCAGGAAGTTCCAAAGACCCACGACCTGCTGAAAGAATTTCTCATCTGTCTTAAATGGTAGACCCCGTATTTCTAAACAGCGACCCCTAGTTCCAGATTCTCCCACAAGAGGAAACATCCTTTCCACATCCACCCTGTCAAGACTCCTCAGAATCTTATGTTTCTATCAAGTCGCCTATTACTCTTCAAAACTCCAGCAGATACAAGCCTAGCCTGTCCAACCCTTCCTCATAAGACAACCCATTCCAGGTATTAGTCTAGCAAGCCTTCTCTGAACTGCTTCCAATGCATTTACATCTTTCCTAAGGAGACCAATACTGTACACAGTAAGCCTTGGTAATTTGCTGCTCTGCATCCTATGGATAACACTGCCTGCAGCCACATTTTACTGATGGTGGAGGGAGTGAATGTTTGAGGTGGTGGATAGGGTGCCGATCAAGCAGGCTGGATGGTGTCAAGCTTCTTGAGTGTTGTTGGAGCTGCACTCATCCAGGCAAGTGGAGAGTATTCCATCACACTCCTGACTTGTGCCTTGTAGATGGTGGGCAGGCTTTGGGGAGGCAGGTACAAAGTCACTCACCTGCTCTTGTAGCCACTTTTTTTATATGGCTGGTACAGTCAGGTTTCTGGCCAATAGTAACTCCCAGGATGTTGATGGTGGGGGATTGACATTGAATATCAAGGGGTGGTGGTTTAGACTCTCTCTAATAGACACATAGAATGGTTACAGCACAGAACGAGGCGATTCGACCAATCATATCCATGCTGGCTCTCTGGAAGAGCTCCCCACTTCCCTGGCTTTTCCCCTGCAACTTTTTTCTCTTCAGATAATTATCCAATTCCCTTTTGAAAGCCACAATTGAATCTGTCTCCATTACACTCCCAGGCAGTGCATTCCAGATCCTAACCACTTGCTGCGTAAAAAACCTTTGCCTCATGCCACCTCTGGTTCCTTCGCCAATCACCTTAAGTCTGGATCCTCTGGCTCTCGGTCCTTTCACCAATGGAAACAGTTTCTCTCTATCTACTCTGTTCAGACCCCTCATGATTTTGAACACCTCTATCAAAGCTCCTCTTAACCCTCTCTTCTCGAAGGTGAACAGACCCAGCTACGCCAATCTATCTGCATAACTGAAGTTGCTCATCCCTGGAACCATTCTCGTAAATCTTTTCTGCACCTTCATGAATGCCTTCACATCTTTCCTAAAATGTGGTGCCCACAACTGTATAAAATATTGAGAACAAAAAGTGCCAGCAATATTCATCAGGTCTAGCAACATCTGAGTAGACAGAAGCAGAGTTAACATTTCAGGTCTGTGACCCTTCATCTTTGTTTCTGTCTCCACAGATGCTGCCAGACCTGCTGAGTATTTCCGGCACTTCCCGTTCTAATTTCGAAGTTCTAGCATCTGCAGTATTTTGCTCTTATTTTACTGCATAAAATATTGCATTTGAGACCAAACCAGTGTTTTATAAAGGCTCATCATAACTGCTTTTGTACTCTATGCCTCCATTTTTTTAAGTAGCGCCTGAACAAATGCACAGTGGTAAAAAATGCATCACGAACCGTGAAATCTCGGGTCTTCCAATGAAATCGATCATTTTACAAACTTCGCGCCATTTATTCATTGACACAAAGTTCACCTCGCTGATTGCTGGGCATGTTGCGAACATAGCACATTACAGCGATTGATAACTTGCTGATCAGTAAATGAGGGAGGATTCCTGGTGCAGTTGTAAGAGAAGCAGTCTCAAGTATTAGCAGACAAGCGAAAATGCCAGAATGAGCAAATCAAAAACAGCTAGAACCATTACTGCAGCACATGGTGTCAAAGAATTTGGAAGCCAAATTCTGTACGCCGATGGTGGAATACTGTTTTGTACAAGCTGCAATGTTTCGTTGGATCACACACGGCAGGCATTGGTTCAGTGCCAGTTGAGAGACTGAAAGCCATCGCAACAGAGAGCACCCAACACCAAACACACAAACTAGCAACAATTACATTTCTTTTAAGACGACGACAGAGATCTCAGAAAATTGTCAGTTGGTTATAACGGAATTTGTGGATGCTTTTGCAAGCACCAACCATACCACTGGAAAAACTTGATCACTCAAAGCTGCAGATATTCACTTAATGTAATGTGTAAAATGGTGGTTGCTTGCCATGTGCAAATAAACTACGACAGGACTACCTACCAAAGGTTTTTGCTACACATTGTAAGGAGATGAAGTCTCAGATTAGCGCACGTGAATCTTTTGCAATACTTCAAGATGGCTCCTGGGCTGGAAGCTCCCTAGCTGTTCAACTCTATCCATGGCCATCTGCTCCCATCCCTAACGTTTTCTCCCCCAATCTGCCCTCTTAAACTGTTTAAATTCCCCTGGCTCTTTAAATCAGTTCATTTTAGCCCTATCTAAAAGTTAACAGTTAGTTTAGTGTATGTTACCTGGGCCCACTGCCCTCCCCCAGCCACACCTGCTCTTTGTTTTCTCAATGAGATTGATCCGGATGAGACTGACGAGAACAGCTGCCGATACTTCAATCTCCGATCCTGCTGTCTTCACAGTCCAGAGTGTCTGCAGCCACGGCATGCGGTAAGTCCATTGAGGTGAAGAAGGAGCTGCGGGACCCGAGAGAAGTCCTGTGAAAAGGTGCCCCGAACACCCAAAACATCCACGCACGGCCCCCTGGCCGCAACTTCAAAGCGCCCGCGGGAGATGGCTCGGAGAGCATCTGCAGCGCACTGTCGGCAATGCTGCATGCCTTTATTTAAACCACTGCAAAAAAAAACCCTTAGCAAATGTAATCACCTCTAAGTCTGCCAAATGATGCTTCACCTCCCGAAGGACGTGGATGAGCTTTCCGGACGTCGATGGTGGGCACTGAGGAAATGGCTTATTACCTGCACCAGCTTCCCCCCCCACTCCACCCCCCTTTACCCCTCTTCCACCACCACCCCCCCGTCCCCTTCCCTGCTCCACCCTCTCAGCTCACCCCCTCACAACCCCGTCCCAGCCCGCCCCCCCCTCGCACCATCTTCACCCCGCACCCCCCACCCCCTCCCTCTACCCCTCCCCCTTGCATCCCCTCCTCCCACCGGCACCATCCTACACCTGTGTAGGGGCCCCAACAACGCCACTGCCTTGTGGGCGTCTCGGGAGAGACCAAGGCTAAGGGAGTAAACCCTAACAGATAATCCGGAGCGGAACCCCGTAGGCGGTCATGTGTCACCTTTGGCATGTTTCCGGCAGTTCCTGCAGCCATACTGATGCCAAACGTCGTGTCCTGCACTCCTTTGGACCCCACCAGAAAGGCCGAGAGGGGGGTTTTGACGACTGGGCAACTCTCAACCTCCATAAATTTGCCCAGGCATGCGCCATGGAGAGGTCACTCCATAGTTGCCTCACAGCGACTAAAACAACACGGAAGGCAGCAGTTACGGGTTATAAGTCCAGATAAATTGCCGTAGAAACTGGGCGCCACGGGTTGCCTTTGTCGGTGGGAGAGGTCATTGCACCTCACTGGACAGCTACCGCCCGCCTCAAACCGGGCAGCCCCCGGTCAATAAGGTTCTGTCCCGCCACAGTCTGCCTGCTTCAATGGGTGCTTGGAGCTCAGGGTCATTGCCCGAAAGGTGGACTGATACACCGCACCAAACAACACGAAAAAAGGAAAGAAGGTACCAGCCCTTCGCTTTGCAAGCTGGAACGTCAGAACTATGTGTCCTGGCCTGTCGGAAGACCTTACACAAATCAACGATTCTCGGAAGACCGCCATCATTAACAACGAGCTCGGTAGATTCAATGTGGACATTGCAGCACTTCAGGAGACTCGCCTCCCCGCGAGTGGCTCTCTAGCAGAGCAAGACTACACCTTCTTCTGGCAGGGCAGGGATCCTGAAGAACCAAGACAGCATGGAGTGGGTTTCGCCATCAGAAACTCCTTGCTCAGCATGATAGAGCCTCCCTCAAATGGCTCGGAACGCATACTGCCCATCCGACTGCTCACCACCTCTGGTCCAGTACACCTACTCAGCATCTATGCTCCAACACTCTGCTCCCCACCTGAAGCTAAAGACCAGTTCTATGAACAACTCCATATCATTAGCAGCATCCCCAACACCGAACACCTATTCCTGCTGGGGGACTTTAATGCCAGGGTTGGGGCCGACCATGACTCATGGCCCTCCTGCCTTGGGCGCTATGGCGTTGGAAGGATGAATGAGAACGGGCAGAGACTGCTTGAGTTGTGTACCTATCATAACCTCTGCATCACCAACTCGTTCTTTCACACTAAACCCTGTCACCAGGTTTCATGGAGGCACCCAAGATCGCGTCGTTGGCACCAGCTAGACCTCATTGTCACAAGGCGAGCCGCCTTAAACAGTGTTCAAATCACACGCAGCTTCCACAGTGTGGACTGCAACACCGACCACTCCCTGGTGTGCAGCAAGGTTAGACTCAGACCAAAGAAGTTGCATCATTCCAAGCAGAAGGGCCACCCGCGCATCAACACGAGCAGAATTTCTCACCCACAGCTGTTACAAAAATTTCTAAATTCACTTGTAACAGCCCTTCAAAACACTCCCACAGGGGATGCTGAGACCAAGTGGGCCCACATCAGAGACGCCATCTATGAGTCAGCTTTGACCACCTACGGCAAAAGTGCGAAGAGAAATGCAGACTGGTTTCAATCTCATAATGAAGAGCTGGAACCTGTCATAGCCGCTAAGCGCATTGCACTGTTGAACTACAAGAAAGCCCCCAGCGATTTAACATCCGCAGCACTTAAAGCAGCCAGAGGTACTGCACAAAGAACAGCTAGGCGTTGCGCAAACGACTACTGGCAACACCTATGCAGTCATATTCAGCTGGCCTCAGACACCGGAAACATCAGAGGAATGTATGATGGCATGAAGAGAGCTCTTGGGCCAACCATCAAGAAGATCGCCCCCCTCAAATCTAAATCGGGGGACATAATCACTGACCAACGCAAACAGATGGACCGCTGGGTTGAGCACTACCTAGAACTGTACTCCAGGGAGAATGCTGTCACTGAGACTGCCCTCAATGCAGCCCAGCCTCTACCAGTCATGGATGAGCTGGACATACAGCCAACCAAATCGGAACTCAGTGATGCCATTGATTCTCTAGCCAGCGGAAAAGCCCCTGGGAAGGACAGCATTACCCCTGAAATAATCAAGAGTGCCAAGCCTGCTATACTCTCAGCACTACATGAACTGCTATGCCTGTGCTGGGACGAGGGAGCAGTACCCCAGGACATGCGCGATGCCAATATCATCACCCTCTATAAAAACAAAGGTGACCGCGGTGACTGCAACAACTACCGTGGAATCTCCCTGCTCAGCATAGTGGGGAAAGTCTTTGCTCGAGTCGCTCTGAACAGGCTCCAGAAGCTGGCCGAGCGCGTCTACCCTGAGGCACAGTGTGGCTTTCGTGCAGAGATCGACCATTGACATGCTGTTCTCCCTTCGTCAGATACAGGAGAAATGCCGTGAACAACAGATGCCCCTCTACATTGCTTTCATTGATCTCACCAAAGCCTTTGACCTCGTCAGCAGACGTGGTCTCTTCAGACTACTAGAAAAGATCGGATGTCCACCAAAGCTACTAAGTATCATCACCTCATTCCATGACAATATGAAAGGCACAATTCAACATGGTGGCTCCTCTGAAACCTCTGGGGGCTGTTCGTGGAGTGTCCTCCTCCTGTCAATTGTCCACAACCAATCACAACTGGATGTGGCAGAACTGCAAAGCTTTGATCTAATTTGTTAGTTGCACGATCGCTTAACCCTGTCTATAACATGCTGCTTGTGCGGTTTGCCCTGAGTTGTGGCTTCACTAGGTTGACACCTCATTTTTAGGCACACAGTGTCTCCTGGCAACGCAGAGCGATCCCCGATGTCATCAGTACATCAGAACATTTGCCAGCTTGCCAATATGAATCCGCACATGTACGTGCCGATGTCACCATGTAATGATGTCAGGCGTAAAGACATCAGAATGTTGCCTCACCCCTCACTCGCCGCGATCGCCGCCTCAATTCTCCCCCCACCATTACCCGCTCACTCCCGCGTGTCACTCTATCCTGCAGCTCCCAACTGTTCACCACTCGCTTCCCTCCTTGCCACTTCCCCCAGCCCCATTCCCCCGCCAACATCGCTTCTCCGGGCAGCGAGCAAGTGGCAGGAGAGAACCACAGGATGGAGCGGCGAGCAGTCGGGAGTGGCGATCACTGAAGTGAGTGGGGAAGAGAAGTGGCGATTGAGGCGGCGATCGCAGGAGAGATCTTTTGGGGATGGGTGGAGGCAGCAAGCGCAGCCATTGTGGGGTGAGGGTTTGGGTTCAATTTGTTTTTTGTGTCAAATTGAGCAGCGCCATTTTTATTATTGGCAGCTGTCTGAGACGACACAGACAGTGATGTTTCAGTCAATGAGGTTGCATTTGTGCATGTGCCAGTACTGTGCCACCCAGTGGCTGCATTATCAGAAGACACAGCCTTTTCAGTATACCTGGTGCTGCTCCTGGCATGCTCTCTTGCACTCCTTATTGGCCCAGGTTTGACAGCTTGGCTTGATGGTAATGACAGAGTGAGGGATGTGCATTACCATGAGGTTACAGATTATGGTGGAATATAATTCTGATGCTGCTGACAGCCCACAGCGGCGCATGTATGCCCAGTTTTGAACTTGTAGATCTGTTCTAAATCATGTGCCATACATGATGGAGGGTGTCCTCAGTGAACACATGACTTTGCCTGCGCAAGGACTGTGCAGTGGTCACTCCTACCAATATCGTCATGGACAGATGCATCTGTGACAGGTAGATTGAAGGTGGTTAGGTCAAGTAGGCTTTTCCCTCTTGTTGGTTCCCTCACCACCTGCCGCAGACCCAGTCTAGCAGCCATGTCCTTTAGGACTCAGTCAGCTCGGTCAGTAGTAGTACTACCGAGTCACTCTTGGTGATGGGCATTGAAGTACCCCACCCACAGTGCATTCTATGCCCTTGCCACCCTAAGTGCTTCTTCCAAGTGCGTTCAACATGAAGCAGCACTAATTCATCAGCTGGAGGGGGGCAGTAGGTGATAATCAGCAAGGGATTCCATGTCTATGGTTGACCTGATGCCAGACTTCATGGGGTCTGGAGTCAATGTTGAGGACTCCCAAGGCCACACCCTCCCTACTGTATACCTCTGTGCTGCCACCTCTGGTGGGTCTGGACACACCCGGGGATGGTAATTGAGGAGTCCGGAATATTGGCTGATAGATATTACTCAGTGAGTGTGACTATGCCAGACATCATCTCTACGTCTAACCTATCATATCCCTTCATCATCTAAAAGACCTCTATCAGGTCACTCGTCATTCTTCTCTTTTCTGGCAAAAAGTGCCCTAGCCTGATAAGTGTCACCTTTCAGTTCCCTCAAAACACTGATGCAATATCTCTTGTTTTCTATATTATTTTTCCTCTATTTTCTCTTCAAATCTCCTGAAGGCACTGCCTCATGCTTGACCAGTTTGTGGGACAGCCCTCTCAATTTGGCACAAGTCCCCAGATGTTAGTGAGGAGAGCTTTGCAGTACCGACTGGGCAGGATGTGCCTCTGTCATGTTCGAATCCAATGCCAAGGTCGATGCTGGGTTGTCTGTCCAGTTTTTTTATTGCTCTTTTTGTAGTGGTTTGGTACAACTAAATGGCTTACTAGACTATTTCAGAGAGCAGTTAAGAGCCAACCACGGTTGCTGTGGGCCTGGAGTCATATAATGGGACGACCAAATAACGACAGTTGGGCAGCGCAGTGGTTAGCACCGCAGCGTCAC
This sequence comes from Heterodontus francisci, assembly GCF_036365525.1. Taxonomy (NCBI): domain Eukaryota; kingdom Metazoa; phylum Chordata; class Chondrichthyes; order Heterodontiformes; family Heterodontidae; genus Heterodontus; species Heterodontus francisci. Next base: position 10,595,983 of record NC_090384.1, on the reverse strand, counting down.
AGCTCCAGCCACCCGGATTCGATTCTGGGTACTGCCTATGTGGAGTTTGCAAGTTCTCCCTGTGACCGCGTGGGTTTCCGCCGGGTGCTCTGGTTTCCTCCCACAGCCAAAGACTTGCAAATTGATAGCTAAATTGGCCATTGTAAATTGTCCCTAGTGCAGGTAGGTGGTAGAAGAATGGTGGGGATGTTGTAGGGAATATGGGATTAATGTAGGATTAGTATAAATGGGTGGTTGTTGGTCGGCACAGACTCGGTGGGCCGAAGGGCCTGTTTCAGTGCTGTATCTCACTATGAGTGACAGGTTTTCTTTCGTAAAGGACAACAGTGAAGCAGATGGGTTCTTAGGATGATCAGATGGCTTCATCGTCGCCATTACTAATATTTGCTTTTTAATTCCATATTTATTTTATTCATTGACCACAAATTCACAAACTGCAACAGTAGGATCTGGACTCACATCTGCAGATTAGTCTCTTGGCATTTCTTCGCAGACGAAGATTTTTGGAAGGTTGTACTCATCGGTTGCAGGCCCACTGGTGCCTAGTCAGGCCTATCCGTGAGCGGCAGATTCTCCCACAGCGGTAGAAGTAAAGATGTAGTCACTGCTGGGGGCAATTGGATCTATCCTTCTCCTCCTTTTCTCTTTCATGCTGGTTCTTCACTCAGTCTCAAAGGTGTCTGTAGCTCTCCAAATGTAACATCTCCAGGCATCACGATCTATGGCCTGCGCTTCTCACTGGCGATGGTCGATGTGGCATACAGAGAGGGATTTCTTCAGGGTGTCCTTGAAATGTTTGCATGGGGCCCCTCTGTTCCTTTTACCCGTGGTCAGCTCTCCATACAACACGATCTTGGGCAGGCGACGGTCATCCATCCGGGCAACGTGACCCGCCCAACGCAGTTGGCTTTGAAGGAGGATGGCCTCAATGCTGGTGATGTTGGCTGTTTCCAGGACTTCAACGTTTGTGATGCGGTCCTGCCAGCGGATTTTGAGGATGCTGTGGAGGCAGCGCTAATGGAAGCGCTCTAGAAGACGTACATGACGGTGGTATAGGACCCATGACTCAGCGCCATACAGAAGGGTGATGAGGACTATGGCTTTGTACACTTGCGCTCTGAGGCTGTGGTTGCTCCACACACGTTTGTAGAATCTGACAAATGTACTGTTTGCTTTTGAGAACCTATTGTCCACTTCCTTGTCTATAGTGACATCAAACAAGATGACACCCCCCAAATACGTAAATTGCTTGACGGCATTCAACTCGGTTCCTTCGATGACAATGCTTGGTGGTCTATATTCTTCTTGGGGTACAGGCTTATGCTGGACTTCAGCTTTCTTTAAACTGATTTTTAGTCCGAAGAGTTGTGCCACCTCGGAAAAATGCGTTGTTATACTTTGCAGGTCTGACTGACTGTGGGCCAGGGGAACACAGTCATTGGCGAAAAGAAGTTCAAGGATGAGTTTTTCTTGTGTCTTTGTGTGACCCTGAAGACGCCTGAAGTTGAAAAGGCCTCCATCGGTCCAGAAGCATACGTAAATTCCCTCTTTAAGGTTTTCCGTTCCTTGCTGCAGCATCATGCTGAAAAAGATGGTGAATAGGGACGGGGCCAGAACACATCTCTGCTTCACGCCATTGGAGATATGGAAGGGACTTGAGAGGTCGCTGTTTTGCTTTACTTGTCTGTACTGATTTTCATGAAACTGCTTCACCATGGCCAGGAACCTGGGTGGGCATCCAAGTTTTACAAGGATTTTCCAAAGTCTATCTCTGCTCACAGTGTCGAACACCTTGGTGAGGTCTACGAAAGTGACATAGAGGCCTTTGTTTTGCTCACAACACTTTTCTTGTAATTGTCTGATGACTAATCCAGTGACGTAACCACTATGTTACCGCACATCAAGGAACCAGTACTCCAGGATCTCAAATAGTAACTAAATCAACACCAACCATCCAAGATAGTACACCCTGCAAAAATGAAATTCCTGCACAGGGCATGATGTAGCTGCTTTGCAGAATAGATCTGACAACTGTCACATGACTACCCCACATGGCTGTCGTCAAAAGGATGGGCACCAGCATATAGAAGTAGAAAAGAGGAATTTTGTGCATAAAGAATGTGTTGCAAAGTACTAGAGAAGGAAGCAGTAGCATATTAGATGGGAGCAGACTAAGAAGGATTACGAGGAATACAAAGACAGATTTAGAATGCACAAAGTGTGGTGAATAAGGTTGGTAAGCTACAAACACAAATAGCCGTGTGGGAATATGATGCAGTCGCAACAACAGAAACATGGCTCAAAAATGGTGAGGACTGGGCACTTAATATTCATGGATACAAAGTGTTCAGAAAAGATAGGGAATGAAAAAAGGGAGGTGGGCAACAGTACTGATTAGGGAAGAAATGGTAGTGTTGGAAAGAAGATATCCTTGAGGGGCAAGGACAGAATCCATTCAGTTAGAGTTGAGAAGCAAGAAGTGTACGATCTCGCTACTGGGAGAATTCTATAGGCTTCCAAATAGTGAGTGAGTGAGTGGGAGGGAGGGAGGGAGAAGCAGATCTGCAGGGAAATCAGAGAGATGTGCATGAAAGCTGATACTGGGTGACTTGGAATTACCCAAATACCATTGGGATAATGTTAGAGTAAAGAGTAAGGAAGGGGAGGAATTTCTGCATTTAATGGTAGAGTGAAAACTGATAGGCTGAATGTACTGGAATGGCTATACTTAGCGTGCATATGTCACCTGGTCCCGATGGCTTGCATCCCAGATTGTTGAAGGAAGTGCGGGTGGAGATAACGGAAGGGCTTGCCAATCTTCCAATCTTCCCTAGATATGGGGAGATGCCAGAGGATTGGAGAGTGGCAAATGTGACACCCTTAGTCAAGAAAGTGTGTAAGGACAGTCCTAGTAACTACAGGACAGTCAATTTATCAGTGGTGGGTAAGATTTTAGAAACAATAATCAAAGAAAAAGTCACTTGGAGAGGATTCAGTTAATTAAGGAAAGCCAGCATGGATTTGGAAAAAGCAGATCATGCTTGACCAATCTAACTGAACTTTTTTTGATGAAGTAATAGAGAAGATTGATGAAGGGAATGCAGTGGATGTTGCTTAAATGGATTTTAAGAAAGCATTTCACAAAGTACCACATAAAAGGCTGGTTAAAATATTTGAGGCTCGTGGAATAGTGTCAACTTGGATAAAAATAAATTGGTTTAAGGACAGAAAACAACGAGTCATGGTAAATTATTGTTTTTCAGACTGGAGGATGGTAGACAGTGGTTCAGTGCTAGGACTACTTCTTTCAGTGATATATATAAATGATGTGGATATTGGAATAGAGTACAATTTCAAAATTTGCTGATGATACCAAACTTGGAGGAGTGGCAAAGTGAGGATGATACTGATGGACTGCAACAGGACATAGATAGGCTAGCAGAATGGACAGACAAGTGGCCAAACGAATTTAATACAGAGAAGTCTGAGGTGATGCATTTTGGCAGAAGGAATAGGGAGAGGCAATATAAACTTAATAGCACATTTCTAAAGAGTGTGCAGGAAGAGAAGGACCCAGGGGTTCTCGTGCATAGATCTTTGAAGGTCATACTGAGTGAGTAGTTAGCAAAGCATAGGGGATCTTGGGCTTCATATACAGAGGTATTGAGCAGGTAAGTTATGCTGAACCCTTATAAAACTCTGGTTAGGCCACAATTAGAATATTGCTTTGAGTTCTGGTCACCACACTTTCAGAAGGATGTGAGGGTCCTTGAGAGGGTGCAGAGATTTACCAGAATGGTTCCAGGGTTGAAGGACTTTAGCTATAGTTAGGTTGGAAAAGCTGTGTTGGAAAATCTTGGAGGATAGGAGATTGAGGGGGGATTTAATAGCAATGTACAAGATTATGACAGATTTAGATAAGGTAGCTAAAGAAAAACTGTTCCCTGGTGGTACCAGCCTAGGGGACACAGATTCAAGATTTTGGGCCAGAGATGCAGGGAGATGTGAGGAAGAACTTTTTTTTTTTAACACAGTGAGTGGTAATGACCTGGAATTTGCTGCCTATGATAGAAGTGGTGACGATAAATGATTTTAAAAAGGAAATTGCAAGGACACTTGACGGAAATAAACTTGCAGGATTACAGGGATACAGTGGGGGAATGGGACAGACTGGATTGCTCGGCATCGACTCAATAGGACAAATGGCCTCCTTCTGTGCTGTAATGCCTTTGATTCAGAGTTTCCTCAAATGATAATGGAAGAGTTCCTATGAATCCAAGAATCCCCAACAACACAAGTCGGGGTTGCATTGTGTCAGGTCAGAAAGCTGTGCTTTTAGAGGTCAAAGGAGTGTGACGATTAGTTACGGTTTCCCCTCTGCACTGTAAGTTGGAAGCAATTTTGTGCCAATCGTGCACGGTGCCATCATGCTTCAATACAAAGCTGCAGTTGGAAGGTTTAACAAGTGCCCACAGTATAGGTTGTTTCCAATAATTTCCATTGAAGTCAGGGTCCAAATTCTCTTGACACAAACCCACACTGGACAACAGTCAACAAGTAACCTGACACCAGCCTCTACACCAAGCATGCAAACATATTTTAAGAATGCTTACCTTGAAGCCCTCCTTGAGTAACTCTGCTGCCTACTCCTGTTCACTTGCTACCCTCTGTGCTTTTGAAGAAAACAAAAAGTCAAATTCAACTAAAGTCAAAATCTCCCAAATAGTTCGAGTAGTTACACACAGCCACCCAGCATTACATTCGGAGCGCCTATTACAAGGTAGGCTACAGTCGACACACTACGTGCAGGATCTGGGAAAGCTGCTATTCCTCACTATCCGGTTGTAAAATCAAATGACATCTCGTGTAGCAATGTCACTGCTTTGCATGGTTTCTGTTTTTAGAGTCAGCTGTGCTTCAATGGTGGCTCTCTCACTGAGTCAGAAGGCTGTGGATTCAAGACCCATTCCAAAGTTTTGAGCACATAATCCAGCCTGGCATTTGAATGCAGCGCCGAGGGAGTGCCGCGCTGGCAGAGGGGCAGCGCCGAGGGAGAGTAGCACTGGCAGAGGGGCAGTACTGCACTGTTCGTGATGCAGTCTTTAGGATGAGACAATAAACCAAGGCGCAGTCTGCCCCATCAAGTGGACGCAAAATATTCTATGTTAGTATTGGAAGCGGAGCTGGGGAGCTTTCCCAGTGTCCAGTCCAGTCCAATATTTATCCCTCAACCAACAGCTAAGGAGAGATTATCTGGTCATTTATCACACTGCTGTTTATGGGATCTCACTGGCTGCCTTACAATGGTGAGTTTAAAGTTCTTCACTGTTCATAAAGTATGCTAAAGTAATGGAAGCCACTATATAATTACAATCCTTCTCCTTCATTCATTCACCCCTCACAAGGCAGTGTGCTGGCAACTCCAAACTTTGGGGCTATCTTCAGAAATGCAACAAGTCAATGCTACGAAGTCAATAAAAAGGAATGAAACCGGACGGACCACCCAGCATCAACCTAGGCACTGGGAACGACAACGGCAAACCCAGCCCTGTCGACCCTGCAAAGTCCTCCTTACTAACATATGGGGGTTTGTGCCAAAGTTGGGAGAGCTGTCCCACAGACTAGTCAAGCAACAGCCTGACAATCATACTCACGGAATCATAGCTAACAATATCCCAGACTCTGTCATCACCATCCCCAGGTATGTCCTGTCTCAACGGCAGGACAGACTCAGCAGAGGTGGCGGCACAGTGGTATACAGTAGGGAGGGAGTTCTCAACATCGACTCTGGACCCCATGAAGTCTCATGGCATCAGGTCAAACATGGACAAGGAAACCTCCTGCTGATTACCACCTATCGCCCTCCCTCAGCTGATGAGTCAGTACTCCTCCATGTTGAACAACACTTGGAGGAAGCACTGAGGGTGGCAAGGGCACAGAATGTACTCTGGGTGGGGGACTTCAATGTCCATAACCAAGAGTGGCTCGGTAGCAGCACTACTGACCGAGCTGGCCGGGTCCTAAAGGACATGTCTGCTAGACTGGATATGCGGCAGGTGGTGAGGGAACCAACAAGAGGGGAAAACATACTTGACCTCAGCCTCACCAATCTGCCTGCCACAGGTGTATCTGTCCATGACAGTATTGGTAGGAGTGACTGCCGCACAGTTCTTGTGCAGACAACGCCGCAGGGATCGGTGCTGGGCTCTCTGTTGTTTGTCATATATATTAATGACTTGGATGTGAATGTAAGGGGCATGATTAGTAAGTTTGCAGATGACACCAAAATTGGTGGTATAGTGGACAGTGAAGAAGGTTGTCTGAGGTTACAACAGGATATAGATCAACTGGGAAAGTGGGCAAGGGATTGGCAAATGGAATTTAACGCAGACAAGTGTGAAGTGATGCATTTTGGGAAGTTAAACCAGGGCAGGACATATACAGTGAATGGCAGGGCCCTGGGTAGTGTTGTTGAGCAGAGACACCTTGGGGTCATTGGTTACATTTTTTACAATCTTTTTTTTGCATTTATTTCATTTCATCTTAGTTTGTTCAGTTTGCTTACCCACTGTTTTTTTTCAAGTTTGCACTTGCTGCTGTTCAATATTCAGTCCGTTAACACCTCATCTGTACTAATGCTTTGTCTTTCAACACACCATTAACATATTGTTTGCCTGTTCTCCGTGACCTTTTGGTCAGCTATGTGGCCTGGTCCAATCTACACCTTCTCCTTTGTTATCTCTTGCCCCACCCCCACCTCACTTGCTTATAACCTGTGACTTTTTTAATATTTGTCAGTTCCGAAGAAGGGTCACTGACCCGAAACGTTAACTCTGCTTCTCTTTTCACAGATGCTGCCAGACCTGCTGAGTGGTTCCAGCATTTCTTGTTTTTATTTCAGATTTCCAGCATCCGCAATATTGTGCTTTTATTCTAGCAATGCAAAACTGGGCATCCACGAGGCACTGTGGGCCATCAGCAGCAGCAGAATTGTACTCAACCACAATCTGTAACCTCATGGCCCGGCATATCCCCCACTCTACCATTACCATCAAGCCAGGAGACCAACCCTGGTTCAATGAAGAGTGCATGCCAGGAGCAGCACCAAGCATACCTCAAAATGAGGTGTCAACCTGGTGAAGCTACAACACAGGACTATCTGCATGCCAAACTGTGTAAGCAGCATGCAATAGACAGAGCTAAGCGATCCCATAACCAACAGATCAGATCTAAATTCTGCAGTCCTGCCACATCCAGCCGTGAATGGTGGTGGACAATTAAACTACTAACTGGAGGAGGTGGCTCCAAAAATATCCTCATCCTCAATGATGGGGGAGCCCAGCACATCAGTGCGAAAGATAAGGCTGAAGCATCTGCAACAATCTTCAGCCAGAAGTGCCCAGTGGATGATCCATCTCGGCCTCCTCCTGAAGTCCTCAGCATCACAGATGCCAGACTTCAGCCAATTCGATTCACTCCACGTGATATCAAGAAACGACTGAAGGCACTGGATACTGCAAAGGCTATGGGCCCTGACAATATTCCGGCAATAGTACTGAAGACCTGTGCTCCAGAACTTGCTGCGCCCCTAGCCAAGCTGTTCCAGTACAGCTCCAACACAGGCATCTACCCTGCAATGTGGAAAATTGCCCAGGTATGTCCTGTATACAAAAGGCAGGACAAGTCCAACCTGGCCAGTTACCGCCCCATCAGCCTACTCTCAATCATCAGTAAAGTGATGGAAGGTATCATCAATGGTGCCATCAAGCGGCACTTGCTTAGCAATAACCTGCTCAGTGATGCTCACTTTGGGTTCCACGAGGGCCACTCAGCTCCAGACCTCATTACAGACTTGGTTCAAACATGGGCAAAAGAGCTGAACTCAAGAGGTGATGTAAGAGTGACTGCCCTTGACATCAAGGCAGCATTTGACAGAGTCTGGCATTAAGGAGCCCGCCCAAAACTGAGGTCAATGGGAATCAGGGGGAAAACCCTCCGCTGGTTGAATCATACCGAACGCAAAGGAAGATAGTTGTGGCTGTTGGAGGTCAATCATCTCAGCTCCAGGACATCACTGCAGGAGTTCCTCAGGGTAGTGTCCTAGGCCCAACCAACTTCAGTTGTTTTATCAATGACTTTCTTTCAATCATAAGGTCAGAAGTGGGGATGTTCGCTGATAATTGCACAATGTTCAGCACCATTCGTGACTCCTCAGATACTGAAGCAGTCCATGCAGAAATGCAGCAAGACTTGGACAATATCCAGGCTTGGGCTGATAAGTGAAAAGTAACATTCGCGCCACACAAGTGCCAGGCCAAGACCATCTCCAACAAAAGAGAGTCTAAACATCTCCCCTTGACATTCAATGGCACTACCATCGCTGAATCCCCCACTATCAACATCCTAGGGGCTACCATTGACCAGAAACTGAACTGAAGTAGTCATATAAATACCGTGGCTACAAGAGCAGGTCAGAGGCTAGGAATCCTGCAGCGAGTAACTCACCTCCTGACTCCCCAAAGCCTGTCCACCATCTACAAGGCACAAGTTAGGAGTGTGATGGAATACTCTCCACTTGCCTGGATGGGTGCAGCTCCAACAACGCTCAAGAAGCTCAACACCATCCAGAACAAAGCAGCCCACTTGATTGGCACCCCATCTAAATACATTCACTCCCTCCACCACCGATGCACAGTGGCAGCAGTGTGTACCATCTACAAGATGCACTGCAGCAACGCACCAAGGCTCCTTAGACAGCACCTTCCAAACCCGTGACCTCTACCAACTGGAAGGACAAGGGCAGCAAATTCATGGGAACACCTCCACCTGCAGGCTCCCCTCCAAGTCACACACCATCCTTACTTGGAACTATATCGCCGTTCCTTCACTGTCACTGGGTCAAGATCCTGGAACTCCCTTCCTAACAGCACTGTGGGTGTACCTACCCCACATGGACTGCAGCGATTCAAGAAAGCAGCTCACCACCACCTTCTCAAGGGCAATTAGGGATGGGCAATAAATGCTGGCCAGCGATGCCCACATTCCATGAATGAATTTTTAAAAAGTATCTCCAGTGGCTCTCCTAAGACCAGCCTCAATCCCCTGGCCAGGCTAAGTCGGTCGATAACTGGCAGATCGGGAGCAAGGTAAAGTGACATGGGAGAGAGTAAGATTGGGTGTGGCCAATATATCAACTGCCCAGCACCCTGGCTGTCAGGAAGCATGGTCCTGGTTCAGGTAGCAGACAAAACTGGTGGAATTCAACTCTAGCATGTCAGAAAGGAAGGAAATACACAGTATTTCTTTAAACTGTCATCCGAAGAGCTTACTTTTTCAACAATTAAATAGGAGGAGCAGACATTTGGTTAAAGGAGGAGAAAGATCATCTATACTGTCTCCTGAGATAATGATCCACTTCCACCTGCAGCTCCAGCAGACTCAAGCACCTTTGCAATGAAGATACAAGAAAAGCAGAGGAACAGTAGTTTCGAAGAAGGGTCACTGACCCGAAACGTTAACTCTGCTTCTCTTTCCACAGATGCTGCCAGACTTGCTGAGTGACTCCAGCATTTCTTGTTTTTGTTTCAGATTTCCAGCATCCGCAGTATTTTGCTTTTATTATAGAGAAATAACAGTACTCATTCAGCAGTCTTTACCAGGCTGGCTTGAGGACACTAGGTAGAGGCACCCAACACCAAACCAAGCCAGACCAGAGCCACTGAAGTCAGGCTCCACATGAACAGTAATGGTTCATTTCAAGTAATTGAAATGACAGATCCTACAATGAGTCCTGTGCTTCAAGAAAGTTGGAATGGAACTAGACATCAGGCCTCCATACACCACTTCACGTACAGCAAGTTCAGAGGCAAATGAACAACATCTTAGTCCCAAAGGACAGAGATAAAACTAACAGGTACATCTATCGTCTGAAAATCTTCAACACCAGATTCCACCTGAATCACACCACCCAAGACTTGCTGATTGTGAAGTAAACAGAAGCTAAAAACAGGGACAGCGAGATAATTGAGCAATTACAAAAGGGTGTGAATGGACCAACCGTCATCAATGCATCCTCTGAACCAGTCTGTACTGGCACTGTATACGAAGCAAGAAACAACTTCCATTTTATTTATTTATTTAGAGATACAGCACTGAAACAGGCCCTTCAGCCCATAAACAGCACCTTTCATGCCCACAGGATGGTCCAAGGCAAATTACAGCAAATGACGTACTTTATGAAGTGTAATCACTGTTGTAATGCAAAAAACATGACAGAATATTTGCACACAGTATGATCGAATAAGCAGAAATGAGATAACAGCCAGATAATCTATTTGTGACTTGGGTTGAGGGATTAATACTGTCCAGATCTCCTGGGCTCTTGTTCGAATAATACCACGGATCTTTTACATCCACCTGATTTTCAAAAGGGCCCCCTCTGACAGCGGGGCGCTCCCCGGTGTTGTCCCCAACATCGCAACGCTCCCTCAGTACCACCCCTCTGACAGTGCAGCACGCCCTCAGTACCGCCCCTCTGACAGTGCAGCACGCCCTCAGTACCGCCCCCTCAGACAGGACATCACACCCTCAGCACTGCCCCTTTGACAGGGCGGCACACCCTCAGCACTGCCCCTCAGACAGGGCAGCGCTCCCTTAATACTGCCCCTCCAACAGCAACAGTATGGAAATTAGAAATATAAACAAAAAACACTGGTGTAATTCATTTCGGGCTCCATAGTAGTATAGCGTCGGACAGTGTACAAATCAGGCAATTAGAGGTGCATCAAGCAAGGATAGTGCAATAATCCTGGGCTACTTTAATATCAATATTGACTGGACGAAGCACATTGTGAAAATTAGTTTGGATGATGAGTTCATGAAAAAAAATTGAGCAACAAACCAGGGAGTCGGATATTTTTGATCCAATGTTACGTAATGAGATGATTACATTTTTTAAATTCGTTTCAGGGATGTGGGCATCACTGACAAGGCCAGTATTTATTGCCCATCGTTAATTGCCCTTGAGAAGGTGGTGGTGAGCGGCCTTCTTGAACCACTGCAGTCCATGTGGGGTAGGGACACCCACAGTGCTGTTGGGAAGGGTGCTCCAGGATTTTGACCCAGCGACAGTGAAGGAACGGCGATATAGTTCCAAGTCAGGATGGTGTGTGACTTGGAGGGGAGCTCGCAAGTGGTGGTTTCCCCATGCATCTGCTGCTCTTGTCCTTCTAGGTGGTAGAGGTCGCAGGTTTGGAAGGTGCTGCTTCAGTGCATCTTGTAGATGGTACACACTGCTGCCACTGTGCGTCGGAGGTGGAGGGGGTGAATATTTGTGGATGGGATGCCAATCAAGCAGGCGGCTTTGGCCAGGATGGTGTCGAGCTTCTTGGAGCTGCACCCATCCAAGCAAGTGGACAGTATTCCATCACACTCCTGAATTTTGCCTTGTAAATGGTGGAGGCGCTTTAGGGTGACAGGAGGTGAGTTACTCACCACAGGATTCCTAGACTCTGACCTGCTCTTGTAACCACGGTGTTTATTTGGCTACTCCAGTTCTCTTTCTGGTCAATAGTAACTCCCAGAATGTTGATAGTGGGGGATTCAGTGATGGTAATGCCATTAAATGTCAAAGGGAGATGCTTAGATTCTCTTTTGTTGGATATGGGTGTTGCCTGGCACTTAAGTGGAAAGTTACATTCGTGCCCAAGCCTGGATATTGTCCAGGTCTTGCTGCATTTCTACACGGACTGCTTCAGTATCTTCAGAGTCGCGAATGGTGCTGAACATTGTGCAATCAGCGAACATCCCCATTTCTGACCTTGTGATTGATGGAAGATCATTTATGAAGCAGTTGAAGATGGTTGGGCCTAGGACACGATCCTGAGGAACTCCTGCAGTGATGTCCTGGAGCTCAGACGATTGACCTTCAACAACCACAACCATCTTCCTTTGTGTTAGGTGTGACTCCAACCAGCGGAGAGTTTTCCCCGATTCCCACTGACCTCAGTTTTGCTCCAGCTCCTTGATGTCATACTCGGTCAAATGCTGCCTTCATGACAAGGGCAGTCACTCTCTCCTCACCGCTGGAGTTCAGCTCTTTTGTCCATGTTTGAACGATGGCTGTAATGAGGTCAGGAGCTGAGTGGCCCTGGTGGAACCCAAACTGCATCACTGAGCAGGTTATTGCTAAGCAAGTGCCGCTTGATAGTACTGTCAACGACCCTTCCATCACTATGCTGATCATCGAGAGTGGACTGATAGGGCAGTTGGATTTGTCCTGCTTTTTGTGCAGACGACATAATACCTGTCCACCCTCTACAAGACACAAGTCAGGAGTATGATGGAATATCCTTCACTTGCCTGGATGCGTGCGGCTCCAACAACACTCAAGAAGCTTGACACCAACCAGGACAAAGCTGCCCACTTGACTGGCATCTCATCCACATTCAACATTCACTGCCTCCACCACCAATGCACAGTGGCAGCAGTGTGTTCCATCTACAAGATGCACTGCAGCAACGCACCAAGGCTCCTTCGACAGCACCTTCCAAACCCATGACCACTACCACCTAGAAAGGCAAGGGCAGCAGATGCATGGGAACACCACCATCTGCAAGTTCCCCTCCAAGCCACACACCATCCTGACTTGGAACTATATCGCTGTTTCTTCACTGTCACTGGGTCAAAATCCTGGAACTCCCTTCCTAACAGCAGTGTTGGTGTACCTACACCCCAAGGACTTCAGCGGTTCAAGATTGCAGCTCTCCACCACCTTCCCAAGGGCAATGAGGGATGGGCAATAAATGCAGGCCCAGCCAGAAATGCCCACATCCCAGAAACAAATAAAAAAAATAGTAGAAATAAGATAGGGAGGATCAATGCGTAGCTTGAGGCATGGTTCAGATGGAGAGATTCTGATTCTTGGGGCACTGGGACAGTTCTGAGGCAGCAGCCACCTATTCAAAATGTATGGGTTGTACCTCAACAAGACTGAGACCAATGTCCTCAAGGGAAGGTTCACTAGTATGGTTGGGGACTAAATCAACAGGGGAATGGGCACCAGCATATAGGAAAAAAGAGGAATAAGATGCCTCTTAGTCAAGAAAGAGTGGAAGGATGTTCCTAGTAACTACAGGCCAGCCAGTTTAACATCAGTGATGGGTAAACTTTACAAACAATAATCAGGAAAAAAAATAAACAGGCATTTGGAGAGGTTTGAGTTCATTCATAAAAGTGAGCACAGATTTCTAAAAGGCAGATCATGCTTGACTAATCTAATTGAATTCTTTGAGGAAGTAACAGAGAAGGCTGATGAAGGGGATGCAATGGATGTTGTCTATATGGATTTTAAGAAAGCATCTGACAAAGTACCACATAAAAGGCTGGTTAACAAAATTGCAGCTCATGGAATAGGAGGGTCAGTGTCCAATTGGATAAAAAATTGGCTTAAGGACAGAAAACAGCAAGTTGTGCTTAATGGTTGTTTTTCAGACTGGAGAATGCAGACAGTGCTCTTTCCCAACTGCTAGGACTACTGCGTTTTTTGAAAAAAATAAATGACTTGGATATTGGAACAGAGTAAAATTTCAATATTTGCCAACAGTACCAAACTTGGGAGGTGAAATGAAACCAATCGACTGCAACAGGACATATATAGGTCAGGAGAATGGGCAGACAAGTGGCACATGGAATTTAATAGAGAGAGGTGTGAGGTGATGCATTTTGTTGGAAGGGTCAGGGAGAGGCAACACATACTAAAAACTACAGTTCTAAAGAGGCACAGAGGGATATGGGGGTGGGGCGGGGGTGAGTCATATCCAAAGATCTTTGAAGGTGGCAGGACATATTGAGAGAGTGGTTAGGAAAGCATATGGGATCTTGGGCTTCATAAATGGAAGCATTGAGTACAAAAGCAGGGAAGTTATGCTGGTTATCAAACCCTGGTTAAGCCACAGCTAGAATATTGCGCCCAATGCTGGTCACTACATGTTAGGATGCAAATGAGAGTCTTTGAGAGGGTGCAGAAGAGATTTACTAGAATATGTCCAGGGATGAGGGATTTTAGCTACAAGGTCGATTCGCAGAGGCTTCAATTTTCCTTTATTTTGGATCAGATCTTTCTTTTCGTCTCCTGTGTCAACGAAGAACAGGCTGTCGTCGGTCTTTTCACACACAAGACCACCGACCGTCCGCTCCTGCAGCCGCACATCCTCCAGAAACGCCTCCACCTCAGTTACGTCGCTGTGTTTGCTCCAGTTCTTCTTCTTGTTCTTGTAGGAGTTGTTCTCCTTACAGCAAAAGAGATTGAGGGGAGATTTGATAGAGGTGTACAAGATTAAGACAGGTTTAGATGAGGCAGACAAAGAAAAGCTGTTCCCATTAGCTGATGGTACAAGGACTAAGGGATACATTGAAAGTTTTAGGCAAGAGATGCAGGGGGAATATGAGGGAGAATTTTTTTATACAGCGAATGGTAATGACCTGGTGATCGCTGCCTATGAGGGTGCTGGCAGCAGAGACGATGAATAATTTCAAAAGGAAATTGGATGGGCACTTGAAGGAAATAAACTTGCAAGGCTGCAGGGTTAGAACGGGGGAATGGGACTGATTGAATTGCTGCACAGAGAGCTGGCATGGTCTCCATGAGCCGAATCACCTCCTTCTATGCTGTAATTACTCCATGGCTGAGGTACCAAATGAGGGTTTTCCATTTGTCTTTGCCAAGGATGAAGATGCTACCTAAGTCGAACATACGAATTAGGAGGAGGTCACTCAGTCCCACGAGCCTGCTCCGTCATTCAACAATATCATGAATGATCGATCTACCTCTGCCTTAAAGATATTTAAAGACTCTGCTTCCACTGCCTTTTGGGGAACAGAGTTCCAAAGACTCATGACCCTCAGAGAAAACATTTCTCATCTCTGTCTTAAATGGGCGACCCCTTATTTTTAAACAGCGACCCCTAGTCCTAGATCCTCCCACAAGTGGAAACATCTTTTCCACATCCATCCTATCAAGACCCCTCAAAATCTTATATGTTTCAATCAAATCGCTTCCTACTCCTCTAAACTCCAATGGATACAAGTCTAGCCTGTCCAACCTTTCCTCATAAGACAACCCGCCCATTCCAGGTATTAGTCTAGTAAACCTTCTCTGTACTGCCTCCAATGCACTTTCATCTTCCTTAAATAAGGAGACCAATACTATACACAGTATTCCAGATGCGGTCTCACCAGTGCCTTATACAGCTGAAGCATAACCTCCCTACTTTTGTATTCAATTCCCCTCTCAATAAACAATAACATTCTATTAGCTTTCCTATTACTTGCTGTACGTGCCTACTAACCTTTTGCGATTCATGCACCCAAATCCCTCTGCGTCTGAGTTCTACAATCTCTCACCATTTAGATGATATGCTCTTTTTTATTCTTCCTGCCAAAATGGAAAATTTCTCATTTTCCCACATTATACTCCATTTACCAGATCTTTGCCCACTCACTTAACCTATCTATATCCCTTTGTAGCCTCCTTATGTCCTCTTCACAACTTACTTTCCTACCTAGCTTTATGTCATCAGCAAATTTAGCAACCATACCTTTGGTCCCTTCATCGAAGTCATTTATATAAATTCTAAAAAGTTGAGGCCCAGCGTTAATCCCTGTGGCACACCACTCATAAAACACCTTGCCACCCAGAAAATGACCCATTTATGCCCACTCTGTTTCTTGCTAGCCAGCCGATCTTCTATCCGTGCCAATATGTTATCCCCTACACCATGAGCTTTTATTTTCCGCAATAACCTTTTTTTTTTTGGAACATTACAGCGCAGTACAGGCCCTTCGGCCCTCGATGTTGCACCAACCTGTGAAACCATCTGACCTACACTATTCCATTTTCATCCATATGTCTATCCAATGACCACTTAAATGCCCTTAAAGTTGGCGAGTCTACTACTGTTGCAGGCAGGGCGTTCCACGCCCCTACTACTCTCTGAGTAAAGAAACTACCTCTAACATCAATCCAAAGTACAGCACATCCACCAGTTCCCCTTTATCCACAGCACGTGTTACTTCTTCAAAGAACTCCAATAAGTTGGTTAAACATGATTTCCCTTTCACAAACCCATGTTTACTCTGCCTGATTTCCTTGAATTTTTCTAAGTGCCCTAATAATAGCTTCTAACATTTTCCCTATGACAGATGTGATGGAATACTCTCCACTTACCTGTATGAGTCCAGCTTCAACAATACTCAAGAAACTCAACACCATCCAGGATAAAACAGCCGCTTGATTGGCACCCAATCCACCACCTTCAATATTCACTCCCTCCACCACGGCACACAATGGCAGCAGTGTGTACCATCTACAAGATGCATTGCAGCAATTCACCACACCTCCTTCGACAGCACCTTCCAAACTCACGATCTCTACCAACTAGAAGGAAAAGCGCAGCAGATGCACAGGAACACCACCATCTGCAAGATCCCCTCCAAGCCACACACCATCCTGACTTGGAACTATATCGCCATTCCTTCACTATCCCTGGATGAAAATCTTGGAACTCCCTTCCTAACAGCACTGTGGGTGTACCTACTCCACATGGACTGCAGAGGTTCAAGAAGGCAGCTCAGCACCACCTTCTCAAGGGAAATTAGGAATGGGCAACAAATGCTGGCGTGGCCAGCGACACCCACTACTCCTGAAACAAATAAAAAAATAGCTCTGCAGACATGAGCCGAATAGTCTTTTCTGTAGTCACCATCCAATGATCCTATGAAAATAGAATGAGTAAACTAACAAGAAATAAAACAGACTGTAAGAATCATAGAAATATATGGCACAGAAGGAGGCCATTCAGTCCACCATGTCTCTGCCATCCAAGAAAGAGCTATCCAGCCTCATCCCACCATTCAGCTCTTGATCCGCAGTCCTGTTGGTTACAGCATTGCAAGTGCATAGCCAAGTGTTTTTTTTTAGTGTTCTGAAGGTTTCTGCCTCTATCATCTTTACAGGCAGTGAGTTCCAAATCCCCACCACCCTCTGGCTGAAAATATTACTCAACTCCCCTCTGATCCTTCTACCAATTATTTCAAATCTATATCCCCTATATATTGACCGATCGGGGGACTGGTCTTCCTAGCCACTCTACCTAGGCCCCTCAATTAAATCTCCCAGCAGCCTCCTCTGTTCCAAATAAAACAACCCCAGCCTATCCAATCTTTCCGCATTGCTAAAATTCTCCATTGCATTCCAAGCAGCATCCTCGTAAATCTCCTCTTTAAATCGGTTAGGATTATATTTGCTGGAATTCAGAAGAGCAAGGGGGGATCTCATAGAAACCTATAAAATTCTAACAGACTTGACAGAGTAGATGCAGGACGGATGTTCCCGATGGTGGTGGAGTCCAGATCCAGGGGTCATAGTCTAAGGATATGGGGTAAACCTTTCAGGACTGAAATGAGGAGAAATCTTTTCACCCAGAGAGTGGTGAGCCTGTGGAATTCGCTACCACAGAAAGCAGCTAAGGCCAAAACATCGTATGTTTTCAGGAAAGAGTTAGATCTCGCTCTCGGGGCGAAAGGGATCAAAGGATATGGGGGGAAAGCAGGAACAGGTTGCTGAGTTGGATGATCAGCCATGATCATAATGAATGGCGGAGCAGGCTCAAAGGGCCGAATGGACTACTCCTGCTCCTATTTTCTATGTTTCTATGGACCCTCTCTCATGCAATCACATCATTTTG
Source organism: Heterodontus francisci (assembly GCF_036365525.1). Classification (NCBI taxonomy): domain Eukaryota; kingdom Metazoa; phylum Chordata; class Chondrichthyes; order Heterodontiformes; family Heterodontidae; genus Heterodontus; species Heterodontus francisci. The sequence continues at coordinate 10,578,239 of NC_090384.1, read as the reverse complement.
CAAGCTTCAACAAGTAGGTTAAAAAGGAAGAGATTGGCAAAAGTAAATGTTTGCCCCTTAAAGGCTGAGACAGGAGAAATTAATTGGAAAGAAATGGTGGAAACATTAAACAAATATTTTATGCTTGTCTTCACAAGAGAAAACATAAAACATACAGGAAATAGCAAAGAACCAAGGGTCTTATGCGAGTGAGGAATTTAAGTAATTATTAGTAAAGAAAAGGTGAAGAGATTAATGAAATTAAATATCAACAAATAGCCGAGACCTGATGGCTTGCCGGAGGGGGTTCAAAAAAGGTGGCTGCAGAGATAGCACATGCACTGATGTTGATCCTGCAGAATTTCCTAGGTTCTGGAACAGACCCCATAAATTGGAAGGTGGCAAACATAACCCCTCTATTTCAGAAAGGAGGAAGAGAGAAAATGAGCAACTATAAGCCAGTTAGCCCAACATCAGTCGTAGGGACAATGCTAAACTTATCAGGGACGTGGTAACAGGTCACTTACAAAATCATATGATAAAGCAGAGTCAACACACTTTTATGAAAGGAAAGCAAATCTAATTGAGTTTTCTGAGGATGTAACTAGTTAAAGGGTAATCTGATGTAGTATATTTGGATTGTCAAAAGGCACTCAAAAAGGTACGAAATGAGGTTGTTACACAAGATTGGACTCATGGGTTCATGCCACCCCTTCGGCAGCGCGGCGCTCCCTTACATCCCCTCCGACAGAGCGCTGTCCCTCAGTACTGCCCCTCCGACAGAGCGCGGTCCCTCAGTACTGCCCCACCGACAGAGCGCAGTCCCGCAGTACTGCCCCTCCGACAGAGCGCTGTCCCTCAGTACTGCCCCTCCGACAGAGCGCTGTCCCTCAGTACTGCCCCTCCGACAGAGCGCTGTCCCTCAGTACTGCCCCTCCGACAGAGCGCTGTCCCGCAGTACTGCCCCTCCGACAGCGCGCTGTCCCTCAGTACTGCCCCTCAGACAGAGCGCTGTCCCTCAGTACTGCCCCTCAGACAGAGCGCTGTCCCTCAGTACTGCCCCTCAGACAGAGCGCTGTCCCTCAGTACTGCCCCTCAGACAGAGCGCTGTCCCTCAGTACTGCCCCTCCGACAAGAGTGCGGTCCCTCAGTACTGCCCCTCCGACAGAGCGCTGTCCCTCAGTACTGCCCCGCCGACAGCGCGCTGTCCCTCAGTACTGCCCCTCAGACAGAGCGCTGTCCCTCAGTACTGCCCCTCCGACAGAGCGCTGTCCCGCAGTACTGCCCCTCCGACAGAGCGCTGTCCCTCAGTACTGCCCCTCCGACAGAGCGCTGTCCCGCAGTACTGCCCCTCCGACAGAGCGCAGTCCCGCAGTACTGCCCCTCCGACAGAGCGCTGTCCCTCAGTACTGCCCCTCAGACAGAGCGCTGTCCCTCAGTACTGCCCCTCCGACAGAGCGCTGTCCCTCAGTACTGCCCCGCCGACAGCGCGCTGTCCCTCAGTACTGCCCCTCAGACAGAGCGCTGTCCCTCAGTACTGCCCCTCCGACAGAGCGCAGTCCCGCAGTACTGCCCCTCCGACAGAGCGCTGTCCCTCAGTACTGCCCCTCCGACAGAGCGCTGTCCCGCAGTACTGCCCCTCCGACAGAGCGCTGTCCCGCAGTACTGCCCCTCCGACAGAGCGCAGTCCCGCAGTACTGCCCCTCCGACAGAGCGCTGTCCCTCAGTACTGCCCCTCCGACAGAGCGCTGTCCCTCAGTACTGCCCCTCCGACAGAGCGCTGTCCCGCAGTACTGCCCCTCCGACAGAGCGCGGTCCCTCAGTACTGCCCTACCGACAGAGCGCTGTCCCTCAGTACTGCCCCTCCGACAGAGCGCTGTCCCTCAGTACTGCCCCTCCGACAGAGCGCTGTCCCTCAGTACTGCCCCTCCGACAGAGCGCTGTCCCTCAGTACTGCCCCTCCGACAGAGCGCTGTCCCTCAGTACTGCCCCTCCGACAGAGCGCAGTCCCGCAGTACTGCCCCTCCGACAGAGCGCTGTCCCGCAGTACTGCCCCTCCGACAGAGCGCTGTCCCTCAGTACTGCCCCTCCGACAGAGCGCTGTCCCTCAGTACTGCCCCTCCGACAGAGCGCTGTCCCTCAGTACTGCCCCTCCGACAGAGCGCTGTCCCTCAGTACTGCCCCTCCGGCAGAGCGCTGTCCCTCAGTACTGCTCCTCCGACAGAGCGCAGACCCTCAGTACTGCCCCTCCGGCAGAGCGCCGTCCCTCAGTACTGCCCCTCCGACACAGCGCGGTCCCTCAGTACTGCCCTACCGACAGAGCGCTGTCCCTCAGTACTGCCCCTCCGACAGAGCGCTGCCCCTCAGTACTGCCCCTCCGACAGAGCGCGGTCCCTCAGCACTGCCCCTCCGACACAGCGCGGTCCCTCAGCACTGCCCCTCCGACACAGCGCGGTCCCTCAGCACTGCCCCTCCGACACAGCGCGGTCCCTCAGCACTGCCCCTCCGACACAGCGCGGTCCCTCAGCACTGCCCCTCCGACACAGCGCGGTCCCTCAGCACTGCCCCTCCGACACAGCGCGGTCCCTCAGCACTGCCCCTCCGACACAGCGCGGTCCCTCAGCACTGCCCCTCCGACACAGCGCGGTCCCTCAGCACTGCCCCTCCGACACAGCGCGGTCCCTCAGCACTGCCCCTCCGACACAGCGCGGTCCCTCAGCACTGCCCCTCCGACACAGCGCGGTCCCTCAGTACTGCCCCTCCGACACAGCGCGGTCCCTCAGTACTGCCCCTCCGACACAGCGCGGTCCCTCAGTACTGCCCCTCCGACACAGCGCGGTCCCTCAGTACTGCCCCTCCGACACAGCGCGGTCCCTCAGTACTGCCCCTCCGACACAGCGCGGTCCCTCAGTACTGCCCCTCCGACAGAGCGCAGTCCCTCAGTACTGCCCCTCCGACAGAGCGCAGTGCCTCAGTACTGCCCCTCATACAGAGCGCGGTCCCTCAGTACTGCCCCTCCGACACAGCGCGGTCCCTCAGTACTGCCCCGCCGACACAGCGCGGTCCCTCAGTACTGCCCCTCCGACAGAGCGCAGTCCCTCAGTACTGCCCCTCCGACAGAGCGCAGTCCCTCAGTACTGCCCCTCAGACAGAGTGCTGTCCCTCAGTACTGCCCCTCCGACAGAGCGCTGTCCCTCAGTACTGCCCCTCCGACAGAGCGCTGTCCCTCAGTACTGCCCCTCCGACAGAGCGCTGTCCCGCAGTACTGCCCCTCCGACAGAGCGCGGTCCCTCAGTACTGCCCTACCGACAGAGCGCTGTCCCTCAGTACTGCCCCTCCGACAGAGCGCTGTCCCTCAGTACTGCCCCTCCGACAGAGCGCTGTCCCTCAGTACTGCCCCTCCGACAGAGCGCTGTCCCTCAGTACTGCCCCTCCGACAGAGCGCTGTCCCTCAGTACTGCCCCTCCGACAGAGCGCAGTCCCGCAGTACTGCCCCTCCGACAGAGCGCTGTCCCGCAGTACTGCCCCTCCGACAGAGCGCTGTCCCTCAGTACTGCCCCTCCGACAGAGCGCTGTCCCTCAGTACTGCCCCTCCGACAGAGCGCTGTCCCTCAGTACTGCCCCTCCGACAGAGCGCTGTCCCTCAGTACTGCCCCTCCGGCAGAGCGCTGTCCCTCAGTACTGCTCCTCCGACAGAGCGCAGACCCTCAGTACTGCCCCTCCGGCAGAGCGCCGTCCCTCAGTACTGCCCCTCCGACACAGCGCGGTCCCTCAGTACTGCCCTACCGACAGAGCGCTGTCCCTCAGTACTGCCCCTCCGACAGAGCGCTGCCCCTCAGTACTGCCCCTCCGACAGAGCGCGGTCCCTCAGCACTGCCCCTCCGACACAGCGCGGTCCCTCAGCACTGCCCCTCCGACACAGCGCGGTCCCTCAGCACTGCCCCTCCGACACAGCGCGGTCCCTCAGCACTGCCCCTCCGACACAGCGCGGTCCCTCAGCACTGCCCCTCCGACACAGCGCGGTCCCTCAGCACTGCCCCTCCGACACAGCGCGGTCCCTCAGCACTGCCCCTCCGACACAGCGCGGTCCCTCAGCACTGCCCCTCCGACACAGCGCGGTCCCTCAGCACTGCCCCTCCGACACAGCGCGGTCCCTCAGCACTGCCCCTCCGACACAGCGCGGTCCCTCAGCACTGCCCCTCCGACACAGCGCGGTCCCTCAGTACTGCCCCTCCGACACAGCGCGGTCCCTCAGTACTGCCCCTCCGACACAGCGCGGTCCCTCAGTACTGCCCCTCCGACACAGCGCGGTCCCTCAGTACTGCCCCTCCGACACAGCGCGGTCCCTCAGTACTGCCCCTCCGACACAGCGCGGTCCCTCAGTACTGCCCCTCCGACAGAGCGCAGTCCCTCAGTACTGCCCCTCCGACAGAGCGCAGTGCCTCAGTACTGCCCCTCATACAGAGCGCGGTCCCTCAGTACTGCCCCTCCGACACAGCGCGGTCCCTCAGTACTGCCCCGCCGACACAGCGCGGTCCCTCAGTACTGCCCCTCCGACAGAGCGCAGTCCCTCAGTACTGCCCCTCCGACAGAGCGCAGTCCCTCAGTACTGCCCCTCAGACAGAGTGCTGTCCCTCAGTACTGCCCCTCCGACAGAACGCGGTCCCTCAGTACTGCCCCTCCGACAGAACGCGGTCTCTCAGTACTGCCCCTCCGACAGAGCGCTGTCCCTCAGTACTGCCCCTCCGACAAGAGTGCGGTCCCTCAGTACTGCCCCTCCAACAGAGCGCTGTCCCTCAGTACTGCCCCTCCGACAGAGGTCCTTCAGTACTGCCCCGCCGACAGCGCGCTGTCCCTCAGTACTGCCCCTCAGACAGAGCGCTGTCCCTCAGTACTGCCCCTCCGACAGAGCGCTGTCCCTCAGTACTGCCCCTCCGACAGAGCGCAGTCCCGCAGTACTGCCCCTCCGACAGAGCGCAATCCCGCAGTACTGCCCCTCCGACAGAGCGCTGTCCCTCAGTACTGCCCCTCCGACAGAGCGCTGTCCCTCAGTACTGCCCTTGCGACAGAGCGCGGTCCCTCAGTACTGCCCCGCCGACAGCGCGCTGTCCCTCAGTACTGCTCCTCCGACAGAGCGCGGTCCCTCAGTACTGCTCTCTCCGACAGAGCGCGGTCCCTCAGTACTGCCCTACCGACAGAGCGCAGTCCCGCAGTAGTGCCCCGACAGCGCGCTGTCCCTCAGTACTGCCCCTCCGACAGAGCGCTGTCCCTCAGTACTGCCCCTCCGACAGAGCGCGGTCCCTCAGTACTGCCCCTCCGACAGAGCGCGGTCCCTCAGTACTGCCCCTCCGACACAGCGCGGTCCCGCAGTACTGCCCCTCCGACACAGCGCGGTCCCTCAGTACTGCCCCTCCGACACAGCGCGGTCCCTCAGTACTGCCCCTCCGACACAGCGCGGTCCCTCAGTACTGCCCCTCCGACACAGTGCGGTCCCTCAGTACTGCCCCTCCGACACAGCGCGGTCCCTCAGTACTGCCCCTCCGACACAGCGCGGTCCCTCAGTACTGCCCCGCCGACAGAGCGCAGTCCCTCAGTACTGCCCCGCCGACAGAGCGCAGTCCCTCAGTACTGCCCCTCCGACAGAGCGCGGTCCCTCAGTACTGTCCTGCCGACAGAGCGCAGTCCCTCAGTACTGCCCCTCCGACAGAGCGCGGTCCCTCAGTACTGCCCCTCCGACAGAGCGCGGTCCCTCAGTACTGCCCTGCCGACACAGCGCGGTCCCTCAGTACTGCCCTTCCAACAGAACGCAGTCCCTCAGTACTGCCCCTCTGACAGTGCGCTGTCCCTCAGTACTGCCCCTCCGACAGAGTGCAGTTCCTCAGTACTGCCCCTCCGACAGAGCGCGGTCCCTCAGTACTGCCCTTCCAACAGAACGCAGTCCCTCAGTACTGCCCCTCCGACAGAGCGCTGTCCCTCAGTACTGCCCCTGCAGTAGCGCGCTGTCCCTCAGTACTGCCCCTCCGACAGAGCGCTGCCCCTCAGTACTGCCTCTGCAACAGCGCGCTGTCCCTCAGTACTGCCCCTCCGACAGTGCAGCAGGATTTCATTGCAGGATTGAAGTCCAGATTATGAACTCCAGTCTACGGAGACTTGAAACAATGAACTTCTGACTCAAAGTGAGAAATCTTCCACAGAGCCACAACTAATTGCAGATACCACTCAACAAATGACTTGGATTCATGGTCACTTCCTCTGACACAGCAAATAATGGAACAGGCAAATCCTCAATCAAACCAAACTCCCTATGAGGACAATGCTTGTATTTTGGACTCAGTGTGGGATTGGAACGTGACACTCAGCTCCACACTTTGAAATTCCTGTCATTCTTTGGTTGCACAGGAGTTTTCCAATCATTTTCAGAGGGATTCAGGCAGATCCGTCCACAGGGAAACAAATAGCCTCCTCAATCTTCGAAACAGTTGTTGGCTCCTCCTGGTGAGCAGCAGCTGGACTACAGACTCAGCAGGGGTTTAGGTGATCAAGACCATGAATGCAGAGCTGTGGGCAACTCAACTGGCACAAAGAAAGCTCAGAGCTCAGCCAATCGGCCGGTCCCAGCCGGACAGTCTCTGGGTGCACCACCCTCTGAAATACTGAGGCTCATAGCCATGGCGCTTCCAGTTCCCCTCCCAAGTCTGAGAGTAATCTCAGTATAGCCAGGTCATGAACAGCGAGTCAACTGCTCACAGCTGGACACTGACCCATGTGCAAAGAGTGGACGTGGATGGCAGAACACAGCCCCACCCCCAATCAGTACTCCAACCTCCCAACCCAGACAATCCAGTACTCCAAACGCCCCCACCCAGAACTCATCCCCCACTCCCCCACTGCTGATTAGGTGTGGGGGCGGGGAGAGAGTGGGGCCTGCGCTGAGGGGGCGCCCCGCTTCCACATGGGCCCGGGCCGAGGGAGCGCCCTGCGTCCCAGGGGCCTGCGCCGAGGGGGCGCCCTGTGTCCCAGGGGCCGGCGCCGAGGGGGCGCCCTGTGTCCCAGGGGCCCGCGCCGAGGGGGCAGCCCCGCGTCCCAGGAGCCCGCGCCCAGGAGGCAGCCCCGCATCCAAGGGGCCCGCGCCGAGGGGGCGCCCTGTGTCCCAGGGGCCGGCGCCGAGGGGGCAGCCCCGCGTCCCAGGGGCCCGCGCCCAGGAGGCAGCCCCGCATCCCAGGGGCCCGCGCCCAGGAGGCAGCCCCGCATCCCAGGGGCCCGCGCCGAGGGGGCAGCCCCGCGTCCCAGGGGCACCCCGCGTCCCAGGGGCCCGCGACGAAGGGGCGCCCCGCGTCGAGGGGGTGCCCCGCATCCCAGGGGCCTGCCCCAAGGGCGTGCCCCACATCCCAAGGACCCGCGCCAAGGGGCGCCCCGCATCCCAGGGGCTGCTCCGAGGGGGCGGCCATGCGTTCCCGAGACTGCGCTGAGAGGGCGTCCCTGCATCTGAGGAACTGTGCTGAGGGAGCGGCTCTGCGTCCACGGGGCAGCTCCGAGGGAGCAGCTCCACAACCACGGGGCAGCGCCGAAGGGGGCAGTCATGCGTCCCAGGGGCAGCACGGAGCAGGCGGCCATGCACCCCAGGGACAGCGCCGAGGGGGCGGTCATGCAGCCCAGCGGCAGCTCTGAGGGGCCGGCCCCGCGTCCGAGGGCAGCTCCAAGGGGGCAGCCATGCATCCCACAGGTAGCGCCAAGGATGCGTCCCCGCGTCCCAGGGGCTGCGCCGAGGGGGCGTCCCCGCGTCCCAGGGGCTGCGCCGAGGGGGCGTCCCCGCGTCCCAGGGGCTGCGCCGAGGGGGCACTGCACTGTCGGAGGATCTGCACTCAGAGTTTGCTGCACTGTGAGGGTGGGGGGGGGGGGGGGGGGGGGGGGCGGGGGGGGTGATCTTTCAGATGAGTTGTTACATTGAGAGTCCACTGCCTCTCAGGTGGATGTAAAAGCTCCCACGGTCACTATTTTGAAGACGACCAGGGGAGTTATCCCCAGTGTCCTGGAGCCAATATTTATCCGCCCAACAACATCACTAAAGCAGATTATCTGGTAATTATCACATTACTATTTGAGGAATGTTGCTGTGCTGAAATTGTCTGTCGCGATTCCCACGCTGACTACACCGGAATGCTTTTGTCTTCCTTACCCGGTTCTCTGGCTCCGCTCGCTCCGACAAGAAGACGCGTTCAAAATGGCCGAACATCCGGTCCCAACAATCAGCCGGCAATTCAGATGGAGGGAGCGGGAGGAAGTCCCGGAGGGGGACACACAACATGGCGGTGTTCCGCTCCCACTGGGACACACAACATGGCGGCGTTGCACACCTACTGGGACATCCAATATGGCGACACATGGCTCTCACTGGGACACCCAACATGATGCTGAACTCCAATGCTATTAGAAGGACGTTCCATGTTCAGATGTAAAAGAGGAGAGAGAAATGAGGCTATTGAGGGAGTGGAATTATCAAGGGCGGGAAATACGAGGCGGAAAAGTAGATAATGACAAGAGGAAAATGAGGAGAGGGGAAAGGTCATAGAGTTATACAGCATAGAAACAGGCCCTGCCCTTCGGCCCATCGTATCTGTGCTGGCCATCCAGCACCTAACTATTCTAATCCCATTTTCCAGCACTTGGCCAGTAGCCTTGTATGCTATGGCGTTTCAAGTGCTCATCTAAATATTTTTTAAATGTTGTGAAGTTTCCTCCCTCCACCACCTCTTCAGGCAGTGTGTTCCAGATTCCAACCACCCTCTGGGTGAAAACATTTTTCCTCAAATCCCCCTTAAACTTCCTGCCCCTTACCCTAAATCTATGCCCCTTGGTTCTTGACCCCTCCGCTAAGGGAAAAAGTTTCTTCCTATCTAACTTATCAATGCCCCTCATAATCTTGTACACCTCAATCATGTCCCCCCTCAGCCTTCTCTGCTGCAAGGAAAACAACCCTCGCCTTTTCAGTCTGTCTTCATAGCTGAAATGCTCCAGCCCAGGCAACATCCTGGTGAATCTCCTCTGCACCCTCTCAAGTGCAATCGCATCCTTCCTGTAGTGTGATGACCAGAACTGTACACAGTACTCCAGCTGTGGCCTAACTCGCGCTTTATATAGCTCCATCATAACCTCCCTGCTCTTATATTCTATGTCTCGGCTAATAAAGGCAAGTATCCTATATGCCATCCTAACCACCTTATCTACCTGTGCTGCTGCCTTCAGTGATCTATGGACAAGTACACCAAAGTCCTTCTGTACTTCCTAGGGTCCTACCATCCATTGTGTATTCCCTTGCCTTGTTAGTCCTCCCAAAATGCATTACCTCACACTTCTCAGGATTAAATTCCATTTGCCACTGCTCCGACCATCTTACCAGCCCATCTACATCATCCTGTAATCTAAGGCTTTCCTCCTCACTATTTACAACGCCACCAATTTTCGTGTCATCTGCGAACTTACTGATCATACCTCCTATATTCACATTAATGTACACTACAAACAGCAAGGGTCCCTGCACCGATCCCTGTGGCACACCACTGGTCACAGGCTTCCAATCACAAAAACAACCTTCGACCATCACCCTCTGCCTCCTGCCACTAAGCCAATTTTGGATCCAATTTGCCAAATTGCCCTGGATCCCATGGGCTCTTACCTTCTTAACCAATCTCCCATGCAGGACCTTATCAAAAGCCTTACTGAAGTCCATGTAGACTGCATCAACTGCTTTCCATTCATCTACCCATCCAGTCACCTCCTCGAAAAATTCAGTCAAGTTAGTTAGACACGATCTCCCCCCGAGGTGAGGGGGATGTGGAAACTTGAATTAAGTGGAAGGGAAATGAGGGAGGGCACGAATTGATGGGAGGGTGGCTGGGAAATGAGGGTGGAGGAATTATCATCCAGTTGTACAGAAGGAAGCCATTCGGCCCAATGGGTTTGTGCTGGCTCTTTTGATGGGTGATCCAATTAGTCGCACTACCCCCCACACTTTCCCTATGTTCCTGCAAATGGTTTCCTCCTTCATGTATTTATCCAATTCAGTTTTGAAGGCTATTGTTGAAATGTGTTTCCACTACCCTATCAAATCATAACCACTCGCTTAAAAAACGGTTTCCTCATGTTACCTTTGGATCTTTTGCCAATCACCTTGAATTTGCCCTCTCAATATCAACCCTACAACCAATGGAAACAGTTTCTCTTTATTTACACTAAGTCCATCATGATTTTAGGACAATCGGATGTAACTTATTGTTTATATAAAGGCTTTTTGGTGTGACTGAGAGGTTCAAACATGGAGTTGCGGGAAAGATGGGCACAGATTTGGGAGGTGGTAAAACAACAGTGGTCCAAAAAAAAAAAGGTGAGATGAAAACTAAAATCAGATCCATCCAATGTTACAGTTATGAATGGAGTAAAGATCTTAAATAAAATAAGCTTGAAGCTTTTAGACTGAAAACTTTTGGCCTTTCTACTCCCTATTTCTGTGTTGTGTTAATCCAACATGATAGCATAACTCTTCTCAAACTTCACACAATTTCAAATGTGTCATATATATGTAATGTTCTTTTAAAAGAAAACCTGGTATTTCTACAACAGAGAAGCTCCAATGTTAGAGGGGTGTTGTTTTCAGGAAAATTCTGTGATTTTAAGTGTTGTCAACTTTAGAGAAGTCTGGTCTGCAGTTAGCATTTAACTGGGATTTACTGTCTGGATAAAGTAGGGTTAAGAAAGTAAAGTAAGTTTCTTACAGTCTTAGGCAGGGATTAACAGGCTCAACTGCAGAGTAGCTGATTCGTTCACCAGAATTATAGATTCATAGAACCTTTAAGGCACAGAAAGAGGCCACTTGACCCATCGTGTCTGTGCCGGCCAAAAAACAATCCACCCATTCTAATCCCACCTTCCACCATTTGGTCCGCAGCCCTGCAGATTACAGCACATGAGGTGCATATCCAGACTCCTATTGAATGAGTTGAGGGTTTTCTGCCTCAACCACCCTTTCAGGCAGTGAGTTCCAGACCTCCACCACCCTCTGGGTGAAGAAATATTTCCTCATCTCCCCTCTAATTTTTCTCCCAATCACTTTAAATCTATGCCCCCTTGTCACTGATCTCTCTGCTAAGGTGAATAGACCCTTCACCTCCACTCTATCCAGGCCCCTCAAAATTTAGTACATTTCAATCAGATCTCCCCTCAGCCTTCTCTGTTCCAAGGAGAACAACCCCAGCCTATCCAATCTTTCCTCATAGCTGCATTTTTCCAGTCCTGGCAACATCCCCATAAATCTCCATACCCTTTCAAGTGCAATTACATCCTTTCTGTAATGAGGTGACCAGAACTGACCAGTCAAATCTAGTTGCTGCATTTTCAGCTTCAAAAGGTATAAATACGGAGGTCTGGGTGCAGCCTGCAAACAGAGTGCTGATTGCCAGTTGAGTGTGGAGATTCGAGTTTAATGAGCAGCAAGTTCAGTGACGGGGGAAGGAGGCACTCATTTTTCTCCTTTTTTATAGTTTTTTAACCCTCCTGTATTTGGTTCCTGCTTTGGTGCAGTGGAAGAAGCAGTTTGGTGAGTATACTCTGTATAGTTAAGGTATGGCAGGGCAGCTCTGCCAAGTGGAATGTACAGCCTGTGGCATGTGGGAAGTCATGAACACATGTCCTTGACAAACACATTGCAGGAAGTGTCACTGGCTGTAGAAGCTTGAGCTCCGGGTTTCGGAACTCGAGCGGCAGCTGGAGTTACTGTTGAACATCCGCGGGGCAGAAGACTATGTGGATAGCACATTTAGGGAGGTGGTTACACCGCAGGTTAGAAGTATGCAGGCAGATAGGGAATGGATGACCGCCAGGCAGTCTGCGAGAACCAGGCAGGTAGTGCAGGAGTCCCTGAGACGATCTCACTTGCTCATTGATTTTCCGTTTTGGATACTGGTGAGGGTGATGGTTGCTCAGAGGAGTGCAGTCAGAGCCAAGTGTGTGGCATCACAGGTGGCTCATGTGCATGGGAGGGGAGGAAGAGGAATGGAAGAGCAGTAGTGATAGGGGACTCGTTAGTTAAGGGAAAAGAAAGGCATTTCTGCGGCAGTAAATATGACACCAGGATGGTGTGTTACATCCCTGGTGCCAGGGTCGAGGATGTCACAGAGCGACTGCAGGACATTCTTCTGGGGGAGGGTGAACAGCCAGAGGTTGTGGTCCACATTGGTACCAATGGCATAGGTAAGAAGGGGGATGAGATCCTGAAAGCAGATTTTAGGGAGCCAGGAAGGAGATGAAAAAGCAGGACCTCAAAAGCAGTAATCTCAGGATTACTCCCAGTCCCACATGCAAGTGAGCATAGGAATAGGAGAATTGAGCGATTGAACACGTGGCTGGAGAACTGGTGTAGGAGGGAGGGCATCAGATTTCTGAGACATTGGGACCAGTTCTGGAGCAGGTGGGATCTGTACAAGATGGACGGGTTGCATCTTAGCAGCACTGGGATGATTATCCTCGCCAGGAGATTTACTAGTGCTATTGGGGAGGGTTTAAACTAAATTGTTAGGGGATGGGAACCTGAGAGGGAGTTCAGATTGGAGGGAAGCAAAACTAGTAACTAGTCAGGGGTGCGGGAACCAGGAGCAAGTATTAGAGAGGAATACCAATGTTCACAAAATATTGGGGGAGATAGATAGCAAGAGAGTAGGGAATAGTACGTTATTAGGTGGGGTAAGAGTAAGGGAGAAAGTAATAAAGACTGAATCAGGGTTAATGTGCGTATACGTGAATGCACAGAGTGTGGTTAATAGCACAGATTGCCATGTTGTGGCTATAACAGAGACCTGTCTCAAAGAAGGGCAGGATTGGGTGTTAAGTATTTCTGGATACAAGGTGTTCAGGAAAGATAAGAAAGGGAAAAAGGCGGGAGGGGAGCAGTATTGATTAAGGAGAGCATTGCAGTGCTGGAGTAAAAGGATGTCTCAGAGAGGTCGAGGATAAAATTAATTTGGCTAGAACCGAGGAACAAAAAAGGTGCAGTTACATTGCTCGGTGTTGTCTATTGGCCACCAGCTAGTGGGAAGGACCTGGAGGAAATTACAGAGAGGTGCAAAAAGTATAGGATAGTTATAAAGGGGGACTTTAATTATCCAAACATAGACTGGGATAATAGTAGTGTAAAGGGCAGTGAGGGGCAAGAGTTCCTGGAGTGTGTTCAGGAAAATGTTCTACAACAGTATGTTGCTAGTCCAAGGAGAAAGGAGGCACAGGTTCTAGGGAAAGAGGTAGGCCAAGTGGATCAAGTATCAGCAGGAGAACATTTAGGGGATAGTGATCATTGTATCATAAGGTTTTGACTGACTATGGAAAAGGACAAAGAGCAATCCAGGGTAAGAAAAAGTGTGCTTATGACAGATGCCAGGTAGAAAATACTATTGAGAACCAGGCTGAATATAAAAGGTCCAGAGGGGAAGTGAAAAAGCAAATAAGAGAAACAAAGAGAGAGCATGAAAAGAGACTGGCATTAAAGGAAATCCCAAAGTTTTCTATAGGCATATAAATAGTAAAAGGGTGGTAAAAGGAGGAGTGGGGCCGATTAGGAACCAGAAAGGGGATTTACACATGGAGACAGAGGGTGCAGCTGAGGTATTAAATGAATACTTTGCATCTGAAAGAAGATGCAACCCAGGCAATGGTGAAAGAGGAGGTAAGTCAGACACTAGAGGGGTTTAAAATTGATAAAGAGGAAGTATTAGATAGGCTGTCTGTACTGAAAGTGGATAAAACACCAGGGCTGGATGAGATGCATCCAAGGATAATGAGGGAAGTGAGGGTGGAAATCGCAGAGGCACTGGCCATAATTTTCAGTCTTCCTTAGATTCGGGGGTGGTGCCAGAGGACTGGAGAATTGCAAACATTACACCCTTGTTCAAAAAAGCGTGTAAAAACAAGCCCAAAATTACAGGCCAGTCAGTTTAACTTCAGTGGTGGGAAAATGTGTAGAAAAAATAATTTGAGAGAAAATCAATAGTCACGTGGACAAATGTGAGTTAATTAAGAAAAGCTAACATGGATTTCTTAAGGGAAAATCATGTTTAACTAACTTGCTGGAGTTTTTTGAGGAGGTAACAGAGAGGGTTGATGAGGGAAATGCTGTTGATGTGGTGTACATGGACTTTCAAAAGGCGTTTGATACAGTGCCACACAACAGACTTGTGAGCAAACCTGTAGCTCATGGAATAAAAGGGATGGTAGCAACATGGATACGAAATTGGCTGTGTGACAGGAAACAAAGAGTAGGGGCTAATGGATGTTTTTCAGGCTGGAGGAAGGTTTGTAGTGGAGTGCCTCAGGGATCAGTGTTGATGGAGGGGTGACCTGATAGAGGTTTACAAAGTTATGAGTGGCATGGACAGAGTGGATAGTCAGAAGCTTTTTCCCAGGGTGTAAGAGTCAGTTACTAGGGGACATAGGTTTAAGATGTGAGGGGCAAAGTTTAGAGGGGATGTGCGAGGCAAGTTTTTTACACAGAGGGTGGTGAGTGCCTGGAACTTGCTGCTGGGGGAGGTGGTGGAAGCAGGTACGATAGCGACGTTTAAGAGGCATCTTGACAAATACATGAATAGGATGGGAATAGAGGGATACGGACCCCGGAAGTGCAGAAGGTTTTAGTTTAGACAGGCATCAAGATCGGCGCAGGCTTGGAAGGCCGAATGGCCTGTTCCTGTGCTGTACTGTTCTTTGTTCTTTTGTTCTTTGACCCTTGCTTTTCCTGATATACATTAATGACCTCAACCTTGGTGTACAGGGCACAATTTCAAAGTTTGCAGATGATATGAAACTTGGAAGCATTGTGAACTGTGAGGAAGATAGTGTAGAGCTTCAATAGGCCATAGACATGTTGGTGGAATGGGCAGACAGGTGGCAGATGAAGTTCAATGCAGAGAAATGTTTAAGTAATTCATTTTGGTAGGAAGAACATGGAGAGACAATATTGAACAAAGGGGATGCAGGAGCAGAGGGACCTAGGTGTATATGTGCATAAGTCATTGAAGGTGGCAGGACAGGTTGAGAGCGCAGTTAGTTAAAGCAGACAGTATCCTGGGCTTTATTAATAGGGGGATAGAGTACAAGAACAAGGAAGTTATGTTGAACTTGTATAAGACACTAGTACAGCCTCAGCTGGAGTATTGCGTCCAATTCTGGAAAGCACACTTTAGGAAAGACGTGAGGGCATTGGAGAGAGTACAGAAAAAATTTATGAGAATGGTTCCAGGGATGAGGAATTTCAGTTATGAAGATAGATTGGAGAAGTTAGGACTGTTTTCCTTGGAGAAGAGAAGGCTGAGAGGTGATTTGATAGAGGTATTCAAAATCATGAGGGGTCTGGACAGAGCAGATAGAGAGAAACTGTTCCCACTCATGAAAGGATCGAGAATGAGAGGGCACAGATTTAAAGTATTTGGTAAGAGAAGCAAAAGTGACATGAGGGAAAACGTTTTCACGCAGCGAGTGGTTAAGGTCTGGAATGCGCTGCCCGAGAACATGGTGGAGGCAGGTTCAATTGAAGCATTCAAAAGGGAATTAGACAGTTATATGTAAAGGAAGAATGTGAAGGTTTATGGAGAGAAGGCAGGGGATTGGAACTGAGGGAATTGCTCTTTCAGAGAGCCAGTGTGGACACAGTGGGCCGAATGGCCTCCTTCTGCACTGTAACGATTCTGTGAGTAGGCCATTCGGCCCATCAAGCCTGCTTCGCCATTCAAACAGACCATGGCTGATCATCTACCTCTACGCCATTTTTCCCCACAATCCCCATATCCCTTGATGTCGTTAGAATTCAGAAATCTATCGATTTCTGTCTTGAACATACTCAATGATTGAACTTCCACAGCCCTCTGCGGTAGAGAATTCCACAGATTCACCACCCTCTGAGTAAAGAAATTCCTCCTCATCTCAGTCTAAAATGGCCTGTCCCTTATTCTGAGACTGTGTGTCTTTGTTCTAGACTCACCAGCCAGAGGAAACATCCTCTCCACATCTACCCTGTCACACCGTAAGAATTTTGTAAGTTTCAATGAAATCACCTCTCATTCTTCAAAACTCTAGAGAATACAGGCCCAGTTTCTGTAATCTCTCCTCATAAGACAATCCCGCCATCCCAGGGATCAGTCTGGCGAACCTCTGTTGCACTCCCTCTATGGCAAGTATATCCTTCCTTAGATAAGGAGACCAAAACTACACAATACTCCAGGGGTGGTCTCACCAAGGCTTTATACAATTGCAGCAATACATCTTTACTCCTGTACTCAAATCCCCTTGCAATGAAGGCCAAAATATCATTTGCCTTCCTGATTGTTTGCTGCACCTGCATGGTAGTTTTTAGTGACTCATAAACTTAGGTCTCTTTGGACATCAACACTTCCCAACCTCTTACCATTTTAGAAATACTCTGTCTTTCTGTTTTCTCCTACCAAAGTGAATCACTTCACACTTATTTACATTATATTCCATCTGCCATGTTCTTGCCCGTTCACTTAGCCTGTCCAAATCTCCTTGAAGCGTCCTTGCATCCTCCTCACAGCTTGCATTCCCTCCTAGTTTTGTGTCATTCGCAAATTTGGGAATGTTACAATTGGTCCCCATATCCAAATCATTTGTATAGATTGTAAACAGCTGGGGCCCCAGCACCAATCCTTGCAGTACGCAACTAGTAACAGTCTGCCATCCTGAGAATGACCTATTTATTCCTACTCTCTATTTTCTGTCTCTTCACCATTTCTCAGTCCATTGCAGTATATTACCCCCAATCCCATGTGCTCTAATTTTGTTTACTAACCTCCTGTGTGGGACCTTGTCACAAACCTTCTGAAAATCCAAATACACCACATCCATTGGTTCTCCTTTATCTATACTACAAGTAACATTCTCAAAAAACAGGTTTGTCAAGCATGATTTCCCTTCACAAATGCATATTGACTCTGCCCAATCATATTGTTATTTTCCAAGTGTCCCATTATCTCATTCTTTATAATAGATTCTAACATTTTCCTGACGTCTCACATCAAACTAACAGGCCTGTAGTTCTCTGCTCTCTCACTCCTTTCTTAAATAGTGGGGTTACATTTGCTACTTTACAGTCTGCAGGAACCTTTCCGGAACCTATAGAATTTTGAAAGATAACCAATGCATCCACTATCTCGTGGATGTAGCTCATCTGGTCCAGGGGATTTATCAACTTTCAATCCAATTAATTTTTCGAGTCCTACCTCTTTGTTGATACTAATTACTTTCAGTTCCTTATTTTTACAAGTCCCTTGGTTCCCTAGTATTTCTGGAAGATTTTCTGTGTCTTCTCCGTGAAGTCAGACAAAGTAATTGTTTAGTCTCTCTGCCATTTCCTCATTCTTCACCACAAACTCTCCTGTCTCCGCCTGCAATGGACCCACATTTGTCCTTGCTAATTGTTTCCTTTTCACAAACCTAAAGAAGCTTTTACAGTCTGCTTTTATATTTCTAACTAGCTTACATTCATAATCTCTTTTCTCTTTCATTGTCAGTTTCTTGTTCCTCCTCTGCTGGATTCTAAATTGCTCCCAATTCTCGGGCTTACCACTTTTTCTGGCAACCTTATAAACCACTTCCTTTGATCTAATGCAATACTTAATGTCTTTTGTTAGTCATGGTTGTTTCAATGTTCCTGTTGGGTTTTTGTTTCTTAGAGGAATGTATATTTGTTGTAAACTGTGTAATATGTCTTTAAATACTAGTCATTGCCTGTCTACTGTCAAATCTATTAATGTATTTTCCCAATCTACCATAGCCAATTTGCCCCTCATACCTTCATAGTTTCCTTTGTTCAGATTTAAGACCCTAGTTTCAGAATGAAATATATCACCTTCAAACTTAGTGTAGAATTCTATCAATTGTGGTCACTATTTCCTATTGGCTCCTTTACAGCAAGGTTATTAATTAGCCCTTTCTCATTACATAATAGGAATTCTGAAATAGCCCAATCCCTAGTTGGTTCTTCAACAGAATGCTCCAGAAACTCCTCCCGTACACACTCTAGGAATTCATTCTCCACAGCATTAGTGCTAATTAGGTTTACCCAATCTATTCAGGTCACCCAATATTACTGTATTGCCCATGCTACAGGCAGCTCCAATTTCCTGATTTATACCATGCTCAACATTGCCACTGCAGTTGGTGGCCTATAAACAACTCTCACCAATGTTTGCTGCCCCTTGCTGTTTCTTAGCTCCACCCAAACTGATTCTACATCTTGATCCTTCGATCTAAGATCCTCTCTCACTCATGTACTGATCTCATCCCTTATTAACAGTGCTACCCCACTTCCTTTTCCCCTCCACCTATCCCTCCTAAATGACAAATATCCCTCAATATTCAGTTCCCAGTCCTGGTCACCCTGTACCCACGTCTTGGTAATGGCAATTAAATCATAACCATTTACCTCTATTTGTGCTTCAAATCATCGACCTTGTTGTGAATGCTGCATTCAGATCGAGTGCCCTAAACTTTATCTTAACATTATTCCTCATTCCGATCCTATTTGATGTTTGCCTTCATCTCTTCTGCTTTCCAATTTCACTTACTACTTCTCCACTTCCTATTACCAGTTTTGCTTCCCTTCAATCTGAGCCCCCTCTTAGGTTTCCAACCCCCTAACAACTTAGTATAAAGCCTCTTCAACAACACCAGCAAATATCCCTGCCAGGATGTTAGTCCCGGTCCTCCTAAGGTGCAGCCCGTCCATCTTGTACAGTTCCCACCCGCCCGAGAACAGATCCCAATGCCTCAGAAATCTGATGCCCTCCCTCCTACACCAATACTCCAGTCACATGTTAAATCACTTAATCCTCCTATTCCTATGCTCACTCACATGTGGTACTGGGAGTAATCCTGAGATTACTGCTTTTGAGGTCCTGCTTTTTAATTTCTTGCCTAACTACTTAAACTCTGCTTTCGGTACCTGATCCCTCTTCTGACCTATATCATTGATACCAATATGAGCCACAATCTCTGGCTGTTCACCCTCGCCCAGCAGAATGTCCTGCAGCAGCTCTGTGACATCCTTGACCCTGGCACCGGGTAGTCAACACTCCATGCTAGAGTCACATCTATGGCCGCAGAAATGCCTATCTGTTCCTCTAACTAACGCATCCCCTATTATTATTGCCCTGCCACTCTTTGTCCTCTCCTCCTGTTTTGCTGAGCCTCCCATAGTGCCACGGCCTTGGCTGTTGCTACACTCGTCTGAGGAATCATGGTCCTCACCATTATCCAGAATGGAAAACCAGTTAGCAAGCAAAATCAACTCGGGGGACTCCTGCCCTACCTGCCTGGTTCTCTTAGACTGACTGGACCCATTCCCTCTCTGCCTGCACGTTCTTAACCTGTGGTTTGACTACCTCTCTAAACGTGCTATCTATGTAGTTCTCTCCCTAGCAGATGCATCACAGTGACTCCGGCCACAGCTCGAGTTCCGAAACCCAGAGCTCAAGCTTGTGCAGCTGGTGACACGTCCTGCAGATGTATTTGTCAAGGACATATGATGCATCCACGACTTCCCACATACCAGAGGAAGCACATTCCATATAATGGACCTGAACTCATATTTAGCCACAACATAGGGGAACGTACGAACAGACAATCTAGGAGCAGGAGTAGGCCACTCGGCCCCTCGAGCCTGCCACGCCAATCAATAAGATCATGGCTGAACTGATTGTAGCCTCAACTCCACATTCCCACCTACCCCCAATAACCTTTCACCCCCTTGCTTATCAAGAATCTATCTACCTCTGCCTTAAAAATATTTAAAGACCCTGCTTCCACTGCCTTTTGAGGAAGAGAATTTCAAAGACTCACGACCCTCTGAGAGAGAAAAATGTTCTCCTCATCTCTGTCTTAAATTAGTGATCCCTTATTTTTAAACAGTGACCCCCAGTTCTTGATTCTCCCTCAAGAGGAAACATCCTTTCCACAGTCATCCTATCAAGACCCCTCAGGATCTAAAATGTTTCAATCAAGTCGCCTCTTACTCTTATAAATCCCAGCGGATACAAGCCTAGGCTGTCCAATTTTTCCTTGTAATACAGCCCGCCCATTCCAGGTATCAGTCTAGTGAACCTTCTCTGAATTGCTTCCAACGCACTTACATCCATCCTTAAATAAGGAGACCAGTACTGTACACAGTACTCCAGATGTGGGCAACAGCGACCACAAAGTTATACAGTTTCAGTTGGATGGTAAACTTAAGATTGCAGAAGCTGCAATTTGTACCAGATTTCAGAAGAACAAACTGAACTAAAAAAGCAGATGATTCAGAACAGGTAAATTGGCTAAACCGACTGAGTGGTGATGTAGAACACAAAGTTTTTTAAAAAAAAATTGTGGAAGGCAAATATATACCCAAAGTCAAAAGGAGGGAATGTGGTCCCAAAAAGCCCAAGCAGCTGACTGGTTATGGACAAAGATCATGATGATGATGTCAGAGTATTGGCAGGCAAAGATCATGGGAAAGACTCGTCTCTGTGGAATTTGCATCATGGTTGGTGACAGCCTTCTTGAACCACTGCTAACCATGTTGTTACAGGTTGGAAGGGCTGTGGGTGGTTCCCACTATTCACCTTCCAAATGACCACAGTCATGTTTAGTTTAAAAGGATGCGTTAGCCCCTGAGTGTCTTTAGGGTTAAATAAACAGACAAATGGCAGTTTTCTTGCCAGTTTTCTTTAAAACAGAAGATGAACTATTTATTGAACAATAATAATTCCCTGAAAAATTCGCAACATCACTAACAGACGCATTCACTCTCACATGCACTCACAAGAGATTATAGATAGAAGGCAAAGGGTAAGAGTTCAATGTGTGATAGGTGTTCGTGGCTTACATGAAACCTGTTGAATCATCGAAGTAGGACAGTCACTTTTAAAGGTACAGGCCTGGGTGTTTGTAGTCTTGAACAACTACACATGTTGAAGATTTCCGCTGGTTAAGATTTCAGACAGGACATAGTCACTTTCAATTCTGGGCGGCACCAAGTTCAAGTTTAGAATTAGCTGAGGCTGGTTTTACAACATGATCCTGGTAGGAATGTTTTCTGTGAGGCAGCTGTGACACAGACATAAAGAGAGCAGGAACACGATACAGTAACTGAGAAACGGAGAGAGCAGGAACTCAATACAGAAACTGAGAAACACAGAGAGCAAGATCTCAACACAGTAACTGAGAAAGAGAGAAAGCAGGAAATCAACACAGAAACTGAGAAACAGAGAGAGCAAGAGCTCAATAAAGTAACTGAGACACAGAGAGAGCAGGATCTCAATACAGTAACTGAGACAGAGAGAGAGCAGGATCTCAATACAGTAACTGAGACACAGAGAGAGCAGGATCTCAATACAGTAACTGAGACACAGAGAGAGCAGTATCTCAATACAGTAACTGAGACACAGAGGGAGCAGGATCTCAATACAGTAACTGAGACAGAGAGAGAGAGGGATCTCAATACAGTAACTGAGACACAGAGAGAGCAGGATCTCAATACAGTAACTGAGACACAGAGAGAGCAGGATCTCAATACAGTAACTGAGACACAGAGGGAGCAGGATCTCAATACAGAAACTGAGACATAGAGAGAGCAGGATCTCAATACAGTAACTGAGACAGAGAGAGAGCAAGATCTCAATACAGTAACTGAGACAGAGAGAGAGCAGGATCCCAATACAGTAACTGAGACACAGACGGAGCAGGATCTCAATACAGTAACTGAGACACAGAGGGAGCAGGATCTCAATACAGTAACTGAGACACAGAGAGAGCAGGATCTCAAGACAGTAACTGAGACAGAGAGAGAGCAGGATCTCAATAAAGTAACTGAGAAACAGAGAGAGCAGGAGCTCAATACAGAAACTGAGAAACAGAGAGTAGGAACATAATACAGTAACTGAGACACAGAGAGAGCAGGATCTCAATACAGTAACTGAGACACAGAGAGAGCAGTATCTCAATACAGTAACTGAGACACAGAGGGAGCAGGATCTCAATACAGTAACTGAGACAGAGAGAGAGAGGGATCTCAATACAGTAACTGAGACACAGAGAGAGCAGGATCTCAATACAGTAACTGAGACACAGAGAGAGCAGGATCTCAATACAGTAACTGAGACACAGAGGGAGCAGGATCTCAATACAGAAACTGAGACATAGAGAGAGCAGGATCTCAATACAGTAACTGAGACAGAGAGAGAGCAAGATCTCAATACAGTAACTGAGACAGAGAGAGAGCAGGATCCCAATACAGTAACTGAGACACAGAGGGAGCAGGATCTCAATACAGTAACTGAGACACAGAGGGAGCAGGATCTCAATACAGTAACTGAGACACAGAGAGAGCAGGATCTCAAGACAGTAACTGAGACAGAGAGAGAGCAGGATCTCAATACAGTAACTGAGACACAGAGAGAGCAGGATCTCAATACAGTAACTGAGACACACAGAGAGCAGGATCTCAATACAGTAACTGAGACACAGAGGGAGCAGGATCTCAAAACAGTAACTGAGACACAGAGAGAGCAGGATCTCAATACAGTAACTGAGACAGAGAGAGAGCAAGATCTCAATACAGTAACTGAGACAGAGAGAGAGCAGGATCTCAATACAGTGACAGGGGCAGAGAGAGAGCAGGATCACAATACAGTAACTGAGACACAGAGAGAGCAGGATTTCAATACAGTAACTGAAACAGAGAGAGAGGAGGATCTCAAAACAGTAACAGAGGCAGAGAGAGAGCAGGATCTCAAAACAGTAACTGAGACACAGAGAGAGCAGGTTTTCAATACAGTAACTAAGACAGAGAGAGAGCAGGATCTCAATACAGTAACTGAGACAGAGAGAGAGCAGGATCTCAATACAGTAACTGAGACAAAGAGATAGCAGAATCTCAATACAGTAACTGAGAGACAGAGAGAGCAGGATCTCAATGCAGTAACTGAGACACAGAGGGAGCAGGATCTCAATACAGTAACAGATGCAGAGAGAGAGCAGGATCTCAATACGTTAACTGAGACACAGAGAGAGCAGGATTACAATACAGTGACTGAAACAGAGAGAGAGCAGGATCTCAATACAGTAACTGAGACAGAGAGAGAGCAGGATCTCAATACAGTAACTGAAACAGAGAGAGAGCAGGATCTCAATACAGTAACTGAGACACAGAGACAGCAGGATCTCAATACAGTAACTGAGACAGAGAGAGCAGGATCTCCATACAGTAACTGAGACAGAGAGAGAGCAGGATCTCAATACAGTAACTGAGACAGAGAGAGAGCAGGATCTCAGTACAGTAACTGAGACACAGAGAGAGCAGGATCTCAATACAGTAACAGAGGCAGAGAGAGAGCAGGATCTCAATACAGTAACTGAGACACAGAGGGAGCAGGATCTCAATACAGTAACAGATGCAGAGAGAGAGCAGGATCTCAATACATTAACTGAGACACAGAGAGAGCAGGATTACAATACAGTGACTGAAACAGAGAGAGAGCAGGATCTCAATACAGTAACTGAGACAGAGAGAGAGCAGGATCTCAATACAGTAACTGAAACAGAGAGAGAGCAGGATCTCAATACAGTAACTGAGACACAGAGAGAGCAGGATCTCAAAACAGTAACTGAGACAGAGAGAGAGCAGGATCTCAATACAGTAACTGAGACACAGAGAGAGCAGGATCTCAATAAAGTAACTGAGACAGAGAGAGAGAGCAGGATCTCAATACAGTAACCGAGACAGAGAGAGAGCAGGATCTCAATACAGTAACCGAGACAGAGAGAGAGCAGGATCTCAATACAGTAACTGAGACAGAGAGAGAGAGCAGGATCTCAATACAGTAAATGAGACACGGAGAGCGCAGGATCTCCATGCAGTAACTGAGACACAGAGAGAGCAGGATCTCAATGCAGTAACTGAGAAAGAGAGAGAGCAGGATCTCAATACAGTAACTGAGACACAGAGAGAGCAGAATTTCAATACAGTAACTGAGACACAGAGAGAGCAGGATCTCAAGACAGTAACTGAGACAAAGAGATAGCAGGATCTCAATACAGTAACTGAGAGACAGAGAGAGCAGGATCTCAATGCAGTAACTGAGACACAGAGGGAGCAGGATCTCAATACAGTAACAGATGCAGAGAGAGAGCAGGATCTCAATACTTTAACTGAGACACAGAGAGAGCAGGATTACAATACAGTAACTGAAACAGAGAGAGAGCAGGATCTCAATACAGTAACAGATGCAGAGAGAGAGCAGGATCTCAATACTTTAACTGAGACACAGAGAGAGCAGGATTACAATACAGTAACTGAAACAGAGAGAGAGCAGGATTACAATACAGTAACTGAGACAGAGAGAGAGCAGGATCTCAATACAGTAACAGATGCAGAGAGAGAGCAGGATCTCAATACTTTAACTGAGACACAGAGAGAGCAGGATTACAATACAGTAACTGAAACAGAGAGAGAGAGCAGGATCTCAATACAGTAACAGAGGCAGAGAGAGAGCAGGATCTCAATACAGTAACTGAGACAGAGAGAGAGCAGGATCTCAATGCAGTAACTGAGACACAGAGGGAGCAGGATCTCAATACAGTAACTGAGACAGAGAGAGAGCAGGATCTCAATACAGTAACTGAGACACAGAGAGAGCAGAATTTCAATACAGTAACTGAGACACAGAGAGAGCAGGATCTCAAGACAGTAACTGAGACAAAGAGATAGCAGAATCTCAATACAGTAACTGAGAGAGAGAGAGAGAGCAGGATCTCAATACAGTAACTGAGACAGAGAGAGCAGGATCTCCATACAGTAACTGAGACAGAGAGAGAGCAGGATCTCAATACAGTAACTGAGACAGAGAGAGAGCAGGATCTCAGTACAGTAACTGAGACACAGAGAGAGCAGGATCTCAATACAGTAACAGAGGCAGAGAGAGAGCAGGATCTCAATACAGTAACTGAGACACAGAGGGAGCAGGATCTCAATACAGTAACAGATGCAGAGAGAGAGCAGGATCTCAATACTTTAACTGAGACACAGAGAGAGCAGGATTACAATACAGTGACTGAAACAGAGAGAGAGCAGGATCTCAATACAGTAACTGAGACAGAGAGAGAGCAGGATCTCAATACAGTAACTGAAACAGAGAGAGAGCAGGATCTCAATACAGTAACTGAGACACAGAGAGAGCAGGATCTCAAAACAGTAACTGAGACAGAGAGAGAGCAGGATCTCAATACAGTAACTGAGATACAGAGAGAGCAGGATCTCAATAAAGTAACTGAGACAGACAGAGAGAGCAGGATCTCAATACAGTAACCGAGACAGAGAGAGAGCAGGATCTCAATACAGTAACCGAGACAGAGAGAGAGCAGGATCTCAATACAGTAACTGAGACAGAGAGAGAGAGCAGGATCTCAATACAGTAACTGAGACACGGAGAGCGCAGGATCTCCATGCAGTAACTGAGACACAGAGAGAGTAGGATCTCAATACAGTAACTGAGACAGAGAGAGAGCAGGATCTCAATACAGTAACTGAGACACAGAGAGAGCAGAATTTCAATACAGTAACTGAGACACAGAGAGAGCAGGATCTCAAGACAGTAACTGAGACAAAGAGATAGCAGGATCTCAATACAGTAACTGAGAGACAGAGAGAGCAGGATCTCAATGCAGTAACTGAGACACAGAGGGAGCAGGATCTCAATACAGTAACAGATGCAGAGAGAGAGCAGGATCTCAATACTTTAACTGAGACACAGAGAGAGCAGGATTACAATACAGTAACTGAAACAGAGAGAGAGCAGGATCTGAATACAGTAACAGATGCAGAGAGAGAGCAGGATCTCAATACTTTAACTGAGACACAGAGAGAGCAGGATTACAATACAGTATATGAAACAGAGAGAGAGCAGGATCTCAATACAGTAACAGAAGCAGAGAGAGAGCAGGATCTCAATACAGTAACTGAGACAGAGAGAGAGCAGGATCTCAATGCAGTAACTGAGACACAGAGGGAGCAGGATCTCAATACAGTAACTGAGACAGAGAGAGAGCAGAATTTCAATACAGTAACTGAGACACAGAGAGAGCAGGATCTCAAGACCGTAACTGAGACAAAGAGATAGCAGGATCTCAATACAGTAACTGAGAGACAGAGAGAGCAGGATCTCAATGCAGTAACTGAGACACAGAGGGAGCAGGATCTCAATACAGTAACAGATGCAGAGAGAGAGCAGGATCTCAATACTTTAACTGAGACACAGAGAGAGCAGGATTAAAATACAGTGACTGAAACAGAGAGAGAGCAGGATCTCAATACAGTAACTGAGACAGAGAGAGAGCAGGATCTCAATACAGTAACAGATGCAGAGACAGCAGGATCTCAATACTTTAACTGAGTCACAGAGAGAGCAGGATTACAATACAGTAACTGAAACAGAGAGAGAGCAGGATCTCAATACAGTAACAGATGCAGAGAGAGAGCAGGATCTCAATACTTTAACTGAGACACAGAGAGAGCAGGATTACAATACAGTAACTGAAACAGAGAGAGAGCAGGATCCCAATACAGTAACAGAGGCAGAGAGAGAGCAGGATCTCAATACAGTAACTGAGACAGAGAGAGAGCAGGATCTCAATGCAGTAACTGAGACACAGAGGGAGCAGGATCTCAATACAGTAACTGAGACAGAGAGAGAGCAGGATCTCAATACAGTAACTGAGACACAGAGAGAGCAGGATCTCAATACAGTAACTGAGACACAGAGGGAGCAGGATCTCAATACAGAAACTGAGACACAGAGAGAGCAGGATCTCAATACAGTAACTGAGACAGAGAGAGAGCAGGATCTCAATACAGTAACTGAGACAGAGAGAGAGCAGGATCTCAATACAGTAACAGGCAGACAGAGAGGAGGATCTCAATACAGTAACTGAGACACAGAGAGAGCAGGATTTCAATACAGTAACTGAAACAGAGAGAGAGGAGGATCTCAAAACAGTAACAGAGGCAGAGAGAGAGCAGGATCTCAATACAGTAACTGAGACACAGAGAGAGCAGGTTTTCAATACAGTAACAAAGACAGAGAGAGAGCAGGATCTCAATACAGTAACTGAGACAGAGAGAGAGCAGGATCTCAATACAGTAACTGAGACAAAGAGAGAGCCGGATCTCAATACAGTAACTGAGACAGAGAGAAAGCAGGATCTCAATACAGTAACTGAAACAGAGAGAGAGCAGGATCTCCATACAGTAACTGAGACAGAGAGAGAGCAGGATCTCAATACAGTAACTGAGACAAAGAGATAGCAGAATCTCAATACAGTAACTGAGAGACAGAGAGAGCAGGATCTCAATGCAGTAACTGAGACACAGAGGGAGCAGGATCTCAATACAGTAACAGATGCGGAGAGAGAGCAGGATCTCAATACTTTAACTGAGACACAGAGAGAGCAGGATTACAATACAGTGACTGAAACAGAGAGAGAGCAGGATCTCAATACAGTAACTGAGACAGAGAGAGAGCAGGATCTCAATACAGTAACAGATGCAGAGAGAGAGAAGGATCTCAATACTTTAACTGAGACACAGAGAGAGCAGGATTACAATACAGTAACTGAGACAGAGAGAGAGCAGGATCTCAATACAGTAACTGAAACAGAGAGAGAGCAGGATCTCAATACAGTAACTGAGACACAGAGACAGCAGGATCTCAATACAGTAACTGAGACAGAGAGAGCAGGATCTCCATACAGTAACTGAGACAGAGAGAGAGCAGGATCTCAATACAGTAACTGAGACACAGAGGGAGCAGGATCTCAAAACAGTAACTGAGACACAGAGAGAGCAGGATCTCAATACAGTAACTGAGACAGAGAGAGAGCAAGATCTCAATACAGTAACTGAGACAGAGAGAGAGCAGGATCTCAATACAGTGACAGGGGCAGAGAGAGAGCAGGATCACAATA
This sequence comes from Heterodontus francisci, assembly GCF_036365525.1. Classification (NCBI taxonomy): domain Eukaryota; kingdom Metazoa; phylum Chordata; class Chondrichthyes; order Heterodontiformes; family Heterodontidae; genus Heterodontus; species Heterodontus francisci. The sequence goes on along the minus strand of NC_090384.1, from coordinate 10,550,213 downwards.
CAGTAACTGAGACACAGAGAGAGCAGGATTTCAATACAGTAACTGAAACAGAGAGAGAGGAGGATCTCAAAACAGTAACAGAGGCTGAGAGAGAGCAGGATCTCAAAACAGTAACTGAGACACAGAGAGAGCAGGTTTTCAATACAGTAACTAAGACAGAGAGAGAGCAGGATCTCAATACAGTAACTGAGACAGAGAGAGAGCAGGATCTCAATACAGTAACTGAGACAAAGAGATAGCAGAATCTCAATACAGTAACTGAGAGACAGAGAGAGCAGGATCTCAATGCAGTAACTGAGACACAGAGGGAGCAGGATCTCAATACAGTAACAGATGCAGAGAGAGAGCAGGATCTCAATACTTTAACTGAGACACAGAGAGAGCAGGATTACAATACAGTGACTGAAACAGAGAGAGAGCAGGATCTCAATACAGTAACTGAGACAGAGAGAGAGCAGGATCTCAATACAGTAACAGATGCAGAGAGAGAGCAGGATCTCAATACTTTAACTGAGACAGAGAGAGAGCAGGATTACAATACAGTAACTGAGACAGAGAGAGAGCAGGATCACAACACAGTAACTGAAACAGAGAGAGAGCAGGATCTCAATACAGTAACTGAAACAGAGAGAGAGCAGGATCTCAATACAGTAACTGAGACACAGAGACAGCAGGATCTCAATACAGTAACTGAGACAGAGAGAGCAGGATCTCCATACAGTAACTGAGACAGAGAGAGAGCAGGATCTCAATACAGTAACTGAGACAGAGAGAGAGCAGGATCTCAGTACAGTAACTGAGACACAGAGAGAGCAGGATCTCAATACAGTAACAGAGGCAGAGAGAGAGCAGGATCTCAATACAGTAACTGAGACACAGAGGGAGCAGGATCTCAATACAGTAACAGATGCAGAGAGAGAGCAGGATCTCAATACATTAACTGAGACACAGAGAGAGCAGGATTACAATACAGTGACTGAGACAGAGAGAGAGCAGGATCTCAATACAGTAACTGAGACAGAGAGAGAGCAGGATCTCAATACAGTAACTGAAACAGAGAGAGAGCAGGATCTCAATACAGTAACTGAGACACAGAGAGAGCAGGATCTCAAAACAGTAACTGAGACAGAGAGAGAGCAGGATCTCAATACAGTAACTGAGACACAGAGAGAGCAGGATCTCAATAAAGTAACTGAGACAGAGAGAGAGAGCAGGATCTCAATACAGTAACTGAAACAGAGAGAGAGCAGGATCTCAATACAGTAACCGAGACAGAGAGAGAGCAGGATCTCAATACAGTAACTGAGACAGAGAGAGAGAGCAGGATCTCAATACAGTAACTGAGACACGGAGAGCGCAGGATCTCCATGCAGTAACTGAGACACAGAGAGAGCAGGATCTCAATGCAGTAACTGAGACAGAGAGAGAGCAGGATCTCAATACAGTAACTGAGACACAGAGAGAGCAGAATTTCAATACAGTAACTGAGACACAGAGAGAGCAGGATCTCAAGACAGTAACTGAGACAAAGAGATAGCAGGATCTCAATACAGTAAATGAGAGACAGAGAGAGCAGGATCTCAATGCAGTAACTGAGACACAGAGGGAGCAGGATCTCAATACAGTAACAGATGCAGAGAGAGAGCAGGATCTCAATACTTTAACTGAGACACAGAGAGAGCAGGATTACAATACAGTAACTGAAACAGAGAGAGAGCAGGATCTCAATACAGTAACAGATGCAGAGAGAGAGCAGGATCTCAATACTTTAACTGAGACAAAGAGAGAGCAGGATTACAATACAGTAAAAGAAACAGAGAGAGAGCAGGATTACAATACAGTAACTGAGACAGAGAGAGAGCAGGATCTCAATACAGTAACAGATGCAGAGAGAGAGCAGGATCTCAATACTTTAACTGAGACACAGAGAGAGCATGATTACAATACAGTAACTGAAACAGAGAGAGAGAGCAGGATCTCAATACAGTAACAGAGGCAGAGAGAGAGCAGGATCTCAATACAGTAACTGAGACAGAGAGAGAGCAGGATCTGAATGCAGTAACTGAGACACAGAGGGAGCAGGATCTCAATACAGTAACTGAGACAGAGAGAGAGCAGGATCTCAATACAGTAACTGAGACACAGAGAGAGCAGAATTTCAATACAGTAACTGAGACACAGAGAGAGCAGGATCTCAAGACAGTAACTGAGACAAAGAGATAGCAGAATCTCAATACATTAACTGAGAGAGAGAGAGAGAGCAGGATCTCAATACAGTAACTGAGACAGAGAGAGCAGGATCTCCATACAGTAACTGAGACAGAGAGAGAGCAGGATCTCAATACAGTAACTGAGACAGAGAGAGAGCAGGATCTCAGTACAGTAACTGAGACATAGAGAGAGCAGGATCTCAATACAGTAACAGAGGCAGAGAGAGAGCAGGATCTCAATACAGTAACTGAGACACAGAGGGAGCAGGATCTCAATACAGTAACAGATGCAGAGAGAGAGCAGGATCTCAATACTTTAACTGAGACACAGAGAGAGCAGGATTACAATACAGTGACTGAAACAGAGAGAGAGCAGGATCTCAATACAGTAACTGAGACAGAGAGAGAGCAGGATCTCAATACAGTAACTGAAACAGAGAGAGAGCAGGATCTCAATACAGTAACTGAGACACAGAGAGAGCAGGATCTCAAAACAGTAACTGAGACAGAGAGAGAGCAGGATCTCAATACAGTAACTGAGACACAGAGAGAGCAGGATCTCAATAAAGTAACTGAGACAGACAGAGAGAGCAGGATCTCAATACAGTAACCGAGACAGAGAGAGAGCAGGATCTCAATACAGTAACCGAGACAGAGAGAGAGCAGGATCTCAATACAGTAACTGAGACACGGAGAGCGCAGGATCTCCATGCAGTAACTGAGACACAGAGAGAGCAGGATCTCAATACAGTAACTGAGACAGAGAGAGAGCAGGATCTCAATACAGTAACTGAGACACAGAGAGAGCAGAATTTCAATACAGTAACTGAGACACAGAGAGAGCAGGATCTCAAGACAGTAACTGAGACAAAGAGATAGCAGGATCTCAATACATTAACTGAAACAGAGAGAGAGGAGGATCTCAAAACAGTAACAGAGGCAGAGAGAGAGCAGGATCTCAATACAGTAACTGAGACACAGAGAGAGCAGGTTTTCAATACAGTAACAAAGACAGAGAGAGAGCAGGATCTCAATACAGTAACTGAGACAGAGAGAGAGCAGGATCTCAATACAGTAACTGAGACAAAGAGAGAGCCGGATCTCAATACAGTAACTGAGACAGAGAGAAAGCAGGATCTCAATACAGTAACTGAAACAGAGAGAGAGCAGGATCTCCATACAGTAACTGAGACAGAGAGAGAGCAGGATCTCAATACAGTAACTGAGACAAAGAGATAGCAGAATCTCAATACAGTAACTGAGAGACAGAGAGAGCAGGATCTCAATGCAGTAACTGAGACACAGAGGGAGCAGGATCTCAATACAGTAACAGATGCAGAGAGAGAGCAGGATCTCAATACTTTAACTGAGACACAGAGAGAGCAGGATTACAATACAGTGACTGAAACAGAGAGAGAGCAGGATCTCAATACAGTAACTGAGACAGAGAGAGAGCAGGATCTCAATACAGTAACAGATGCAGAGAGAGAGCAGGATCTCAATACTTTAACTGAGACACAGAGAGAGCAGGATTACAATACAGTAACTGAGACAGAGAGAGAGCAGGATCTCAATACAGTAACTGAAACAGAGAGAGAGCAGGATCTCAATACAGTAACTGAGACACAGAGACAGCAGGATCTCAATACAGTAACTGAGACAGAGAGAGCAGGATCTCCATACAGTAACTGAGACAGAGAGAGAGCAGGATCTCAATACAGTAACTGAGACACAGAGGGAGCAGGATCTCAAAACAGTAACTGAGACACAGAGAGAGCAGGATCTCAATACAGTAACTGAGACAGAGAGAGAGCAAGATCTCAATACAGTAACTGAGACAGAGAGAGAGCAGGATCTCAATACAGTGACAGGGGCAGAGAGAGAGCAGGATCACAATACAGTAACTGAGACACAGAGAGAGCAGGATTTCAATACAGTAACTGAAACAGAGAGAGAGGAGGATCTCAAAACAGTAACAGAGGCAGAGAGAGAGCAGGATCTCAAAACAGTAACTGAGACACAGAGAGAGCAGGTTTTCAATACAGTAACTAAGACAGAGAGAGAGCAGGATCTCAATACAGTAACTGAGACAGAGAGAGAGCAGGATCTCAATACAGTAACTGAGACAAAGAGATAGCAGAATCTCAATACAGTAACTGAGAGACAGAGAGAGCAGGATCTCAATGCAGTAACTGAGACACAGAGGGAGCAGGATCTCAATACAGTAACAGATGCAGAGAGAGAGCAGGATCTCAATACTTTAACTGAGACACAGAGAGAGCAGGATTACAATACAGTGACTGAAACAGAGAGAGAGCAGGATCTCAATACAGTAACTGAGACAGAGAGAGAGCAGGATCTCAATACAGTAACAGATGCAGAGAGAGAGCAGGATCTCAATACTTTAACTGAGACACAGAGAGAGCAGGATTACAATACAGTAACTGAGACAGAGAGAGAGCAGGATCACAACACAGTAACTGAAACAGAGAGAGAGCAGGATCTCAATACAGTAACTGAAACAGAGAGAGAGCAGGATCTCAATAAAGTAACTGAGACACAGAGACAGCAGGATCTCAATACAGTAACTGAGACAGAGAGAGCAGGATCTCCATACAGTAACTGAGACAGAGAGAGAGCAGGATCTCAATACAGTAACTGAGACAGAGAGAGAGCAGGATCTCAGTACAGTAACTGAGACACAGAGAGAGCAGGATCTCAATACAGTAACAGAGGCAGAGAGAGAGCAGGATCTCAATACAGTAACTGAGACACAGAGGGAGCAGGATCTCAATACAGTAACAGATGCAGAGAGAGAGCAGGATCTCAATACATTAACTGAGACACAGAGAGAGCAGGATTACAATACAGTGACTGAAACAGAGAGAGAGCAGGATCTCAATACAGTAACTGAGACGGAGAGAGAGCAGGATCTCAATACAGTAACTGAAACAGAGAGAGAGCAGGATCTCAATACAGTAACTGAGACACAGAGAGAGCAGGATCTCAAAACAGTAACTGAGACAGAGAGAGAGCAGGATCTCAATACAGTAACTGAGACACAGAGAGAGCAGGATCTCAATAAAGTAACTGAGACAGAGAGAGAGAGCAGGATCTCAATACAGTAACCGAGACAGAGAGAGAGCAGGATCTCAATACAGTAACTGAGACAGAGAGAGAGAGCAGGATCTCAATACAGTAACTGAGACACGGAGAGCGCAGGATCTCCATGCAGTAACTGAGACACAGAGAGAGCAGGATCTCAATACAGTAACTGAGACAGAGAGAGAGCAGGATCTCAATACAGTAACTGAGACACAGAGAGAGCAGAATTTCAATACAGTAACTGAGACACAGAGAGAGCAGGATCTCAAGACAGTAACTGAGACAAAGAGATAGCAGGATCTCAATACATTAACTGAAACAGAGAGAGAGGAGGATCTCAAAACAGTAACAGAGGCAGAGAGAGAGCAGGATCTCAATACAGTAACTGAGACACAGAGAGAGCAGGTTTTCAATACAGTAACAAAGACAGAGAGAGAGCAGGATCTCAATACAGTAACTGAGACAGAGAGAGAGCAGGATCTCAATACAGTAACTGAGACAAAGAGAGAGCCGGATCTCAATACAGTAACTGAGACAGAGAGAAAGCAGGATCTCAATACAGTAACTGAAACAGAGAGAGAGCAGGATCTCCATACAGTAACTGAGACAGAGAGAGAGCAGGATCTCAATACAGTAACTGAGACAAAGAGATAGCAGAATCTCAATACAGTAACTGAGAGACAGAGAGAGCAGGATCTCAATGCAGTAACTGAGACACAGAGGGAGCAGGATCTCAATACAGTAACAGATGCAGAGAGAGAGCAGGATCTCAATACTTTAACTGAGACACAGAGAGAGCAGGATTACAATACAGTGACTGAAACAGAGAGAGAGCAGGATCTCAATACAGTAACTGAGACAGAGAGAGAGCAGGATCTCAATACAGTAACAGATGCAGAGAGAGAGCAGGATCTCAATACTTTAACTGAGACACAGAGAGAGCAGGATTACAATACAGTAACTGAGACAGAGAGAGAGCAGGATCTCAATACAGTAACTGAAACAGAGAGAGAGCAGGATCTCAATACAGTAACTGAGACACAGAGACAGCAGGATCTCAATACAGTAACTGAGACAGAGAGAGCAGGATCTCCATACAGTAACTGAGACAGAGAGAGAGCAGGATCTCAATACAGTAACTGAGACACAGAGGGAGCAGGATCTCAAAACAGTAACTGAGACACAGAGAGAGCAGGATCTCAATACAGTAACTGAGACAGAGAGAGAGCAAGATCTCAATACAGTAACTGAGACAGAGAGAGAGCAGGATCTCAATACAGTGACAGGGGCAGAGAGAGAGCAGGATCACAATACAGTAACTGAGACACAGAGAGAGCAGGATTTCAATACAGTAACTGAAACAGAGAGAGAGGAGGATCTCAAAACAGTAACAGAGGCAGAGAGAGAGCAGGATCTCAAAACAGTAACTGAGACACAGAGAGAGCAGGTTTTCAATACAGTAACTAAGACAGAGAGAGAGCAGGATCTCAATACAGTAACTGAGACAGAGAGAGAGCAGGATCTCAATACAGTAACTGAGACAAAGAGATAGCAGAATCTCAATACAGTAACTGAGAGACAGAGAGAGCAGGATCTCAATGCAGTAACTGAGACACAGAGGGAGCAGGATCTCAATACAGTAACAGATGCAGAGAGAGAGCAGGATCTCAATACTTTAACTGAGACACAGAGAGAGCAGGATTACAATACAGTGACTGAAACAGAGAGAGAGCAGGATCTCAATACAGTAACTGAGACAGAGAGAGAGCAGGATCTCAATACAGTAACAGATGCAGAGAGAGAGCAGGATCTCAATACTTTAACTGAGACACAGAGAGAGCAGGATTACAATACAGTAACTGAGACAGAGAGAGAGCAGGATCACAACACAGTAACTGAAACAGAGAGAGAGCAGGATCTCAATACAGTAACTGAAACAGAGAGAGAGCAGGATCTCAATAAAGTAACTGAGACACAGAGACAGCAGGATCTCAATACAGTAACTGAGACAGAGAGAGCAGGATCTCCATACAGTAACTGAGACAGAGAGAGAGCAGGATCTCAATACAGTAACTGAGACAGAGAGAGAGCAGGATCTCAGTACAGTAACTGAGACACAGAGAGAGCAGGATCTCAATACAGTAACAGAGGCAGAGAGAGAGCAGGATCTCAATACAGTAACTGAGACACAGAGGGAGCAGGATCTCAATACAGTAACAGATGCAGAGAGAGAGCAGGATCTCAATACATTAACTGAGACACAGAGAGAGCAGGATTACAATACAGTGACTGAAACAGAGAGAGAGCAGGATCTCAATACAGTAACTGAGACAGAGAGAGAGCAGGATCTCAATACAGTAACTGAAACAGAGAGAGAGCAGGATCTCAATACAGTAACTGAGACACAGAGAGAGCAGGATCTCAAAACAGTAACTGAGACAGAGAGAGAGCAGGATCTCAATACAGTAACTGAGACACAGAGAGAGCAGGATCTCAATAAAGTAACTGAGACAGAGAGAGAGAGCAGGATCTCAATACAGTAACCGAGACAGAGAGAGAGCAGGATCTCAATACAGTAACCGAGACAGAGAGAGAGCAGGATCTCAATACAGTAACTGAGACAGAGAGAGAGAGCAGGATCTCAATACAGTAACTGAGACACGGAGAGCGCAGGATCTCCATGCAGTAACTGAGACACAGAGAGAGCAGGATCTCAATGCAGTAACTGAGACAGAGAGAGAGCAGGATCTCAATACAGTAACTGAGACACAGAGAGAGCAGAATTTCAATACAGTAACTGAGACACAGAGAGAGCAGGATCTCAAGACAGTAACTGAGACAAAGAGATAGCAGGATCTCAATACAGTAAATGAGAGACAGAGAGAGCAGGATCTCAATGCAGTAACTGAGACACAGAGGGAGCAGGATCTCAATACAGTAACAGATGCAGAGAGAGAGCAGGATCTCAATACTTTAACTGAGACACAGAGAGAGCAGGATTACAATACAGTAACTGAAACAGAGAGAGAGCAGGATCTCAATACAGTAACAGATGCAGAGAGAGAGCAGGATCTCAATACTTTAACTGAGACACAGAGAGAGCAGGATTACAATACAGTAACTGAAACAGAGAGAGAGCAGGATTACAATACAGTAACTGAGACAGAGAGAGAGCAGGATCTCAATACAGTAACAGATGCAGAGAGAGAGCAGGATCTCAATACTTTAACTGAGACACAGAGAGAGCAGGATTACAATACAGTAACTGAAACAGAGAGAGAGAGCAGGATCTCAATACAGTAACAGAGGCAGAGAGAGAGCAGGATCTCAATACAGTAACTGAGACAGAGAGAGAGCAGGATCTGAATGCAGTAACTGAGACACAGAGGGAGCAGGATCTCAATACAGTAACTGAGACAGAGAGAGAGCAGGATCTCAATACAGTAACTGAGACACAGAGAGAGCAGAATTTCAATACAGTAACTGAGACACAGAGAGAGCAGGATCTCAAGACAGTAACTGAGACAAAGAGATAGCAGAATCTCAATACATTAACTGAGAGAGAGAGAGAGAGCAGGATCTCAATACAGTAACTGAGACAGAGAGAGAGCAGGATCTCAGTACAGTAACTGAGACACAGAGAGAGCAGGATCTCAATACAGTAACAGAGGCAGAGAGAGAGCAGGATCTCAATACAGTAACTGAGACACAGAGGGAGCAGGATCTCAATACAGTAACAGATGCAGAGAGAGAGCAGGATCTCAATACTTTAACTGAGACACAGAGAGAGCAGGATTACAATACAGTGACTGAAACAGAGAGAGAGCAGGATCTCAATACAGTAACTGAGACAGAGAGAGAGCAGGATCTCAATACAGTAACTGAAACAGAGAGAGAGCAGGATCTCAATACAGTAACTGAGACACAGAGAGAGCAGGATCTCAAAACAGTAACTGAGACAGAGAGAGAGCAGGATCTCAATACAGTAACTGAGACACAGAGAGAGCAGGATCTCAATAAAGTAACTGAGACAGACAGAGAGAGCAGGATCTCAATACAGTAACCGAGACAGAGAGAGAGCAGGATCTCAATACAGTAACCGAGACAGAGAGAGAGCAGGATCTCAATACAGTAACTGAGACAGAGAGAGAGAGCAGGATCTCAATACAGTAACTGAGACACGGAGAGCGCAGGATCTCCATGCAGTAACTGAGACACAGAGAGAGCAGGATCTCAATACAGTAACTGAGACAGAGAGAGAGCAGGATCTCAATACAGTAACTGAGACACAGAGAGAGCAGAATTTCAATACAGTAACTGAGACACAGAGAGAGCAGGATCTCAAGACAGTAACTGAGACAAAGAGATAGCAGGATCTCAATACAGTAACTGAGAGACAGAGAGAGCAGGATCTCAATGCAGTAACTGAGACACAGAGGGAGCAGGATCTCAATACAGTAACAGATGCAGAGAGAGAGCAGGATCTCAATACTTTAACTGAGACACAGAGAGAGCAGGATTACAATACAGTAACTGAAACAGAGAGAGAGCAGGATCTCAATACAGTAACAGATGCAGAGAGAGAGCAGGATCTCAATACTTTAACTGAGACACAGAGAGAGCAGGATTACAATACAGTATATGAAACAGAGAGAGAGCAGGATCTCAATACAGTAACAGAAGCAGAGAGAGAGCAGGATCTCAATACAGTAACTGAGACAGAGAGAGAGCAGGATCTCAATGCAGTAACTGAGACACAGAGGGAGCAGGATCTCAATACAGTAACTGAGACAGAGAGAGAGCAGAATTTCAATACAGTAACTGAGACACAGAGAGAGCAGGATCTCAAGACAGTAACTGAGACAAAGAGATAGCAGGATCTCAATACAGTAACTGAGAGACAGAGAGAGCAGGATCTCAATGCAGTAACTGAGACACAGAGGGAGCAGGATCTCAATACAGTAACAGATGCAGAGAGAGAGCAGGATCTCAATACTTTAACTGAGACACAGAGAGAGCAGGATTAAAATACAGTGACTGAAACAGAGAGAGAGCAGGATCTCAATACAGTAACTGAGACAGAGAGAGAGCAGGATCTCAATACAGTAACAGATGCAGAGACAGCAGGATCTCAATACTTTAACTGAGTCACAGAGAGAGCAGGATTACAATACAGTAACTGAAACAGAGAGAGAGCAGGATCTCAATACAGTAACAGATGCAGAGAGAGAGCAGGATCTCAATACTTTAACTGAGACACAGAGAGAGCAGGATTACAATACAGTAACTGAAACAGAGAGAGAGCAGGATCCCAATACAGTAACAGAGGCAGAGAGAGAGCAGGATCTCAATACAGTAACTGAGACAGAGAGAGAGCAGGATCTCAATGCAGTAACTGAGACACAGAGGGAGCAGGATCTCAATACAGTAACTGAGACAGAGAGAGAGCAGGATCTCAATACAGTAACTGAGACACAGAGAGAGCAGGATCTCAATACAGTAACTGAGACACAGAGGGAGCAGGATCTCAATACAGAAACTGAGACACAGAGAGAGCAGGATCTCAATACAGTAACTGAGACAGAGAGAGAGCAGGATCTCAATACAGTAACTGAGACAGAGAGAGAGCAGGATCTCAATACAGTAACAGGCAGACAGAGAGGAGGATCTCAATACAGTAACTGAGACACAGAGAGAGCAGGATTTCAATACAGTAACTGAAACAGAGAGAGAGGAGGATCTCAAAACAGTAACAGAGGCAGAGAGAGAGCAGGATCTCAATACAGTAACTGAGACACAGAGAGAGCAGGTTTTCAATACAGTAACAAAGACAGAGAGAGAGCAGGATCTCAATACAGTAACTGAGACAGAGAGAGAGCAGGATCTCAATACAGTAACTGAGACAAAGAGAGAGCCGGATCTCAATACAGTAACTGAGACAGAGAGAAAGCAGGATCTCAATACAGTAACTGAAACAGAGAGAGAGCAGGATCTCCATACAGTAACTGAGACAGAGAGAGAGCAGGATCTCAATACAGTAACTGAGACAAAGAGATAGCAGAATCTCAATACAGTAACTGAGAGACAGAGAGAGCAGGATCTCAATGCAGTAACTGAGACACAGAGGGAGCAGGATCTCAATACAGTAACAGATGCAGAGAGAGAGCAGGATCTCAATACTTTAACTGAGACACAGAGAGAGCAGGATTACAATACAGTGACTGAAACAGAGAGAGAGCAGGATCTCAATACAGTAACTGAGACAGAGAGAGAGCAGGATCTCAATACAGTAACAGATGCAGAGAGAGAGCAGGATCTCAATACTTTAACTGAGACACAGAGAGAGCAGGATTACAATACAGTAACTGAGACAGAGAGAGAGCAGGATCTCAATACAGTAACTGAAACAGAGAGAGAGCAGGATCTCAATACAGTAACTGAGACACAGAGACAGCAGGATCTCAATACAGTAACTGAGACAGAGAGAGCAGGATCTCCATACAGTAACTGAGACAGAGAGAGAGCAGGATCTCAATACAGTAACTGAGACAGAGAGAGAGCAGGATCTCAGTACAGTAACTGAGACACAGAGAGAGCAGGATCTCAATACAGTAACAGAGGCAGAGAGAGAGCAGGATCTCAATACAGTAACTGAGACACAGAGGGAGCAGGATCTCAATACAGTAACAGATGCAGAGAGAGAGCAGGATCTCAATACATTAACTGAGACACAGAGAGAGCAGGATTACAATACAGTGACTGAAACAGAGAGAGAGCAGGATCTCAATACAGTAACTGAGACAGAGAGAGAGCAGGATCTCAATACAGTAACTGAAACAGAGAGAGAGCAGGATCTCAATACAGTAACTGAGACACAGAGAGAGCAGGATCTCAAAACAGTAACTGAGACAGAGAGAGAGCAGGATCTCAATACAGTAACTGAGACACAGAGAGAGCAGGATCTCAATAAAGTAACTGAGACAGAGAGAGAGAGCAGGATCTCAATACAGTAACTGAGACACAGAGAGAGCAGGATCTCAATACAGTAACAGAGGCAGAGAGAGAGCAGGATCTCAATACAGTAACTGAGACACAGAGGGAGCAGGATCTCAATACAGTAACAGATGCAGAGAGAGAGCAGGATCTCAATACATTAACTGAGACACAGAGAGAGCAGGATTACAATACAGTGACTGAAACAGAGAGAGAGCAGGATCTCAATACAGTAACTGAGACAGAGAGAGAGCAGGATCTCAATACAGTAACTGAAACAGAGAGAGAGCAGGATCTCAATACAGTAACTGAGACACAGAGAGAGCAGGATCTCAAAACAGTAACTGAGACAGAGAGAGAGCAGGATCTCAATACAGTAACTGAGACACAGAGAGAGCAGGATCTCAATAAAGTAACTGAGACAGAGAGAGAGAGCAGGATCTCAATACAGTAACCGAGACAGAGAGAGAGCAGGATCTCAATACAGTAACCGAGACAGAGAGAGAGCAGGATCTCAATACAGTAACTGAGACAGAGCGAGAGAGCAGGATCTCAATACAGTAACTGAGACACGGAGAGCGCAGGATCTCCATGCAGTAACTGAGACACAGAGAGTGCAGGATCTCAATGCAGTAACTGAGACAGAGAGAGAGCAGGATCTCAATACAGTAACTGAGACACAGAGAGAGCAGAATTTCAATACAGTAACTGAGACACAGAGAGAGCAGGATCTCAAGACAGTAACTGAGACAAAGAGATAGCAGGATCTCAATACAGTAACTGAGAGACAGAGAGAGCAGGATCTCAATGCAGTAACTGAGACACAGAGGGAGCAGGATCTCAATACAGTAACAGATGCAGAGAGAGAGCAGGATCTCAATACTTTAACTGAGACACAGAGAGAGCAGGATTACAATACAGTAACTGAAACAGAGAGAGAGCAGGATCTCAATACAGTAACAGATGCAGAGAGAGAGCAGGATCTCAATACTTTAACTGAGACACAGAGAGAGCAGGATTACAATACAGTAACTGAAACAGAGAGAGAGCAGGATCTCAATACAGTAACTGAGACAGAGAGAGAGCAGGATCTCAATACAGTAACAGATGCAGAGAGAGAGCAGGATCCCAATACTTTAACTGAGACACAGAGAGAGCAGGATTACAATACAGTAACTGAAACAGAGAGAGAGAGCAGGATCTCAATACAGTAACAGAGGCAGAGAGAGAGCAGGATCTCAATACAGTAACTGAGACAGAGAGAGAGCAGGATCTCAATGCAGTAACTGAGACACAGAGGGAGCAGGATCTCAATACAGTAACTGAGACAGAGAGAGAGCAGGATCTCAATACAGTAACTGAGACACAGAGAGAGCAGAATTTCAATACAGTAACTGAGACACAGAGAGAGCAGGATCTCAAGACAGTAACTGAGACAAAGAGATAGCAGAATCTCAATACAGTAACTGAGAGACAGAGAGAGCAGGATCTCAATACAGTAACTGAGACAGAGAGAGCAGGATCTCCATACAGTAACTGAGACAGAGAGAGAGCAGGATCTCAATACAGTATCTGAGACAGAGAGAGAGCAGGATCTCAGTACAGTAACTGAGACACAGAGAGAGCAGGATCTCAATACAGTAACAGAGGCAGAGAGAGAGCAGGATCTCAATACAGTAACTGAGACACAGAGGGAGCAGGATCTCAATACAGTAACAGATGCAGAGAGAGAGCAGGATCTCAATACTTTAACTGAGACACAGAGAGAGCAGGATTACAATACAGTGACTGAAACAGAGAGAGAGCAGGATCTCAATACTGTAACTGAGACAGAGAGAGAGCAGGATCTCAATACAGTAACTGAAACAGAGAGAGAGCAGCATCTCAATACAGTAACTGAGACACAGAGAGAGCAGGATCTCAAAACAGTAACTGAGACAGAGAGAGAGCAGGATCTCAATACAGTAACTGAGACACAGAGAGAGCAGGATCTCAATAAAGTAACTGAGACAGAGAGAGAGAGCAGGATCTCAATACAGTAACCGAGACAGAGAGAGAGCAGGATCTCAATACATTAACCGAGACAGAGAGAGAGCAGGATCTCAATACAGTAACTGAGACAGAGAGAGAGAGCAGGATCTCAATACAGTAACTGAGACACGGAGAGCGCAGGATCTCCATGCAGTAACTGAGACACAGAGAGAGCAGGATCTCAATACAGTAACTGAGACAAAGAGATAGCAGGATCTCAATACAGTAACTGAGAGACAGAGAGAGCAGGATCTCAATGCAGTAACTGAGACACAGAGGGAGCAGGATCTCAATACAGTAACAGATGCAGAGAGAGAGCAGGATCTCAATACTTTAACTGAGACACAGAGAGAGCAGGATTACAATACAGTAACTGAAACAGAGAGAGAGCAGGATCTCAATACAGTAACAGATGCAGAGAGAGAGCAGGATCTCAATACTTTAACTGAGACACAGAGAGAGCAGGATTACAATACAGTAACTGAAACAGAGAGAGAGCAGGATCTCAATACAGTAACAGAAGCAGAGAGAGAGCAGGATCTCAATACAGTAACTGAGACAGAGAGAGAGCAGGATCTCAATGCAGTAACTGAGACACAGAGGGAGCAGGATCTCAATACAGTAACTGAGACAGAGAGAGAGCAGAATTTCAATACAGTATCTGAGACACAGAGAGAGCAGGATCTCAAGACAGTAACTGAGACAAAGAGATAGCAGGATCTCAATACAGTAACTGAAACAGAGAGAGAGCAGGATCTCAATACAGTAACTGAGACACAGAGACAGCAGGATCTCAATACAGTAACTGAGACAGAGAGAGCAGGATCTCCATACAGTAACTGAGACAGAGAGAGAGCAGGATCTCAATACAGTAACTGAGACACAGAGGGAGCAGGATCTCAAAACAGTAACTGAGACACAGAGAGAGCAGGATCTCAATACAGTAACTGAGACAGAGAGAGAGCAAGATCTCAATACAGTAACTGAGACAGAGAGAGAGCAGGATCTCAATACAGTGACAGGGGCAGAGAGAGAGCAGGATCACAATACAGTAACTGAGACACAGAGAGAGCAGGATTTCAATACAGTAACTGAAACAGAGAGAGAGGAGGATCTCAAAACAGTAACAGAGGCAGAGAGAGAGCAGGATCTCAAAACAGTAACTGAGACACAGAGAGAGCAGGTTTTCAATACAGTAACTAAGACAGAGAGAGAGCAGGATCTCAATACAGTAACTGAGACAGAGAGAGAGCAGGATCTCAATACAGTAACTGAGACAAAGAGATAGCAGAATCTCAATACAGTAACTGAGAGACAGAGAGAGCAGGATCTCAATGCAGTAACTGAGACACAGAGGGAGCAGGATCTCAATACAGTAACAGATGCAGAGAGAGAGCAGGATCTCAATACTTTAACTGAGACACAGAGAGAGCAGGATTACAATACAGTGACTGAAACAGAGAGAGAGCAGGATCTCAATACAGTAACTGAGACAGAGAGAGAGCAGGATCTCAATACAGTAACAGATGCAGAGAGAGAGCAGGATCTCAATACTTTAACTGAGACACAGAGAGAGCAGGATTACAATACAGTAACTGAGACAGAGAGAGAGCAGGATCACAACACAGTAACTGAAACAGAGAGAGAGCAGGATCTCAATACAGTAACTGAAACAGAGAGAGAGCAGGATCTCAATAAAGTAACTGAGACACAGAGACAGCAGGATCTCAATACAGTAACTGAGACAGAGAGAGCAGGATCTCCATACAGTAACTGAGACAGAGAGAGAGCAGGATCTCAATACAGTAACTGAGACAGAGAGAGAGCAGGATCTCAGTACAGTAACTGAGACACAGAGAGAGCAGGATCTCAATACAGTAACAGAGGCAGAGAGAGAGCAGGATCTCAATACAGTAACTGAGACACAGAGGGAGCAGGATCTCAATACAGTAACAGATGCAGAGAGAGAGCAGGATCTCAATACATTAACTGAGACACAGAGAGAGCAGGATTACAATACAGTGACTGAAACAGAGAGAGAGCAGGATCTCAATACAGTAACTGAGACGGAGAGAGAGCAGGATCTCAATACAGTAACTGAAACAGAGAGAGAGCAGGATCTCAATACAGTAACTGAGACACAGAGAGAGCAGGATCTCAAAACAGTAACTGAGACAGAGAGAGAGCAGGATCTCAATACAGTAACTGAGACACAGAGAGAGCAGGATCTCAATAAAGTAACTGAGACAGAGAGAGAGAGCAGGATCTCAATACAGTAACCGAGACAGAGAGAGAGCAGGATCTCAATACAGTAACTGAGACAGAGAGAGAGAGCAGGATCTCAATACAGTAACTGAGACACGGAGAGCGCAGGATCTCCATGCAGTAACTGAGACACAGAGAGAGCAGGATCTCAATACAGTAACTGAGACAGAGAGAGAGCAGGATCTCAATACAGTAACTGAGACACAGAGAGAGCAGAATTTCAATACAGTAACTGAGACACAGAGAGAGCAGGATCTCAAGACAGTAACTGAGACAAAGAGATAGCAGGATCTCAATACATTAACTGAAACAGAGAGAGAGGAGGATCTCAAAACAGTAACAGAGGCAGAGAGAGAGCAGGATCTCAATACAGTAACTGAGACACAGAGAGAGCAGGTTTTCAATACAGTAACAAAGACAGAGAGAGAGCAGGATCTCAATACAGTAACTGAGACAGAGAGAGAGCAGGATCTCAATACAGTAACTGAGACAAAGAGAGAGCCGGATCTCAATACAGTAACTGAGACAGAGAGAAAGCAGGATCTCAATACAGTAACTGAAACAGAGAGAGAGCAGGATCTCCATACAGTAACTGAGACAGAGAGAGAGCAGGATCTCAATACAGTAACTGAGACAAAGAGATAGCAGAATCTCAATACAGTAACTGAGAGACAGAGAGAGCAGGATCTCAATGCAGTAACTGAGACACAGAGGGAGCAGGATCTCAATACAGTAACAGATGCAGAGAGAGAGCAGGATCTCAATACTTTAACTGAGACACAGAGAGAGCAGGATTACAATACAGTGACTGAAACAGAGAGAGAGCAGGATCTCAATACAGTAACTGAGACAGAGAGAGAGCAGGATCTCAATACAGTAACAGATGCAGAGAGAGAGCAGGATCTCAATACTTTAACTGAGACACAGAGAGAGCAGGATTACAATACAGTAACTGAGACAGAGAGAGAGCAGGATCTCAATACAGTAACTGAAACAGAGAGAGAGCAGGATCTCAATACAGTAACTGAGACACAGAGACAGCAGGATCTCAATACAGTAACTGAGACAGAGAGAGCAGGATCTCCATACAGTAACTGAGACAGAGAGAGAGCAGGATCTCAATACAGTAACTGAGACACAGAGGGAGCAGGATCTCAAAACAGTAACTGAGACACAGAGAGAGCAGGATCTCAATACAGTAACTGAGACAGAGAGAGAGCAAGATCTCAATACAGTAACTGAGACAGAGAGAGAGCAGGATCTCAATACAGTGACAGGGGCAGAGAGAGAGCAGGATCACAATACAGTAACTGAGACACAGAGAGAGCAGGATTTCAATACAGTAACTGAAACAGAGAGAGAGGAGGATCTCAAAACAGTAACAGAGGCAGAGAGAGAGCAGGATCTCAAAACAGTAACTGAGACACAGAGAGAGCAGGTTTTCAATACAGTAACTAAGACAGAGAGAGAGCAGGATCTCAATACAGTAACTGAGACAGAGAGAGAGCAGGATCTCAATACAGTAACTGAGACAAAGAGATAGCAGAATCTCAATACAGTAACTGAGAGACAGAGAGAGCAGGATCTCAATGCAGTAACTGAGACACAGAGGGAGCAGGATCTCAATACAGTAACAGATGCAGAGAGAGAGCAGGATCTCAATACTTTAACTGAGACACAGAGAGAGCAGGATTACAATACAGTGACTGAAACAGAGAGAGAGCAGGATCTCAATACAGTAACTGAGACAGAGAGAGAGCAGGATCTCAATACAGTAACAGATGCAGAGAGAGAGCAGGATCTCAATACTTTAACTGAGACACAGAGAGAGCAGGATTACAATACAGTAACTGAGACAGAGAGAGAGCAGGATCACAACACAGTAACTGAAACAGAGAGAGAGCAGGATCTCAATACAGTAACTGAAACAGAGAGAGAGCAGGATCTCAATAAAGTAACTGAGACACAGAGACAGCAGGATCTCAATACAGTAACTGAGACAGAGAGAGCAGGATCTCCATACAGTAACTGAGACAGAGAGAGAGCAGGATCTCAATACAGTAACTGAGACAGAGAGAGAGCAGGATCTCAGTACAGTAACTGAGACACAGAGAGAGCAGGATCTCAATACAGTAACAGAGGCAGAGAGAGAGCAGGATCTCAATACAGTAACTGAGACACAGAGGGAGCAGGATCTCAATACAGTAACAGATGCAGAGAGAGAGCAGGATCTCAATACATTAACTGAGACACAGAGAGAGCAGGATTACAATACAGTGACTGAAACAGAGAGAGAGCAGGATCTCAATACAGTAACTGAGACAGAGAGAGAGCAGGATCTCAATACAGTAACTGAAACAGAGAGAGAGCAGGATCTCAATACAGTAACTGAGACACAGAGAGAGCAGGATCTCAAAACAGTAACTGAGACAGAGAGAGAGCAGGATCTCAATACAGTAACTGAGACACAGAGAGAGCAGGATCTCAATAAAGTAACTGAGACAGAGAGAGAGAGCAGGATCTCAATACAGTAACCGAGACAGAGAGAGAGCAGGATCTCAATACAGTAACCGAGACAGAGAGAGAGCAGGATCTCAATACAGTAACTGAGACAGAGAGAGAGAGCAGGATCTCAATACAGTAACTGAGACACGGAGAGCGCAGGATCTCCATGCAGTAACTGAGACACAGAGAGAGCAGGATCTCAATGCAGTAACTGAGACAGAGAGAGAGCAGGATCTCAATACAGTAACTGAGACACAGAGAGAGCAGAATTTCAATACAGTAACTGAGACACAGAGAGAGCAGGATCTCAAGACAGTAACTGAGACAAAGAGATAGCAGGATCTCAATACAGTAAATGAGAGACAGAGAGAGCAGGATCTCAATGCAGTAACTGAGACACAGAGGGAGCAGGATCTCAATACAGTAACAGATGCAGAGAGAGAGCAGGATCTCAATACTTTAACTGAGACACAGAGAGAGCAGGATTACAATACAGTAACTGAAACAGAGAGAGAGCAGGATCTCAATACAGTAACAGATGCAGAGAGAGAGCAGGATCTCAATACTTTAACTGAGACACAGAGAGAGCAGGATTACAATACAGTAACTGAAACAGAGAGAGAGCAGGATTACAATACAGTAACTGAGACAGAGAGAGAGCAGGATCTCAATACAGTAACAGATGCAGAGAGAGAGCAGGATCTCAATACTTTAACTGAGACACAGAGAGAGCAGGATTACAATACAGTAACTGAAACAGAGAGAGAGAGCAGGATCTCAATACAGTAACAGAGGCAGAGAGAGAGCAGGATCTCAATACAGTAACTGAGACAGAGAGAGAGCAGGATCTGAATGCAGTAACTGAGACACAGAGGGAGCAGGATCTCAATACAGTAACTGAGACAGAGAGAGAGCAGGATCTCAATACAGTAACTGAGACACAGAGAGAGCAGAATTTCAATACAGTAACTGAGACACAGAGAGAGCAGGATCTCAAGACAGTAACTGAGACAAAGAGATAGCAGAATCTCAATACATTAACTGAGAGAGAGAGAGAGAGCAGGATCTCAATACAGTAACTGAGACAGAGAGAGCAGGATCTCCATACAGTAACTGAGACAGAGAGAGAGCAGGATCTCAATACAGTAACTGAGACAGAGAGAGAGCAGGATCTCAGTACAGTAACTGAGACACAGAGAGAGCAGGATCTCAATACAGTAACAGAGGCAGAGAGAGAGCAGGATCTCAATACAGTAACTGAGACACAGAGGGAGCAGGATCTCAATACAGTAACAGATGCAGAGAGAGAGCAGGATCTCAATACTTTAACTGAGACACAGAGAGAGCAGGATTACAATACAGTGACTGAAACAGAGAGAGAGCAGGATCTCAATACAGTAACTGAGACAGAGAGAGAGCAGGATCTCAATACAGTAACTGAAACAGAGAGAGAGCAGGATCTCAATACAGTAACTGAGACACAGAGAGAGCAGGATCTCAAAACAGTAACTGAGACAGAGAGAGAGCAGGATCTCAATACAGTAACTGAGACACAGAGAGAGCAGGATCTCAATAAAGAAACTGAGACAGACAGAGAGAGCAGGATCTCAATACAGTAACCGAGACACAGAGAGAGCAGGATCTCAATACAGTAACCGAGACAGAGAGAGAGCAGGATCTCAATACAGTAACTGAGACAGAGAGAGAGAGCAGGATCTCAATACAGTAACTGAGACACGGAGAGCGCAGGATCTCCATGCAGTAACTGAGACACAGAGAGAGCAGGATCTCAATACAGTAACTGAGACAGAGAGAGAGCAGGATCTCAATACAGTAACTGAGACACAGAGAGAGCAGAATTTCAATACAGTAACTGAGACACAGAGAGAGCAGGATCTCAAGACAGTAACTGAGACAAAGAGATAGCAGGATCTCAATACAGTAACTGAGAGACAGAGAGAGCAGGATCTCAATGCAGTAACTGAGACACAGAGGGAGCAGGATCTCAATACAGTAACAGATGCAGAGAGAGAGCAGGATCTCAATACTTTAACTGAGACACAGAGAGAGCAGGATTACAATACAGTAACTGAAACAGAGAGAGAGCAGGATCTCAATACAGTAACAGATGCAGAGAGAGAGCAGGATCTCAATACTTTAACTGAGACACAGAGAGAGCAGGATTACAATACAGTATATGAAACAGAGAGAGAGCAGGATCTCAATACAGTAACAGAAGCAGAGAGAGAGCAGGATCTCAATACAGTAACTGAGACAGAGAGAGAGCAGGATCTCAATGCAGTAACTGAGACACAGAGGGAGCAGGATCTCAATACAGTAACTGAGACAGAGAGAGAGCAGAATTTCAATACAGTAACTGAGACACAGAGAGAGCAGGATCTCAAGACAGTAACTGAGACAAAGAGATAGCAGGATCTCAATACAGTAACTGAGAGACAGAGAGAGCAGGATCTCAATGCAGTAACTGAGACACAGAGGGAGCAGGATCTCAATACAGTAACAGATGCAGAGAGAGAGCAGGATCTCAATACTTTAACTGAGACACAGAGAGAGCAGGATTAAAATACAGTGACTGAAACAGAGAGAGAGCAGGATCTCAATACAGTAACTGAGACAGAGAGAGAGCAGGATCTCAATACAGTAACAGATGCAGAGACAGCAGGATCTCAATACTTTAACTGAGTCACAGAGAGAGCAGGATTACAATACAGTAACTGAAACAGAGAGAGAGCAGGATCTCAATACAGTAACAGATGCAGAGAGAGAGCAGGATCTCAATACTTTAACTGAGACACAGAGAGAGCAGGATTACAATACAGTAACTGAAACAGAGAGAGAGCAGGATCCCAATACAGTAACAGAGGCAGAGAGAGAGCAGGATCTCAATACAGTAACTGAGACAGAGAGAGAGCAGGATCTCAATGCAGTAACTGAGACACAGAGGGAGCAGGATCTCAATACAGTAACTGAGACAGAGAGAGAGCAGGATCTCAATACAGTAACTGAGACACAGAGAGAGCAGGATCTCAATACAGTAACTGAGACACAGAGGGAGCAGGATCTCAATACAGAAACTGAGACACAGAGAGAGCAGGATCTCAATACAGTAACTGAGACAGAGAGAGAGCAGGATCTCAATACAGTAACTGAGACAGAGAGAGAGCAGGATCTCAATACAGTAACAGGCAGACAGAGAGGAGGATCTCAATACAGTAACTGAGACACAGAGAGAGCAGGATTTCAATACAGTAACTGAAACAGAGAGAGAGGAGGATCTCAAAACAGTAACAGAGGCAGAGAGAGAGCAGGATCTCAATACAGTAACTGAGACACAGAGAGAGCAGGTTTTCAATACAGTAACAAAGACAGAGAGAGAGCAGGATCTCAATACAGTAACTGAGACAGAGAGAGAGCAGGATCTCAATACAGTAACTGAGACAAAGAGAGAGCCGGATCTCAATACAGTAACTGAGACAGAGAGAAAGCAGGATCTCAATACAGTAACTGAAACAGAGAGAGAGCAGGATCTCCATACAGTAACTGAGACAGAGAGAGAGCAGGATCTCAATACAGTAACTGAGACAAAGAGATAGCAGAATCTCAATACAGTAACTGAGAGACAGAGAGAGCAGGATCTCAATGCAGTAACTGAGACACAGAGGGAGCAGGATCTCAATACAGTAACAGATGCAGAGAGAGAGCAGGATCTCAATACTTTAACTGAGACACAGAGAGAGCAGGATTACAATACAGTGACTGAAACAGAGAGAGAGCAGGATCTCAATACAGTAACTGAGACAGAGAGAGAGCAGGATCTCAATACAGTAACAGATGCAGAGAGAGAGCAGGATCTCAATACTTTAACTGAGACACAGAGAGAGCAGGATTACAATACAGTAACTGAGACAGAGAGAGAGCAGGATCTCAATACAGTAACTGAAACAGAGAGAGAGCAGGATCTCAATACAGTAACTGAGACACAGAGACAGCAGGATCTCAATACAG
Source organism: Heterodontus francisci (assembly GCF_036365525.1). Classification (NCBI taxonomy): domain Eukaryota; kingdom Metazoa; phylum Chordata; class Chondrichthyes; order Heterodontiformes; family Heterodontidae; genus Heterodontus; species Heterodontus francisci. The sequence goes on along the minus strand of NC_090384.1, from coordinate 10,527,078 downwards.
TAACTGAGACAGAGAGAGCAGGATCTCCATACAGTAACTGAGACAGAGAGAGAGCAGGATCTCAATACAGTAACTGAGACAGAGAGAGAGCAGGATCTCAGTACAGTAACTGAGACACAGAGAGAGCAGGATCTCAATACAGTAACAGAGGCAGAGAGAGAGCAGGATCTCAATACAGTAACTGAGACACAGAGGGAGCAGGATCTCAATACAGTAACAGATGCAGAGAGAGAGCAGGATCTCAATACATTAACTGAGACACAGAGAGAGCAGGATTACAATACAGTGACTGAAACAGAGAGAGAGCAGGATCTCAATACAGTAACTGAGACAGAGAGAGAGCAGGATCTCAATACAGTAACTGAAACAGAGAGAGAGCAGGATCTCAATACAGTAACTGAGACACAGAGAGAGCAGGATCTCAAAACAGTAACTGAGACAGAGAGAGAGCAGGATCTCAATACAGTAACTGAGACACAGAGAGAGCAGGATCTCAATAAAGTAACTGAGACAGAGAGAGAGAGCAGGATCTCAATACAGTAACTGAGACACAGAGAGAGCAGGATCTCAATACAGTAACAGAGGCAGAGAGAGAGCAGGATCTCAATACAGTAACTGAGACACAGAGGGAGCAGGATCTCAATACAGTAACAGATGCAGAGAGAGAGCAGGATCTCAATACATTAACTGAGACACAGAGAGAGCAGGATTACAATACAGTGACTGAAACAGAGAGAGAGCAGGATCTCAATACAGTAACTGAGACAGAGAGAGAGCAGGATCTCAATACAGTAACTGAAACAGAGAGAGAGCAGGATCTCAATACAGTAACTGAGACACAGAGAGAGCAGGATCTCAAAACAGTAACTGAGACAGAGAGAGAGCAGGATCTCAATACAGTAACTGAGACACAGAGAGAGCAGGATCTCAATAAAGTAACTGAGACAGAGAGAGAGAGCAGGATCTCAATACAGTAACCGAGACAGAGAGAGAGCAGGATCTCAATACAGTAACCGAGACAGAGAGAGAGCAGGATCTCAATACAGTAACTGAGACAGAGAGAGAGAGCAGGATCTCAATACAGTAACTGAGACACGGAGAGCGCAGGATCTCCATGCAGTAACTGAGACACAGAGAGTGCAGGATCTCAATGCAGTAACTGAGACAGAGAGAGAGCAGGATCTCAATACAGTAACTGAGACACAGAGAGAGCAGAATTTCAATACAGTAACTGAGACACAGAGAGAGCAGGATCTCAAGACAGTAACTGAGACAAAGAGATAGCAGGATCTCAATACAGTAACTGAGAGACAGAGAGAGCAGGATCTCAATGCAGTAACTGAGACACAGAGGGAGCAGGATCTCAATACAGTAACAGATGCAGAGAGAGAGCAGGATCTCAATACTTTAACTGAGACACAGAGAGAGCAGGATTACAATACAGTAACTGAAACAGAGAGAGAGCAGGATCTCAATACAGTAACAGATGCAGAGAGAGAGCAGGATCTCAATACTTTAACTGAGACACAGAGAGAGCAGGATTACAATACAGTAACTGAAACAGAGAGAGAGCAGGATCTCAATACAGTAACTGAGACAGAGAGAGAGCAGGATCTCAATACAGTAACAGATGCAGAGAGAGAGCAGGATCCCAATACTTTAACTGAGACACAGAGAGAGCAGGATTACAATACAGTAACTGAAACAGAGAGAGAGAGCAGGATCTCAATACAGTAACAGAGGCAGAGAGAGAGCAGGATCTCAATACAGTAACTGAGACAGAGAGAGAGCAGGATCTCAATGCAGTAACTGAGACACAGAGGGAGCAGGATCTCAATACAGTAACTGAGACAGAGAGAGAGCAGGATCTCAATACAGTAACTGAGACACAGAGAGAGCAGAATTTCAATACAGTAACTGAGACACAGAGAGAGCAGGATCTCAAGACAGTAACTGAGACAAAGAGATAGCAGAATCTCAATACAGTAACTGAGAGACAGAGAGAGCAGGATCTCAATACAGTAACTGAGACAGAGAGAGCAGGATCTCCATACAGTAACTGAGACAGAGAGAGAGCAGGATCTCAATACAGTATCTGAGACAGAGAGAGAGCAGGATCTCAGTACAGTAACTGAGACACAGAGAGAGCAGGATCTCAATACAGTAACAGAGGCAGAGAGAGAGCAGGATCTCAATACAGTAACTGAGACACAGAGGGAGCAGGATCTCAATACAGTAACAGATGCAGAGAGAGAGCAGGATCTCAATACTTTAACTGAGACACAGAGAGAGCAGGATTACAATACAGTGACTGAAACAGAGAGAGAGCAGGATCTCAATACTGTAACTGAGACAGAGAGAGAGCAGGATCTCAATACAGTAACTGAAACAGAGAGAGAGCAGCATCTCAATACAGTAACTGAGACACAGAGAGAGCAGGATCTCAAAACAGTAACTGAGACAGAGAGAGAGCAGGATCTCAATACAGTAACTGAGACACAGAGAGAGCAGGATCTCAATAAAGTAACTGAGACAGAGAGAGAGAGCAGGATCTCAATACAGTAACCGAGACAGAGAGAGAGCAGGATCTCAATACATTAACCGAGACAGAGAGAGAGCAGGATCTCAATACAGTAACTGAGACAGAGAGAGAGAGCAGGATCTCAATACAGTAACTGAGACACGGAGAGCGCAGGATCTCCATGCAGTAACTGAGACACAGAGAGAGCAGGATCTCAATACAGTAACTGAGACAAAGAGATAGCAGGATCTCAATACAGTAACTGAGAGACAGAGAGAGCAGGATCTCAATGCAGTAACTGAGACACAGAGGGAGCAGGATCTCAATACAGTAACAGATGCAGAGAGAGAGCAGGATCTCAATACTTTAACTGAGACACAGAGAGAGCAGGATTACAATACAGTAACTGAAACAGAGAGAGAGCAGGATCTCAATACAGTAACAGATGCAGAGAGAGAGCAGGATCTCAATACTTTAACTGAGACACAGAGAGAGCAGGATTACAATACAGTAACTGAAACAGAGAGAGAGCAGGATCTCAATACAGTAACAGAAGCAGAGAGAGAGCAGGATCTCAATACAGTAACTGAGACAGAGAGAGAGCAGGATCTCAATGCAGTAACTGAGACACAGAGGGAGCAGGATCTCAATACAGTAACTGAGACAGAGAGAGAGCAGAATTTCAATACAGTATCTGAGACACAGAGAGAGCAGGATCTCAAGACAGTAACTGAGACAAAGAGATAGCAGGATCTCAATACAGTAACTGAGACAGAGAGAGAGCAGGATCTCAATGCAGTAACTGAGACACAGAGGGAGCAGGATCTCAATACAGTAACAGATGCAGAGAGAGAGCAGGATCTCAATACTTTAACTGAGACACAGAGAGAGCAGGATTACAATACAGTGACTGAAACAGAGAGAGAGCAGGATCTCAATACAGTAACTGAGACAGAGAGAGAGCAGGATCTCAATACAGTAACAGATGCAGAGACAGCAGGATCTCAATACTTTAACTGAGTCACAGAGAGAGCAGGATTACAATACAGTAACTGAAACAGAGAGAGCAGGATCTCAATACAGTAACAGATGCAGAGAGAGAGCAGGATCTCAAACTTTAACTGAGACACAGAGAGAGCAGGATTACAATACAGTAACTGAAACAGAGAGAGAGCAGGATCCCAATACAGTAACAGAGGCAGAGAGAGAGCAGGATCTCAATACAGTAACTGAGACAGAGAGAGAGCAGGATCTCAATGCAGTAACTGAGACACAGAGGGAGCAGGATCTCAATACAGTAACTGAGACAGAGAGAGAGCAGGATCTCAATACAGTAACTGAGACACAGAGAGAGCAGGATCTCAATACAGTAACTGAGACACAGAGGGAGCAGGATCTCAATACAGAAACTGAGACACAGAGAGAGCAGGATCTCAATACAGTAACTGAGACAGAGAGAGAGCAGGATCTCAATACAGTAACTGAGACAGAGAGAGAGCAGGATCTCAATACAGTAACAGGCAGACAGAGAGGAGGATCTCAATACAGTAACTGAGACACAGAGAGAGCAGGATTTCAATACAGTAACTGAAACAGAGAGAGAGGAGGATCTCAAAACAGTAACAGAGGCAGAGAGAGAGCAGGATCTCAATACAGTAACTGAGACACAGAGAGAGCAGGTTTTCAATACAGTAACAAAGACAGAGAGAGAGCAGGATCTCAATACAGTAACTGAGACAGAGAGAGAGCAGGATCTCAATACAGTAACTGAGACAAAGAGAGAGCCGGATCTCAATACAGTAACTGAGACAGAGAGAAAGCAGGATCTCAATACAGTAACTGAAACAGAGAGAGAGCAGGATCTCCATACAGTAACTGAGACAGAGAGAGAGCAGGATCTCAATACAGTAACTGAGACAAAGAGATAGCAGAATCTCAATACAGTAACTGAGAGACAGAGAGAGCAGGATCTCAATGCAGTAACTGAGACACAGAGGGAGCAGGATCTCAATACAGTAACAGATGCAGAGAGAGAGCAGGATCTCAATACTTTAACTGAGACACAGAGAGAGCAGGATTACAATACAGTGACTGAAACAGAGAGAGAGCAGGATCTCAATACAGTAACTGAGACAGAGAGAGAGCAGGATCTCAATACAGTAACAGATGCAGAGAGAGAGCAGGATCTCAATACTTTAACTGAGACACAGAGAGAGCAGGATTACAATACAGTAACTGAGACAGAGAGAGAGCAGGATCTCAATACAGTAACTGAGACAGAGAGAGAGCAGGATCTCAATACAGTAACTGAGACACAGAGACAGCAGGATCTCAATACAGTAACTGAGACAGAGAGAGCAGGATCTCCATACAGTAACTGAGACAGAGAGAGAGCAGGATCTCAATACAGTAACTGAGACAGAGAGAGAGCAGGATCTCAGTACAGTAACTGAGACACAGAGAGAGCAGGATCTCAATACAGTAACAGAGGCAGAGAGAGAGCAGGATCTCAATACAGTAACTGAGACACAGAGGGAGCAGGATCTCAATACAGTAACAGATGCAGAGAGAGAGCAGGATCTCAATACATTAACTGAGACACAGAGAGAGCAGGATTACAATACAGTGACTGAAACAGAGAGAGAGCAGGATCTCAATACAGTAACTGAGACAGAGAGAGAGCAGGATCTCAATACAGTAACTGAAACAGAGAGAGAGCAGGATCTCAATACAGTAACTGAGACACAGAGAGAGCAGGATCTCAAAACAGTAACTGAGACAGAGAGAGAGCAGGATCTCAATACAGTAACTGAGACACAGAGAGAGCAGGATCTCAATAAAGTAACTGAGACAGAGAGAGAGAGCAGGATCTCAATACAGTAACTGAGACACAGAGAGAGCAGGATCTCAATACAGTAACAGAGGCAGAGAGAGAGCAGGATCTCAATACAGTAACTGAGACACAGAGGGAGCAGGATCTCAATACAGTAACAGATGCAGAGAGAGAGCAGGATCTCAATACATTAACTGAGACACAGAGAGAGCAGGATTACAATACAGTGACTGAAACAGAGAGAGAGCAGGATCTCAATACAGTAACTGAGACAGAGAGAGAGCAGGATCTCAATACAGTAACTGAAACAGAGAGAGAGCAGGATCTCAATACAGTAACTGAGACACAGAGAGAGCAGGATCTCAAAACAGTAACTGAGACAGAGAGAGAGCAGGATCTCAATACAGTAACTGAGACACAGAGAGAGCAGGATCTCAATAAAGTAACTGAGACAGAGAGAGAGAGCAGGATCTCAATACAGTAACCGAGACAGAGAGAGAGCAGGATCTCAATACAGTAACCGAGACAGAGAGAGAGCAGGATCTCAATACAGTAACTGAGACAGAGAGAGAGAGCAGGATCTCAATACAGTAACTGAGACACGGAGAGCGCAGGATCTCCATGCAGTAACTGAGACACAGAGAGTGCAGGATCTCAATGCAGTAACTGAGACAGAGAGAGAGCAGGATCTCAATACAGTAACTGAGACACAGAGAGAGCAGAATTTCAATACAGTAACTGAGACACAGAGAGAGCAGGATCTCAAGACAGTAACTGAGACAAAGAGATAGCAGGATCTCAATACAGTAACTGAGAGACAGAGAGAGCAGGATCTCAATGCAGTAACTGAGACACAGAGGGAGCAGGATCTCAATACAGTAACAGATGCAGAGAGAGAGCAGGATCTCAATACTTTAACTGAGACACAGAGAGAGCAGGATTACAATACAGTAACTGAAACAGAGAGAGAGCAGGATCTCAATACAGTAACAGATGCAGAGAGAGAGCAGGATCTCAATACTTTAACTGAGACACAGAGAGAGCAGGATTACAATACAGTAACTGAAACAGAGAGAGAGCAGGATCTCAATACAGTAACTGAGACAGAGAGAGAGCAGGATCTCAATACAGTAACAGATGCAGAGAGAGAGCAGGATCCCAATACTTTAACTGAGACACAGAGAGAGCAGGATTACAATACAGTAACTGAAACAGAGAGAGAGAGCAGGATCTCAATACAGTAACAGAGGCAGAGAGAGAGCAGGATCTCAATACAGTAACTGAGACAGAGAGAGAGCAGGATCTCAATGCAGTAACTGAGACACAGAGGGAGCAGGATCTCAATACAGTAACTGAGACAGAGAGAGAGCAGGATCTCAATACAGTAACTGAGACACAGAGAGAGCAGAATTTCAATACAGTAACTGAGACACAGAGAGAGCAGGATCTCAAGACAGTAACTGAGACAAAGAGATAGCAGAATCTCAATACAGTAACTGAGAGACAGAGAGAGCAGGATCTCAATACAGTAACTGAGACAGAGAGAGCAGGATCTCCATACAGTAACTGAGACAGAGAGAGAGCAGGATCTCAATACAGTATCTGAGACAGAGAGAGAGCAGGATCTCAGTACAGTAACTGAGACACAGAGAGAGCAGGATCTCAATACAGTAACAGAGGCAGAGAGAGAGCAGGATCTCAATACAGTAACTGAGACACAGAGGGAGCAGGATCTCAATACAGTAACAGATGCAGAGAGAGAGCAGGATCTCAATACTTTAACTGAGACACAGAGAGAGCAGGATTACAATACAGTGACTGAAACAGAGAGAGAGCAGGATCTCAATACTGTAACTGAGACAGAGAGAGAGCAGGATCTCAATACAGTAACTGAAACAGAGAGAGAGCAGCATCTCAATACAGTAACTGAGACACAGAGAGAGCAGGATCTCAAAACAGTAACTGAGACAGAGAGAGAGCAGGATCTCAATACAGTAACTGAGACACAGAGAGAGCAGGATCTCAATAAAGTAACTGAGACAGAGAGAGAGAGCAGGATCTCAATACAGTAACCGAGACAGAGAGAGAGCAGGATCTCAATACATTAACCGAGACAGAGAGAGAGCAGGATCTCAATACAGTAACTGAGACAGAGAGAGAGAGCAGGATCTCAATACAGTAACTGAGACACGGAGAGCGCAGGATCTCCATGCAGTAACTGAGACACAGAGAGAGCAGGATCTCAATACAGTAACTGAGACAAAGAGATAGCAGGATCTCAATACAGTAACTGAGAGACAGAGAGAGCAGGATCTCAATGCAGTAACTGAGACACAGAGGGAGCAGGATCTCAATACAGTAACAGATGCAGAGAGAGAGCAGGATCTCAATACTTTAACTGAGACACAGAGAGAGCAGGATTACAATACAGTAACTGAAACAGAGAGAGAGCAGGATCTCAATACAGTAACAGATGCAGAGAGAGAGCAGGATCTCAATACTTTAACTGAGACACAGAGAGAGCAGGATTACAATACAGTAACTGAAACAGAGAGAGAGCAGGATCTCAATACAGTAACAGAAGCAGAGAGAGAGCAGGATCTCAATACAGTAACTGAGACAGAGAGAGAGCAGGATCTCAATGCAGTAACTGAGACACAGAGGGAGCAGGATCTCAATACAGTAACTGAGACAGAGAGAGAGCAGAATTTCAATACAGTATCTGAGACACAGAGAGAGCAGGATCTCAAGACAGTAACTGAGACAAAGAGATAGCAGGATCTCAATACAGTAACTGAGAGACAGAGAGAGCAGGATCTCAATGCAGTAACTGAGACACAGAGGGAGCAGGATCTCAATACAGTAACAGATGCAGAGAGAGAGCAGGATCTCAATACTTTAACTGAGACACAGAGAGAGCAGGATTACAATACAGTGACTGAAACAGAGAGAGAGCAGGATCTCAATACAGTAACTGAGACAGAGAGAGAGCAGGATCTCAATACAGTAACAGATGCAGAGACAGCAGGATCTCAATACTTTAACTGAGTCACAGAGAGAGCAGGATTACAATACAGTAACTGAAACAGAGAGAGCAGGATCTCAATACAGTAACAGATGCAGAGAGAGAGCAGGATCTCAAACTTTAACTGAGACACAGAGAGAGCAGGATTACAATACAGTAACTGAAACAGAGAGAGAGCAGGATCCCAATACAGTAACAGAGGCAGAGAGAGAGCAGGATCTCAATACAGTAACTGAGACAGAGAGAGAGCAGGATCTCAATACAGTAACTGAGACACAGAGAGAGCAGGATCTCAATACAGTAACTGAGACAGAGAGAGAGCAGGATCTCAATACAGTAACTGAGACACAGAGAGAGCAGGATCTCAATACAGTAACTGAGACACAGAGGGAGCAGGATCTCAATGCAGAAACTGAGACACAGAGAGAGCAGGATCTCAATACAGTAACTGAGACAGAGAGAGAGCAGGATCTCAATACAGTAACTGAGACAGAGAGAGAGCAGGATCTCAATACAGTAACAGGCAGACAGAGAGGAGGATCTCAATACAGTAACTGAGACACAGAGAGAGCAGGATTTCAATACAGTAACTGAAACAGAGAGAGAGGAGGATCTCAAAACAGTAACAGAGGCAGAGAGAGAGCAGGATCTCAATACAGTAACTGAGACACAGAGAGAGCAGGTTTTCAATACAGTAACAAAGACAGAGAGAGAGCAGGATCTCAATACAGTAACTGAGACAGAGAGAGAGCAGGATCTCAATACAGTAACTGAGACAAAGAGAGAGCCGGATCTCAATACAGTAACTGAGACAGAGAGAAAGCAGGATCTCAATACAGTAACTGAAACAGAGAGAGAGCAGGATCTCCATACAGTAACTGAGACAGAGAAAGAGCAGGAACTCAATACAGTAACTGAGACACAGAGAGAGCAGGATCTCCATACAGTAACTGAGACACAGAGAGAGCAGGATCTCAATACAGTAACTGAGACAGAGAAAGAGCAGGATCTCAATACAGTAACTGAGACAGAGAGAGAGCAGGATCTCAATACAGTAACTGAGACACAGAGAGAGCAGAATTTCAATACAGTAACTGAGACACAGAGAGAGCAGGATCTCAAGACAGTAACTGAGACAAAGAGATAGCAGGATCTCAATACAGTAACTGAGAGACAGAGAGAGCAGGATCTCAATGCAGTAACTGAGACACAGAGGGAGCAGGATCTCAATACAGTAACAGATGCAGAGAGAGAGCAGGATCTCAATACTTTAACTGAGACACAGAGAGAGCAGGATTACAATACAGTAACTGAAACAGAGAGAGAGCAGGATCTCAATACAGTAACAGATGCAGAGAGAGAGCAGGATCTCAATACTTTAACTGAGACACAGAGAGAGCAGGATTACAATACAGTAACTGAAACAGAGAGAGAGCAGGATCTCAATACAGTAACTGAGACAGAGAGAGAGCAGGATCTCAATACAGTTACAGATGCAGAGAGAGAGCAGGATCTCAATACTTTAACTGAGACACAGAGAGAGCAGGATTACAATACAGTAACTGAAACAGAGAGAGAGCAGGATCTCAATACAGTAACAGAGGCAGAGAGAGAGCAGGATCTCAATACAGTAACTGAGACAGAGAGAGAGCAGGATCTCAATGCAGTAACTGAGACACAGAGGGAGCAGGATCTCAATACAGTAACTGAGACAGAGAGAGAGCAGGATCTCAATACAGTAACTGAGACACAGAGAGAGCAGAATTTCAATACAGTAACTGAGACACAGAGAGAGCAGGATCTCAAGACAGTAACTGAGACAAAGAGATAGCAGAATCTCAATACAGTAACTGAGAGACAGAGAGAGCAGGATCTCAATGCAGTAACTGAGACACAGAGGGAGCAGGATCTCAATACAGTAACAGATGCAGAGAGAGAGCAGGATCTCAATACTTTAACTGAGACACAGAGAGAGCAGGATTACAATACAGTGACTGAAACAGAGAGAGAGCAGGATCTCAATACAGTAACTGAGACAGAGAGAGAGCAGGATCTCAATACAGTAACAGATGCAGAGAGAGAGCAGGATCTCAATAATTTAACTGAGACACAGAGAGAGCAGGATTACAATACATTAACTGAAACAGAGAGAGAGCAGGATCTCAATACAGTAACAGATGCAGAGAGAGAGCAGGATCTCAAAACAGTAACTGAGACACAGAGAGAGCAGGATCTCAATACAGAAACTGAGACACAGAGAGAGCAGGATCTCAATACATTAACTGAGACAGAGAGAGAGCAGGATCTCAATACAGTAACAGGGAGACAGAGAGGAGGATCTCAATACAGTAACTGAGAAACAGAGAGAGCAGGTTTTCAATACAGTAACAAAGACAGAGAGAGAGCAGGATCTCAATACAGTAACTGAGACAGAGAGAGAGCAGGATCTCAATACAGTAACTGAGACAAAGAGAGAGCCGGATCTCAATACAGTAACTGAGACAGAGAGAAAGCAGGATCTCAATACAGTAACTGAAACAGAGAGAGAGCAGGATCTCCATACAGTAACTGAGACAGAGAAAGAGCAGGAACTCAATACAGTAACTGAGACACAGAGAGAGCTGGATCTCCATACAGTAACTGAGACAGAAAGAGAGCAGGATCTCAATACAGTAACTGAAACAGAGAGAGAGCAGGATCTCAATACAGTAACTGAGACACAGAGAGAGCAGGATCTCAATACAGTAACTGAGACAGCGAGAGAGCAGGATCTCCATACAGGAACTGAGACAGAGAGAGAGCAGGATCTCAACACAGTAACTGAAACAGAGAGAGAGCAGGATCTCCATACAGTAACTGAGACAGAAAGAGAGCAGGATCTCAATACAGTAACTGAGACACAGAGAGAGCAGGATCTCAATACAGTAACTGAGACAAAGAGAGCAGGATCTCCAAACAGTAACTGAGACACAGAGAGAGCAGGATCTCAATACAGTAACTGAGACAGAGAGAGAGCAGGAACTCAAGACAGTTACAGATGCAGAGAGAAAGCAGGATCTCAATACTTTAACTGAGACACAGAGAGAGCAGGATTACAATACAGTAACTGAAACAGAGAGAGAGCAGCATCTCAATACAGTAACAGAGGCAGAGAGAGAGCAGGATCTCAATACAGTAACTGAGACAAAGAGATAGCAGAATCTCAATACAGTAACTGAGAGACAGAGAGAGCAGGATCTCAATGCAGTAACTGAGACACAGAGGAAGCAGGATCTCAATACATTAACAGATGCAGAGAGAGAGCAGGATCTCAATACTTTAACTGAGACACAGAGAGAGCAGGATTACAATACAGTGACTGAAACAGAGAGAGAGCAGGATCTCAATACAGTAACTGAGACAGAGAGAGCAGGATCTCCATACAGTAACTGAGACAGAGAGAGAGCAGGATCTCAATACAGTAACTGAGACAGAGAGAGAGCAGGATCTCACTACAGTAACTGAGACACAGCGAGAGCAGGATCTCAATACAGTAACAGAGGCAGAGAGAGAGCAGGATCTCAATACAGTAACTGAGACACAGAGGGAGCAGGATCTCAATACAGTAACTGATGCAGAGAGAGAGCAGGATCTCAATACTTTAACTGAGACACAGAGAGAGCAGGATTACAATACAGTGACTGAAACAGAGAGAGAGCAGGATCTCAATACAGTAACTGAGACAGAGAGAGAGCAGGATCTCAATACAGTAACTGAAACAGAGAGAGAGCAGGATCTCAATACAGTAACTGAGACACAGAGAGAGCAGGATCTCAAAACAGTAACTGAGACAGAAAGAGAGCAGGATCTCAATACAGTAACTGAGACACAGAGAGAGCAGGATCTCAATACAGTAACTGAGACAGAGAGAGAGAGCAGGATCTCAATACAGTAACCGAGACAGAGAGAGAGCAGGATCTCAATAAAGTAACCGAGACAGAGAGAGAGCAGGATCTCAATACAGTAACTGAGACAGAGAGAGAGAGCAGGATCTCAATACAGTAACTGAGACACGGAGAGCGCAGGATCTCCATGCAGTAACTGAGACAGAGAGAGAGCAGGATCTCAATACAGTAACTGAGACAGAGAGAGAGCAGGATCTCAATACAGTAACTGAGACACAGAGAGAGCAGAATTTCAATACAATAACTGAGACACAGAGAGAGCAGGATCTCAGTACAGTAACTGAGACGTAGAGAGAGCAGGATCTCAATACAGTAACAGAGGCAGAGAGAGAGCAGGATCTCAATACAGTAACTGAGACACAGAGGGAGCAGGATCTCAATACAGTAACAGATGCAGAGAGAGAGCAGGATCTCAATACTTTAACTGAGACACAGAGAGAGCAGGATTACAATACAGTGACTGAAACAGAGAGAGAGCAGGATCTCAATACAGTAACTGAGACAGAGAGAGAGCAGGATCTCAATACAGTAACTGAAACAGAGAGAGAGCAGGATCTCAATACAGTAACTGAGACACAGAGAGAGCAGGATCTCAAAACAGTAACTGAGACAGAAAGAGAGCAGGATCTCAATACAGTAACTGAGACACAGAGAGAGCAGGATCTCAATACAGTAACTGAGACAGAGAGAGAGAGCAGGATCTCAATACAGTAACCGAGACAGAGAGAGAGCAGGATCTCAATACAGTAACCGAGACAGAGAGAGAGCAGGATCTCAATACAGTAACTGAGACAGAGAGAGAGAGCAGGATCTCAATACAGTAACTGAGACACGGAGAGCGCAGGATCTCCATGCAGTAACTGAGACAGAGAGAGAGCAGGATCTCAATACAGTAACTGAGACAGAGAGAGAGCAGGATCTCAATACAGTAACTGAGACAGAGAGAGAGCAGAATTTCAATACAGTAACTGAGACACAGAGAGAGCAGGATCTCAAGACATTAACTGAGACAAAGAGATAGCAGGATCTCAATACAGTAACTGAGAGACAGAGAGAGCAGGATCTCAATGCAGTAACTGAGACACAGAGGGAGCAGGATCTCAATACAGTAATAGATGCAGAGAGAGAGCAGGTTCTCAATACTTTAACTGAGACACAGAGAGAGCAGGATTACAATACAGTAACTGAAACAGAGAGAGAGCAGGATCTCAATACAGTAACAGATGCAGAGAGAGAGAGCAGGATCTCAATACTTTAACTGAGACACAGAGAGAGCAGGATTACAATACAGTAACTGAAACAGAGAGAGAGCAGGATCTCAATACAGTAACTGAGACAGAGAGAGAGCAGGATCTCAATACAGTAACAGATGCAGAGAGAGAGCAGGATCTCAATGCAGTAACTGAGACACAGAGGGAGCAGGATCTCAATACAGTAACTGAGACAGAGAGAGAGCAGGATCTCAATACAGTAACTGAGACACAGAGAGAGCAGGATTACAATACAGTAACTGAGACACAGAGAGAGCAGGATCCCAATACAGTAACAGAGGCAGAGAGAGAGCAGGATCTCAATACAGTAACTGAGACAGAGAGAGAGCAGGATCTCAATGCAGTAACTGAGACACAGAGGGAGCAGGATCTCAATACAGTAACTGAGACAGAGAGAGAGCAGGATCTCAATACAGTAACTGAGACACAGAGAGAGCAGGATCTCAATACAGTAACTGAGACACAGAGGGAGCAGGATCTCAATACAGAAACAGAGACACAGAGAGAGCAGGATCTCAATACAGTAACTGAGACAGAGAGAGAGCAGGATCTCAATACAGTAACTGAGACAGAGAGAGAGCAGGATCTCAATACACTAACAGGCAGACAGAGAGGAGGATCTCAATACAGTAACTGAGACACAGAGAGAGCAGGATTTCAATACAGTAACTGAAACAGAGAGAGAGGAGGATCTCAAAACAGTAACAGAGGCAGAGAGAGAGCAGGATCTCAATACAGTAACTGAGACACAGAGAGAGCAGGTTTTCAATACAGTAACAAAGACAGAGAGAGAGCAGGATCTCAATACAGTAACTGAGACAGAGAGAGAGCAGGATCTCAATACAGTAACTGAGACAAAGAGAGAGCCGGATCTCAATACAGTAACTGAGACAGAGAGAAAGCAGGATCTCAATACAGTAACTGAAACAGAGAGAGAGCAGGATCTCCATACAGTAACTGAGACAGAGAAAGAGCAGGAACTCAATACAGTAACTGAGACACAGAGAGAGCAGGATCTCCATACAGTAACTGAGACACAGAGAGAGCAGGATCTCAATACAGTAACTGAGACAGAGAAAGAGCAGGATCTCAATACAGTAACTGAGACAGAGAGAGAGCAGGATCTCAATACAGTAACTGAGACACAGAGCGAGCAGAATTTCAATACAGTAACTGAGACACAGAGAGAGCAGGATCTCAAGACAGTAACTGAGACAAAGAGATAGCAGGATCTCAATACAGTAACTGAGAGACAGAGAGAGCAGGATCTCAAGACAGTAACTGAGACACAGAGGGAGCAGGATCTCAATACAGTAACAGATGCAGAGAGAGAGCAGGATCTCAATACTTTAACTGAGACACAGAGAGAGCAGGATTACAATACAGTAACTGAAACAGAGAGAGAGCAGGATCTCAATACAGTAACTGAGACAGAGAGAGAGCAGGATCTCAATGCAGTTACAGATGCAGAGAGAGAGCAGGATCTCAATACTTTAACTGAGATACAGAGAGAGCAGGATTACAATACAGTAACTGAAACAGAGAGAGAGCAGGATCTCAATACAGTAACAGAGGCAGAGAGAGAGCAGGATCTCAATACAGTAACTGAGACAGAGAGAGAGCAGGATCTCAATACAGTAACTGAGACAAAGAGAGAGCCGGATCTCAATACAGTAACTGAGACAGAGAGAAAGCAGGATCTCAATACAGTAACTGAAACAGAGAGAGAGCAGGATCTCCATACAGTAACTGAGACAGAGAAAGAGCAGGAACTCAATACAGTAACTGAGACACAGAGAGAGCAGGATCTCCATACAGTAACTGAGACACAGAGAGAGCAGGATCTCAATACAGTATCTGAGACAGAGAGAGAGCAGGATCTCAGTACAGTAACTGAGACACAGAGAGAGCAGGATCTCAATACAGTAACAGAGGCAGAGAGAGAGCAGGATCTCAATACAGTAACTGAGACACAGAGGGAGCAGGATCTCAATACAGTAACAGATGCAGAGAGAGAGCAGGATCTCAATACTTTAACTGAGACACAGAGAGAGCAGGATTACAATACAGTGACTGAAACAGAGAGAGAGCAGGATCTCAATACTGTAACTGAGACAGAGAGAGAGCAGGATCTCAATACAGTAACTGAAACAGAGAGAGAGCAGCATCTCAATACAGTAACTGAGACACAGAGAGAGCAGGATCTCAAAACAGTAACTGAGACAGAGAGAGAGCAGGATCTCAATACAGTAACTGAGACACAGAGAGAGCAGGATCTCAATAAAGTAACTGAGACAGAGAGAGAGAGCAGGATCTCAATACAGTAACCGAGACAGAGAGAGAGCAGGATCTCAATACATTAACCGAGACAGAGAGAGAGCAGGATCTCAATACAGTAACTGAGACAGAGAGAGAGAGCAGGATCTCAATACAGTAACTGAGACACGGAGAGCGCAGGATCTCCATGCAGTAACTGAGACACAGAGAGAGCAGGATCTCAATACAGTAACTGAGACAAAGAGATAGCAGGATCTCAATACAGTAACTGAGAGACAGAGAGAGCAGGATCTCAATGCAGTAACTGAGACACAGAGGGAGCAGGATCTCAATACAGTAACAGATGCAGAGAGAGAGCAGGATCTCAATACTTTAACTGAGACACAGAGAGAGCAGCATTACAATACAGTAACTGAAACAGAGAGAGAGCAGGATCTCAATACAGTAACAGATGCAGAGAGAGAGCAGGATCTCAATACTTTAACTGAGACACAGAGAGAGCAGGATTACAATACAGTAACTGAAACAGAGAGAGAGCAGGATCTCAATACAGTAACAGAAGCAGAGAGAGAGCAGGATCTCAATACAGTAACTGAGACAGAGAGAGAGCAGGATCTCAATGCAGTAACTGAGACACAGAGGGAGCAGGATCTCAATACAGTAACTGAGACAGAGAGAGAGCAGAATTTCAATACAGTATCTGAGACACAGAGAGAGCAGGATCTCAAGACAGTAACTGAGACAAAGAGATAGCAGGATCTCAATACAGTAACTGAGAGACAGAGAGAGCAGGATCTCAATGCAGTAACTGAGACACAGAGGGAGCAGGATCTCAATACAGTAACAGATGCAGAGAGAGAGCAGGATCTCAATACTTTAACTGAGACACAGAGAGAGCAGGATTACAATACAGTGACTGAAACAGAGAGAGAGCAGGATCTCAATACAGTAACTGAGACAGAGAGAGAGCAGGATCTCAATACAGTAACAGATGCAGAGACAGCAGGATCTCAATACTTTAACTGAGTCACAGAGAGAGCAGGATTACAATACAGTAACTGAAACAGAGAGAGCAGGATCTCAATACAGTAACAGATGCAGAGAGAGAGCAGGATCTCAAACTTTAACTGAGACACAGAGAGAGCAGGATTACAATACAGTAACTGAAACAGAGAGAGAGCAGGATCCCAATACAGTAACAGAGGCAGAGAGAGAGCAGGATCTCAATACAGTAACTGAGACAGAGAGAGAGCAGGATCTCAATACAGTAACTGAGACACAGAGAGAGCAGGATCTCAATACAGTAACTGAGACAGAGAGAGAGCAGGATCTCAATACAGTAACTGAGACACAGAGAGAGCAGGATCTCAATACAGTAACTGAGACACAGAGGGAGCAGGATCTCAATACAGAAACTGAGACACAGAGAGAGCAGGATCTCAATACAGTAACTGAGACAGAGAGAGAGCAGGATCTCAATACAGTAACTGAGACAGAGAGAGAGCAGGATCTCAATACAGTAACAGGCAGACAGAGAGGAGGATCTCAATACAGTAACTGAGACACAGAGAGAGCAGGATTTCAATACAGTAACTGAAACAGAGAGAGAGGAGGATCTCAAAACAGTAACAGAGGCAGAGAGAGAGCAGGATCTCAATACAGTAACTGAGACACAGAGAGAGCAGGTTTTCAATACAGTAACAAAGACAGAGAGAGAGCAGGATCTCAATACAGTAACTGAGACAGAGAGAGAGCAGGATCTCAATACAGTAACTGAGACAAAGAGAGAGCCGGATCTCAATACAGTAACTGAGACAGAGAGAAAGCAGGATCTCAATACAGTAACTGAAACAGAGAGAGAGCAGGATCTCCATACAGTAACTGAGACAGAGAAAGAGCAGGAACTCAATACAGTAACTGAGACACAGAGAGAGCAGGATCTCCATACAGTAACTGAGACACAGAGAGAGCAGGATCTCAATACAGTAACTGAGACAGAGAAAGAGCAGGATCTCAATACAGTAACTGAGACAGAGAGAGAGCAGGATCTCAATACAGTAACTGAGACACAGAGAGAGCAGAATTTCAATACAGTAACTGAGACACAGAGAGAGCAGGATCTCAAGACAGTAACTGAGACAAAGAGATAGCAGGATCTCAATACAGTAACTGAGAGACAGAGAGAGCAGGATCTCAATGCAGTAACTGAGACACAGAGGGAGCAGGATCTCAATACAGTAACAGATGCAGAGAGAGAGCAGGATCTCAATACTTTAACTGAGACACAGAGAGAGCAGGATTACAATACAGTAACTGAAACAGAGAGAGAGCAGGATCTCAATACAGTAACAGATGCAGAGAGAGAGCAGGATCTCAATACTTTAACTGAGACACAGAGAGAGCAGGATTACAATACAGTAACTGAAACAGAGAGAGAGCAGGATCTCAATACAGTAACTGAGACAGAGAGAGAGCAGGCTCTCAATACAGTTACAGATGCAGAGAGAGAGCAGGATCTCAATACTTTAACTGAGACACAGAGAGAGCAGGATTACAATACAGTAACTGAAACAGAGAGAGAGCAGGATCTCAATACAGTAACAGAGGCAGAGAGAGAGCAGGATCTCAATACAGTAACTGAGACAGAGAGAGAGCAGGATCTCAATGCAGTAACTGAGACACAGAGGGAGCAGGATCTCAATACAGTAACTGAGACAGAGAGAGAGCAGGATCTCAATACAGTAACTGAGACACAGAGAGAGCAGAATTTCAATACAGTAACTGAGACACAGAGAGAGCAGGATCTCAAGACAGTAACTGAGACAAAGAGATAGCAGAATCTCAATACAGTAACTGAGAGACAGAGAGAGCAGGATCTCAATGCAGTAACTGAGACACAGAGGGAGCAGGATCTCAATACAGTAACAGATGCAGAGAGAGAGCAGGATCTCAATACTTTAACTGAGACACAGAGAGAGCAGGATTACAATACAGTGACTGAAACAGAGAGAGAGCAGGATCTCAATACAGTAACTGAGACAGAGAGAGAGCAGGATCTCAATACAGTAACAGATGCAGAGAGAGAGCAGGATCTCAATAATTTAACTGAGACACAGAGAGAGCAGGATTACAATACATTAACTGAAACAGAGAGAGAGCAGGATCTCAATACAGTAACAGATGCAGAGAGAGAGCAGGATCTCAAAACAGTAACTGAGACACAGAGAGAGCAGGATCTCAATACAGAAACTGAGACACAGAGAGAGCAGGATCTCAATACATTAACTGAGACAGAGAGAGAGCAGGATCTCAATACAGTAACAGGGAGACAGAGAGGAGGATCTCAATACAGTAACTGAGAAACAGAGAGAGCAGGTTTTCAATACAGTAACAAAGACAGAGAGAGAGCAGGATCTCAATACAGTAACTGAGACAGAGAGAGAGCAGGATCTCAATACAGTAACTGAGACAAAGAGAGAGCCGGATCTCAATACAGTAACTGAGACAGAGAGAAAGCAGGATCTCAATACAGTAACTGAAACAGAGAGAGAGCAGGATCTCCATACAGTAACTGAGACAGAGAAAGAGCAGGAACTCAATACAGTAACTGAGACACAGAGAGAGCAGGATCTCCATACAGTAACTGAGACACAGAGAGAGCAGGATCTCAATACAGTAACTGAGACAGAGAAAGAGCAGGAACTCAATACAGTAACTGAGACACAGAGAGAGCTGGATCTCCATACAGTAACTGAGACAGAAAGAGAGCAGGATCTCAATACAGTAACTGAAACAGAGAGAGAGCAGGATCTCAATACAGTAACTGAGACACAGAGAGAGCAGGATCTCAATACAGTAACTGAGACAGCGAGAGAGCAGGATCTCCATACAGGAACTGAGACAGAGAGAGAGCAGGATCTCAACACAGTAACTGAAACAGAGAGAGAGCAGGATCTCCATACAGTAACTGAGACAGAAAGAGAGCAGGATCTCAATACAGTAACTGAGACACAGAGAGAGCAGGATCTCAATACAGTAACTGAGACAAAGAGAGCAGGATCTCCAAACAGTAACTGAGACACAGAGAGAGCAGGATCTCAATACAGTAACTGAGACAGAGAGAGAGCAGGAACTCAAGACAGTTACAGATGCAGAGAGAAAGCAGGATCTCAATACTTTAACTGAGACACAGAGAGAGCAGGATTACAATACAGTAACTGAAACAGAGAGAGAGCAGCATCTCAATACAGTAACAGAGGCAGAGAGAGAGCAGGATCTCAATACAGTAACTGAGACAAAGAGATAGCAGAATCTCAATACAGTAACTGAGAGACAGAGAGAGCAGGATCTCAATGCAGTAACTGAGACACAGAGGAAGCAGGATCTCAATACATTAACAGATGCAGAGAGAGAGCAGGATCTCAATACTTTAACTGAGACACAGAGAGAGCAGGATTACAATACAGTGACTGAAACAGAGAGAGAGCAGGATCTCAATACAGTAACTGAGACAGAGAGAGCAGGATCTCCATACAGTAACTGAGACAGAGAGAGAGCAGGATCTCAATACAGTAACTGAGACAGAGAGAGAGCAGGATCTCACTACAGTAACTGAGACACAGCGAGAGCAGGATCTCAATACAGTAACAGAGGCAGAGAGAGAGCAGGATCTCAATACAGTAACTGAGACACAGAGGGAGCAGGATCTCAATACAGTAACTGATGCAGAGAGAGAGCAGGATCTCAATACTTTAACTGAGACACAGAGAGAGCAGGATTACAATACAGTGACTGAAACAGAGAGAGAGCAGGATCTCAATACAGTAACTGAGACAGAGAGAGAGCAGGATCTCAATACAGTAACTGAAACAGAGAGAGAGCAGGATCTCAATACAGTAACTGAGACACAGAGAGAGCAGGATCTCAAAACAGTAACTGAGACAGAAAGAGAGCAGGATCTCAATACAGTAACTGAGACACAGAGAGAGCAGGATCTCAATACAGTAACTGAGACAGAGAGAGAGAGCAGGATCTCAATACAGTAACCGAGACAGAGAGAGAGCAGGATCTCAATAAAGTAACCGAGACAGAGAGAGAGCAGGATCTCAATACAGTAACTGAGACAGAGAGAGAGAGCAGGATCTCAATACAGTAACTGAGACACGGAGAGCGCAGGATCTCCATGCAGTAACTGAGACAGAGAGAGAGCAGGATCTCAATACAGTAACTGAGACAGAGAGAGAGCAGGATCTCAATACAGTAACTGAGACACAGAGAGAGCAGAATTTCAATACAATAACTGAGACACAGAGAGAGCAGGATCTCAGTACAGTAACTGAGACGTAGAGAGAGCAGGATCTCAATACAGTAACAGAGGCAGAGAGAGAGCAGGATCTCAATACAGTAACTGAGACACAGAGGGAGCAGGATCTCAATACAGTAACAGATGCAGAGAGAGAGCAGGATCTCAATACAGTAACTGAGACAGAGAGAGAGCAGGATCTCAATACAGTAACTGAGACACAGAGAGAGCAGAATTTCAATACAGTAACTGAGACACAGAGAGAGCAGGATCTCAAGACAGTAACTGAGACAAAGAGATAGCAGGATCTCAATACAGTAACTGAGAGACAGAGAGAGCAGGATCTCAAGACAGTAACTGAGACACAGAGGGAGCAGGATCTCAATACAGTAACAGATGCAGAGAGAGAGCAGGATCTCAATACTTTAACTGAGACACAGAGAGAGCAGGATTACAATACAGTAACTGAAACAGAGAGAGAGCAGGATCTCAATACAGTAACTGAGACAGAGAGAGAGCAGGATCTCAATACAGTTACAGATGCAGAGAGAGAGCAGGATCTCAATACTTTAACTGAGATACAGAGAGAGCAGGATTACAATACAGTAACTGAAACAGAGAGAGAGCAGGATCTCAATACAGTAACAGAGGCAGAGAGAGAGCAGGATCTCAATACAGTAACTGAGACAGAGAGAGAGCAGGATCTCAATACAGTAACTGAGACAAAGAGAGAGCCGGATCTCAATACAGTAACTGAGACAGAGAGAAAGCAGGATCTCAATACAGTAACTGAAACAGAGAGAGAGCAGGATCTCCATACAGTAACTGAGACAGAGAAAGAGCAGGAACTCAATACAGTAACTGAGACACAGAGAGAGCAGGATCTCCATACAGTAACTGAGACACAGAGAGAGCAGGATCTCAATACAGTAACTGAGACAGAGAAAGAGCAGGAACTCAATACAATAACTGAGAGACAGAGAGAGCTGGATCTCCATACAGTAACTGAGACAGAAAGAGAGCAGGATCTCAATACAGTAACTGAGACACAGAGAGAGCAGGATCTCAATACAGTAACTGAGACACAGAGAGAGCAGGATCTCAATACAGTAACTGAGACAGCGAGAGAGCAGGATCTCCATACAGGAACTGAGATAGAGAGAGAGCAGGATCTCAACACAGTAACTGAAACAGAGAGAGAGCAGGATCTCCATACAGTAACTGAGACAGAAAGAGAGCAGGATCTCAATACAGTAACTGAGACACAGAGAGAGCAGGATCTCAATACAGTAACTGAGACAAAGAGAGCAGGATCTCCAAACAGTAACTGAGACACAGAGAGAGCAGGATCTCAATACAGTAACTGAGACAGAGAGAGAGCAGGATCTCAATACAGTTACAGATGCAGAGAGAAAGCAGGATCTCAATACTTTAACTGAGACACAGAGAGAGCAGGATTACAATACAGTAACTGAAACAGAGAGAGAGCAGGATCTCAATACAGTAACAGAGGCAGAGAGAGAGCAGGATCTCAATACAGTAACTGAGACAAAGAGATAGCAGAATCTCAATACAGTAACTGAGAGACAGAGAGAGCAGCATCTCAATGCAGTAACTGAGACACAGAGGGAGCAGGATCTCAATACAGTAACAGATGCAGAGAGAGAGCAGGATCTCAATACTTTAACTGAGACACAGAGAGAGCAGGATTACAATACAGTGACTGAAACAGAGAGAGAGCAGGATCTCAATACAGTAACTGAGACAGAGAGAGCAGGATCTCCATACAGTAACTGAGACAGAGAGAGAGCAGGATCTCAATACAGTAACTGAGACAGAGAGAGAGCAGGATCTCAGTACAGTAACTGAGACACAGAGAGAGCAGGATCTCAATACAGTAACAGAGGCAGAGAGAGAGCAGGATCTCAATACAGTAACTGAGACACAGAGGGAGCAGGATCTCAATACAGTAACAGATGCAGAGAGAGAGCAGGATCTCAATACTTTAACTGAGACACAGAGAGAGCAGGATTACAATACAGTGACTGAAACAGAGAGAGAGCAGGATCTCAATACAGTAACTGAGACAGAGAGAGAGCAGGATCTCAATACAGTAACTGAAACAGAGAGAGAGCAGGATCTCAATACAGTAACTGAGACACAGAGAGAGCAGGATCTCAAAACAGTAACTGAGACAGAAAGAGAGCAGGATCTCAATACAGTAACTGAGACACAGAGAGAGCAGGATCTCAATACAGTAACTGAGACAGAGAGAGAGAGCAGGATCTCAATACAGTAACCGAGACAGAGAGAGAGCAGGATCTCAATACAGTAACCGAGACAGAGAGAGAGCAGGATCTCAATACAGTAACTGAGACAGAGAGAGAGAGCAGGATCTCAATACAGTAACTGAGACACGGAGAGCGCAGGATCTCCATGCAGTAACTGAGACACAGAGAGAGCAGGATCTCAATACAGTAACTGAGACAGAGAGAGAGCAGGATCTCAATACAGTAACTGAGACAGAGAGAGAGCAGAATTTCAATACAGTAACTGAGACACAGAGAGAGTAGTATCTCAAGACAGTAACTGAGACAAAGAGATAGCAGGATCTCAATACAGTAACTGAGAGACAGAGAGAGCAGGATCTCAATGCAGTAACTGAGACACAGAGGGAGCAGGATCTCAATACAGTAATAGATGCAGAGAGAGAGCAGGTTCTCAATACTTTAACTGAGACACAGAGAGAGCAGGATTACAATACAGTAACTGAAACAGAGAGAGAGCAGGATCTCAATACAGTAACAGATGCAGAGAGAGAGAGCAGGATCTCAATACTTTAACTGAGACACAGAGAGAGCAGGATTACAATACAGTAACTGAAACAGAGAGAGAGCAGGATCTCAATACAGTAACTGAGACAGAGAGAGAGCAGGATCTCAATACAGTAACAGATGCAGAGAGAGAGCAGGATCTCAATACTTTAACTGAGACACAGAGAGAGCAGGATTACAATACAGTAACTGAAACAGAGAGAGAGCAGGATCTCAATACAGTAACAGAGGCAGAGAGAGAGCAGGATCTCAATACAGTAACTGAGACAGAGAGAGAGCAGGATCTCAATGCAGTAACTGAGACACAGAGGGAGCAGGATCTCAATACAGTAACTGAGACAGAGAGAGAGCAGGATCTCAATACAGTAACTGAGACACAGAGAGAGCAGGATTACAATACAGAAACTGAGACACAGAGAGAGCAGGATCCCAATACAGTAACAGAGGCAGAGAGAGAGCAGGATCTCAATACAGTAACTGAGACAGAGAGAGAGCAGGATCTCAATGCAGTAACTGAGACACAGAGGGAGCAGGATCTCAATACAGTAACTGAGACAGAGAGAGAGCAGGATCTCAATACAGTAACTGAGACACAGAGAGAGCAGGATCTCAATACAGTAACTGAGACACAGAGGGAGCAGGATCTCAATACAGAAACAGAGACACAGAGAGAGCAGGATCTCAATACAGTAACTGAGACAGAGAGAGAGCAGGATCTCAATACAGTAACTGAGACAGAGAGAGAGCAGGATCTCAATACAGTAACAGGCAGACAGAGAGGAGGATCTCAATACAGTAACTGAGACACAGAGAGAGCAGGATTTCAATACAGTAACTGAAACAGAGAGAGAGGAGG
This sequence comes from Heterodontus francisci, assembly GCF_036365525.1. Lineage (NCBI taxonomy): Eukaryota > Metazoa > Chordata > Chondrichthyes > Heterodontiformes > Heterodontidae > Heterodontus > Heterodontus francisci. The sequence goes on along the minus strand of NC_090384.1, from coordinate 10,502,215 downwards.
ATCTCAAAACAGTAACAGAGGCAGAGAGAGAGCAGGATCTCAATACAGTAACTGAGACACAGAGAGAGCAGGTTTTCAATACAGTAACAAAGACAGAGAGAGAGCAGGATCTCAATACAGTAACTGAGACAGAGAGAGAGCAGGATCTCAATACAGTAACTGAGACAAAGAGAGAGCCGGATCTCAATACAGTAACTGAGACAGAGAGAAAGCAGGATCTCAATACAGTAACTGAAACAGAGAGAGAGCAGGATCTCCATACAGTAACTGAGACAGAGAAAGAGCAGGAACTCAATACAGTAACTGAGACACAGAGAGAGCAGGATCTCCATACAGTAACTGAGACACAGAGAGAGCAGGATCTCAATACAGTAACTGAGACAGAGAAAGAGCAGGATCTCAATACAGTAACTGAGACAGAGAGAGAGCAGGATCTCAATACAGTAACTGAGACACAGAGAGAGCAGAATTTCAATACAGTAACTGAGACACAGAGAGAGCAGGATCTCAAGACAGTAACTGAGACAAAGAGATAGCAGGATCTCAATACAGTAACTGAGAGACAGAGAGAGCAGGATCTCAAGACAGTAACTGAGACACAGAGGGAGCAGGATCTCAATACAGTAACAGATGCAGAGAGAGAGCAGGATCTCAATACTTTAACTGAGACACAGAGAGAGCAGGATTACAATACAGTAACTGAAACAGAGAGAGAGCAGGATCTCAATACAGTAACAGATGCAGAGAGAGAGTAGGATCTCAATACTTTAACTGAGACACAGAGAGAGCAGGATTACAATACAGTAACTGAAACAGAGAGAGAGCAGGATCTCAATACAGTAACTGAGACAGAGAGAGAGCAGGATCTCAATACAGTTACAGATGCAGAGAGAGAGCAGGATCTCAATACTTTAACTGAGACACAGAGAGAGCAGGATTACAATACAGTAACTGAAACAGAGAGAGAGCAGGATCTCAATACAGTAACAGAGGCAGAGAGAGAGCAGGATCTCAATACAGTAACTGAGACAGAGAGAGAGCAGGATCTCAATACAGTAACTGAGACAAAGAGAGAGCCGGATCTCAATACAGTAACTGAGACAGAGAGAAAGCAGGATCTCAATACAGTAACTGAAACAGAGAGAGAGCAGGATCTCCATACAGTAACTGAGACAGAGAAAGAGCAGGAACTCAATACAGTAACTGAGACACAGAGAGAGCAGGATCTCCATACAGTAACTGAGACACAGAGAGAGCAGGATCTCAATACAGTAACTGAGACAGAGAAAGAGCAGGAACTCAATACAATAACTGAGACACAGAGAGAGCTGGATCTCCATACAGTAACTGAGACAGAAAGAGAGCAGGATCTCAATACAGTAACTGAGACACAGAGAGAGCAGGATCTCAATACAGTAACTGAGACACAGAGAGAGCAGGATCTCAATACAGTAACTGAGACAGCGAGAGAGCAGGATCTCCATACAGGAACTGAGATAGAGAGAGAGCAGGATCTCAACACAGTAACTGAAACAGAGAGAGAGCAGGATCTCCATACAGTAACTGAGACAGAAAGAGAGCAGGATCTCAATACAGTAACTGAGACACAGAGAGAGCAGGATCTCAATACAGTAACTGAGACAAAGAGAGCAGGATCTCCAAACAGTAACTGAGACACAGAGAGAGCAGGATCTCAATACAGTAACTGAGACAGAGAGAGAGCAGGATCTCAATACAGTTACAGATGCAGAGAGAAAGCAGGATCTCAATACTTTAACTGAGACACAGAGAGAGCAGGATTACAATACAGTAACTGAAACAGAGAGAGAGCAGGATCTCAATACAGTAACAGAGGCAGAGAGAGAGCAGGATCTCAATACAGTAACTGAGACAAAGAGATAGCAGAATCTCAATACAGTAACTGAGAGACAGAGAGAGCAGCATCTCAATGCAGTAACTGAGACACAGAGGGAGCAGGATCTCAATACAGTAACAGATGCAGAGAGAGAGCAGGATCTCAATACTTTAACTGAGACACAGAGAGAGCAGGATTACAATACAGTGACTGAAACAGAGAGAGAGCAGGATCTCAATACAGTAACTGAGACAGAGAGAGCAGGATCTCCATACAGTAACTGAGACAGAGAGAGAGCAGGATCTCAATACAGTAACTGAGACAGAGAGAGAGCAGGATCTCAGTACAGTAACTGAGACACAGAGAGAGCAGGATCTCAATACAGTAACAGAGGCAGAGAGAGAGCAGGATCTCAATACAGTAACTGAGACACAGAGGGAGCAGGATCTCAATACAGTAACAGATGCAGAGAGAGAGCAGGATCTCAATACTTTAACTGAGACACAGAGAGAGCAGGATTACAATACAGTGACTGAAACAGAGAGAGAGCAGGATCTCAATACAGTAACTGAGACAGAGAGAGAGCAGGATCTCAATACAGTAACTGAAACAGAGAGAGAGCAGGATCTCAATACAGTAACTGAGACACAGAGAGAGCAGGATCTCAAAACAGTAACTGAGACAGAATGAGAGAGCAGGATCTCAATACAGTAACCGAGACAGAGAGAGAGCAGGATCTCAATACAGTAACCGAGACAGAGAGAGAGCAGGATCTCAATACAGTAACTGAGACAGAGAGAGAGAGCAGGATCTCAATACAGTAACTGAGACACGGAGAGCGCAGGATCTCCATGCAGTAACTGAGACAGAGAGAGAGCAGGATCTCAATACAGTAACTGAGACAGAGAGAGAGCAGGATCTCAATACAGTAACTGAGACACAGAGTGAGCAGAATTTCAATACAGTAACTGAGACACAGAGAGAGCAGGATCTCAAGACAGTAACTGAGACAAAGAGATAGCAGGATCTCAATACAGTAACTGAGAGACAGAGAGAGCAGGATCTCAATGCAGTAACTGAGACACAGAGGGAGCATAATCTCAATACAGTAACAGATGCAGAGAGAGAGCAGTATCTCAATACTTTAACTGAGACACAGAGAGAGCAGGATTACAATACAGTAACTGAAACAGAGAGAGAGCAGGATCTCAATACAGTAACAGATGCAGAGAGAGAGCAGGATCTCAATACTTTAACTGAGACACAGAGAGAGCAGGATTACAATACAGTAACTGAAACAGAGAGAGAGCAGGATCTCAATACAGTAACTGAGACAGAGAGAGAGCAGGATCTCAATACAGTAACAGATGCAGAGAGAGAGCAGGATCTCAATACTTTAACTGAGACACAGAGAGAGCAGGATTACAATACAGTAACTGAAACAGAGAGAGAGCAGGATCTCAATACAGTAACAGAGGCAGAGAGAGAGCAGGATCTCAATACAGTAACTGAGACAGAGAGAGAGCAGGATCTCAATGCAGTAACTGAGACACAGAGGGAGCAGGATCTCAATACAGTAACTGAGACAGAGAGAGAGCAGGATCTCAATACAGTAACTGAGACACAGAGAGAGCAGGATTACAATACAGTAACTGAGACACAGAGAGAGCAGGATCCCAATACAGTAACAGAGGCAGAGAGAGTGCAGGATCTCAATACAGTAACTGAGACAGAGAGAGAGCAGGATCTCAATGCAGTAACTGAGACACAGAGGGAGCAGGATCTCAATACAGTAACTGAGACAGAGAGAGAGCAGGATCTCAATACAGTAACTGAGACACAGAGAGAGCAGGATCTCAATACAGTAACTGAGACACAGAGGGAGCAGGATCTCAATACAGAAACAGAGACACAGAGAGAGCAGGATCTCAATACAGTAACTGAGACAGAGAGAGAGCAGGATCTCAATACAGTAACTGAGACAGAGAGAGCAGGATCTCAATACAGTAACAGGCAGACAGAGAGGAGGATCTCAATACAGTAACTGAGACACAGAGAGAGCAGGATTTCAATACAGTAACTGAAACAGAGAGAGAGCAGGATCTCAATACAGTAACTGAGACAGAGAGAGAGCAGGATCTCAATACAGTAACTGAGACAAAGAGAGAGCCGGATCTCAATACAGTAACTGAGACAGAGAGAAAGCAGGATCTCAATACAGTAACTGAAACAGAGAGAGAGCAGGATCTCCATACAGTAACTGAGACAGAGAAAGAGCAGGAACTCAATACATTAACTGAGACACAGAGAGAGCAGGATCTCCATACAGTAACTGAGACACAGAGAGAGCAGGATCTCAATACAGTAACTGAGACAGAGAAAGAGCAGGATCTCAATACAGTAACTGAGACAGAGAGAGAGCAGGATCTCAATACAGTAACTGAGACACAGAGAGAGCAGAATTTCAATACAGTAACTAAGACACAGAGAGAGCAGGATCTCCAGACAGTAACTGGGACAAAGAGATAGCAGGATCTCAATACAGTAACTGAGAGACAGAGAGAGCAGGATCTCAATGCAGTAACTGAGACACAGAGGGAGCAGGATCTCAATACAGTAACAGATGCAGAGAGAGAGCAGGATCTCAATACTTTAACTGAGACACAGAGAGAGCAGGATTACAATACAGTAACTGAAACAGAGAGGGAGCAGGATCTCAATACAGTAACAGATGCAGAGAGAGAGCAGGATCTCAATACTTTAACTGAGACACAGAGAGAGCAGGATTACAATACAGTAACTGAAACAGAGAGAGAGCAGGATCTCAATACAGTAACTGAGACAGAGAGAGAGCAGGATCTCAATACAGTTAGAGATGCAGAGAGAGCAGAATTTCAATACAGTAACAGAGGCAGAGAGAGAGCAGGATCTCAATACAGTAACTGAGACAGAGAGAGAGCAGGATCTCAATGCAGTAACTGAGACACAGAGGGAGCAGGATCTCAATACAGTAACTGAGACAGAGAGAGAGCAGGATCTCAATACAGTAACTGAGACACAGAGAGAGCAGGATTACAATACAGTAACTGAAACAGAGAGAGAGCAGGATCTCAATACAGTAACAGAGGCAGAGAGAGAGCAGGATCTCAATACAGTAACTGAGACAGAGAGAGAGCAGGATCTCAATGCAGTAACTGAGACACAGAGGGAGCAGGATCTCAATACAGTAACTGAGACAGAGAGAGAGCAGGATCTCAATACAGTAACTGAGACACAGAGAGAGCAGAATTTCAATACAGTAACTGAGACACAGAGAGAGCAGGATCTCAAGACAGTAACTGAGACAAAGAGATAGCAGAATCTCAATACAGTAACTGAGAGACAGAGAGAGCAGGATCTCAATGCAGTAACTGAGACACAGAGGGAGCAGGATCTCAATACAGTAACAGATGCAGAGAGAGAGCAGGATCTCAATACTTTAACTGAGACACAGAGAGAGCAGGATTACAATACAGTGACTGAAACAGAGATAGAGCAGGATCTCAATACTTTAACTGAGACACAGAGAGAGCAGGATTACAATACACTGACTGAAACAGAGAGAGAGAGAAGGATCTCAATACAGTAACTGAGAAAGAGAGAGAGCAGGATCTCAATACAGTAACAGATGCAGAGAGAGAGCAGGATCTCAATACTTTAACTGAGACACAGAGAGAGCAGGATGACAATACAGTAACTGAAACAGAGAGAGAGCAGGATCTCAATACAGTAACAGATGCAGAGAGAGAGCAGGATCTCAATACAGTAACTGAGACACAGAGAGAGCAGGATCTCAATACAGTAACTGAGACACAGAGGGAGCAGGATCTCAATGCAGAAACTGAGACACAGAGAGAGCAGGATCTCAATACAGTAACTGAGACACAGAGAGAGCAGGATCTCAATACAGTAACTGAGACAGAGAGAGAGCAGGATCTCAATACAGTAACAGGCAGACAGAGAGGAGGATCTCAATACAGTAACTGAGACACAGAGAGAGCAGGATTTCAATACAGTAACTGAAACAGAGAGAGAGGAGGATCTCAAAACAGTAACAGAGGCAGAGAGAGAGCAGGATCTCAATACAGTAACTGAGACACAGAGAGAGCAGGTTTTCAATACAGTAACAAAGACAGAGAGAGAGCAGGATCTCAATACAGTAACTGAGACAGAGAGAGAGCAGGATCTCAATACAGTAACTGTGACAAAGAGAGAGCCGGATCTCAATACAGTAACTGAGACAGAGAGAAAGCAGGATCTCAATACAGTAACTGAAACAGAGAGAGAGCAGGATCTCCATACAGTAACTGAGACAGAGAAAGAGCAGGAACTCAATACAGTAACTGAGACACAGAGAGAGCAGGATCTCCATACAGTAACTGAGACACAGAGAGAGCAGAATTTCACTACAGTAACTGAGACAGAGAGAGAGCAGGATCTCAAGACAGTAACTGAGACAAAGAGATAGCAGGATCTCAATACAGTAACTGAGAGACAGAGAGAGCAGGATCTCAATGCAGTAACTGAGACACAGAGGGAGCAGGATCTCAATACAGTAACAGATGCAGAGAGAGAGCAGGATCTCAATACTTTAACTGAGACACAGAGAGAGCAGGATTACAATACAGTAACTGAAACAGAGAGAGAGCAGGATCTCAATACAGTAACAGATGCAGAGAGAGAGCAGGATCTCAATACTTTAACTGAGACACAGAGAGAGCAGGATTACAATACAGTAACTGAAACAGAGAGAGAGCAGGATCTCAATACAGTAACTGAGACAGAGAGAGAGCAGGATCTCAATACAGTAACTGAGACAAAGAGAGAGCCGGATCTCAATACAGTAACTGAGACAGAGAGAAAGCAGGATCTCAATACAGTAACTGAAACAGAGAGAGAGCAGGATCTCCATACAGTAACTGAGACAGAGAAGGAGCAGGAACTCAATACAGTAACTGAGACACAGAGAGAGCAGGATCTCCATACAGTAACTGAGACACAGAGAGAGCAGGATCTCAATACAGTAACTGAGACAGAGAAAGAGCAGGAACTCAATACAGTAACTGAGACACAGAGAGAGCTGGATCTCCATACAGTAACTGAGACAGAAAGAGAGCAGGATCTCAATACAGTAACTGAAACAGAGAGAGAGCACGATCTCAATACAGTAACTGAGACACAGAGAGAGCAGGATCTCAATACAGTAACTGAGACAGCGAGAGAGCAGGATCTCCATACAGGAACTGAGACAGAGAGAGAGCAGGATCTCAACACAGTAACTGAAACAGAGAGAGAGCAGGATCTCCATACAGTAACTGAGACAGAAAGAGAGCAGGATCTCAATACAGTAACTGAGACACAGAGAGAGCAGGATCTCAATACAGTAACTGAGACAAAGAAAGCAGGATCTCCAAACAGTAACTGAGACACAGAGAGAGCAGGATCTCAATACAGTAACTGAGACAGAGAGAGAGCAGGATCTCAATACAGTTACAGATGCAGAGAGAAAGCAGGATCTCAATACTTTAACTGAGACACAGAGAGAGCAGGATTACAATACAGTAACTGAAACAGAGAGAGAGCAGGATCTCAATACAGTAACAGAGGCAGAGAGAGAGCAGGATCTCAATACAGTAACTGAGACAAAGAGATAGCAGAATCTCAATACAGTAACTGAGAGACAGAGAGAGCAGGATCTCAATGCAGTAACTGAGACACAGAGAGAGCAGGATTACAATACAGTGACTGAAACAGAGAGAGAGCAGGATCTCAATACAGTAACGTAGACAGAGAGAGCAGGATCTCCATACAGTAACTGAGACAGAGAGAGAGCAGGATCTCAATACAGTATCTGAGACAGAGAGAGAGCAGGATCTCAGTACAGTAACTGAGACACAGAGAGAGCAGGATGTCAATACAGTAACAGAGGCAGAGAGAGAGCAGGATCTCAATACAGTAACTGAGACACAGAGGGAGCAGGATCTCAATACAGTAACAGATGCAGAGAGAGAGCAGGATCTCAATACTTTAACTGAGACACAGAGAGAGCAGGATTACAATACAGTGACTGAAACAGAGAGAGAGCAGGATCTCAATACAGTAACTGAGACAGAGAGAGAGCAGGATCTCAATACAGTAACTGAAACAGAGAGAGAGCAGGATCTCAATACAGTAACTGAGACACAGAGAGAGCAGGATCTCAAAACAGTAACTGAGACAGAAAGAGAGCAGGATCTCAATACAGTAACTGAGACACAGAGAGAGCAGGATCTCAATACAGTAACTGAGACAGAGAGAGAGAGCAGGATCTCAATACAGTAACCGAGACAGAGAGAGAGCAGGATCTCAATACAGTAACCGAGACAGAGAGAGAGCAGGATCTCAATACAGTAACTGAGACAGAGAGAGAGAGCAGGATCTCAATACAGTAACTGAGACACGGAGAGCGCAGGATCTCCATGCAGTAACTGAGACAGAGAGAGAGCAGGATCTCAATACAGTAACTGAGACAGAGAGAGAGCAGGATCTCAATACAGTAACTGAGACACAGAGGGAGCAGGATCTGAAGACAGTAACTGAGACAAAGAGATAGCAGGATCTCAATACAGTAACTGAGAGACAGAGAGAGCAGGATCTCAATGCAGTAACTGAGACACAGAGGGAGCAGGATCTCAATACAGTAATAGATGCAGTGAGAGAGCAGGATCTCAATACTTTAACTGAGACACAGAGAGAGCAGGATTACAATACAGTAACTGAAACAGAGAGAGAGCAGGATCTCAATACAGTAACAGATGCAGAGAGAGAGCAGGATCTCAATACTTTAACTGAGACACAGAGAGAGCAGGATTACAATACAGTAACTGAAACAGAGAGAGAGCAGGATCTCAATACAGTAACTGAGACAGAGAGAGAGCAGGATCTCAATACAGTAACAGATGCAGAGAGAGAGCAGGATCTCAATACTTTAACTGAGACACAGAGAGAGCAGGATTACAATACAGTAACTGAGACAGAGAGAGAGCAGGATCTCAATGCAGTAACTGAGACACAGAGGGAGCAGGATCTCAATACAGTAACTGAGACAGAGAGAGAGCAGGATCTCAATACAGTAACTGAGACACAGAGAGAGCAGGATCTCAATACAGTAACTGAGACACAGAGGGAGCAGGATCTCAATACAGAAACAGAGACACAGAGAGAGCAGGATCCCAATACAGTAACTGAGACACAGAGAGAGCAGGATCTCAATACAGTATCTGAGACACAGAGGGAGCAGTATCTCAATACAGAAACAGAGACACAGAGAGAGCAGGATCTCAATACATTACCTGAGACAGAGAGAGAGGAGGATCTCAAAACAGTAACAGAGGCAGAGAGAGAGCAGGATCTCAATACAGTAACTGAGACACAGAGAGAGCAGGTTTTCAATACAGTAACAAAGACAGAGAGAGAGCAGGATCTCAATACAGTAACTGAGACAGAGAGAGAGCAGGATCTCAATACAGTAACTGAGACAAAGAGAGAGCCGGATCTCAATACAGTAACTAAGACAGAGAGAAAGCAGGATCTCAATACAGTAACTGAAACAGAGAGAGAGCAGGATCTCCATACAGTAACTGAGACAGAGAAAGAGCAGGAACTCAATACAGTAACTGAGACACAGAGAGAGCAGGATCTCCATACAGTAACTGAGACACAGAGAGAGCAGGATCTCAATACAGGAACTGAGACAGAGAAAGAGCAGGATCTCAATACAGTAACTGAGACACAGAGAGAGCAGGATCTCAATACAGTAACTGAGACACAGAGAGAGCAGAATTTCAATACAGTAACTGAGACAGAGAGAGAGCAGGATCTCAATACAGTAACTGAGAGACAGAGAGAGCAGGATCTCAATGCAGTAACTGAGACACAGAGGGAGCAGGATCTCAATACAGTAACAGATGCAGAGAGAGAGCAGGATCTCAATACTTTAACTGAGACACAGAGAGAGCAGGATTACAATACAGTAACTGAAACAGAGAGAGAGCAGGATCTCAATACAGTAACAGATGCAGAGAGAGAGCAGGATCTCAATACTTTAACTGAGACACAGAGAGAGCAGGATTACAATACAGTAACTGAAACAGAGAGAGAGCAGGATCTCAATACAGTAACTGAGACAGAGAGAGAGCAGGATCTCAATACAGTTACAGATGCAGAGAGAGAGCAGGATCTCAATACTTTAACTGAGACACAGAGAGAGCAGGATTACAATACAGTAACTGAAACAGAGAGAGAGCAGGATCTCAATACAGTAACAGAGGCAGAGAGAGAGCAGGATCTCAATACAGTAACTGAGACAGAGAGAGAGCAGGATCTCAATACAGTAACTGAGACAAAGAGAGAGCCGGATCTCAATACAGTAACTGAGACAGAGAGAAAGCAGGATCTCAATACAGTAACTGAAACAGAGAGAGAGCAGGATCTCCATACAGTAACTGAGACAGAGAAAGAGCAGGAACTCAATACAGTAACTGAGACACAGAGAGAGCAGGATCTCCATACAGTAACTGAGACACAGAGAGAGCAGGATCTCAATACAGTAACTGAGACAGAGAAAGAGCAGGATCTCAATACAGTAACTGAGACAGAGAGAGAGCAGGATCTCAATACAGTAACTGAGACACAGAGAGAGCAGAATTTCAATACAGTAACTGAGACACAGAGAGAGCAGGATCTCCAGACAGTAACTGGGACAAAGAGATAGCAGGATCTCAATACAGTAACTGAGAGACAGAGAGAGCAGGATCTCAATGCAGTAACTGAGACACAGAGGGAGCAGGATCTCAATACAGTAACAGATGCAGAGAGAGAGCAGGATCTCAATACTTTAACTGAGACACAGAGAGAGCAGGATTACAATACAGTAACTGAAACAGAGAGGGAGCAGGATCTCAATACAGTAACAGATGCAGAGAGAGAGCAGGATCTCAATACTTTAACTGAGACACAGAGAGAGCAGGATTACAATACAGTAACTGGAACAGAGAGAGAGCAGGATCTCAATACAGTAACTGAGACAGAGAGAGAGCAGGATCTCAATACAGTTAGAGATGCAGAGAGAGAGCAGGATCTCAATACTTTAACTGAGACACAGAGAGAGCAGGATTACAATACAGTAACTGAAACAGAGAGAGAGCAGGATCTCAATACAGTAACAGAGGCAGAGAGAGAGCAGGATCTCAATACAGTAACTGAGACAGAGAGAGACCAGGATCTCAATGCAGTAACTGAGACACAGAGGGAGCAGGATCTCAATACAGTAACTGAGACAGAGAGAGAGCAGGATCTCAATACAGTAACTGAGACACAGAGAGAGCAGAATTTCAATACAGTAACTGAGACACAGAGAGAGCAGGATCTCAAGACAGTAACTGAGACAAAGAGATAGCAGAATCTCAATACAGTAACTGAGAGACAGAGAGAGCAGGATCTCAATGCAGTAACTGAGACACAGAGGGAGCAGGATCTCAATACAGTAACAGATGCAGAGAGAGAGCAGGATCTCAATACTTTAACTGAGACACAGAGAGAGCAGGATTACAATACAGTGACTGAAACAGAGAGAGAGCAGGATCTCAATACTTTAACTGAGACACAGATAGAGCAGGATTACAATACACTGACTGAAACAGAGAGAGAGAGAAGGATCTCAATACAGTAACTGAGACAGAGAGAGAGCAGGATCTCAATACAGTAACAGATGCAGAGAGAGAGCAGGATCTCAATACTTTAACTGAGACACAGAGAGAGCAGGATGACAATACAGTAACTGAAACAGAGAGAGAGCAGGATCTCAATACAGTAACAGATGCAGAGAGAGAGCAGGATCTCAATACAGTAACTGAGACACAGAGAGAGCAGGATCTCAATACAGTAACTGAGACACAGAGGGAGCAGGATCTCAATGCAGAAACTGAGACACAGAGAGAGCAGGATCTCAATACAGTAACTGAGACACAGAGAGAGCAGGATCTCAATACAGTAACTGAGACAGAGAGAGAGCAGGATCTCAATACAGTAACAGGCAGACAGAGAGGAGGATCTCAATACAGTAACTGAGACACAGAGAGAGCAGGATTTCAATACAGTAACTGAAACAGAGAGAGAGGAGGATCTCAAAACAGTAACAGAGGCAGAGAGAGAGCAGGATCTCAATACAGTAACTGAGACACAGAGAGAGCAGGTTTTCAATACAGTAACAAAGACAGAGAGAGAGCAGGATCTCAATACAGTAACTGAGACAGAGAGAGAGCAGGATCTCAATACAGTAACTGTGACAAAGAGAGAGCCGGATCTCAATACAGTAACTGAGACAGAGAGAAAGCAGGATCTCAATACAGTAACTGAAACAGAGAGAGAGCAGGATCTCCATACAGTAACTGAGACAGAGAAAGAGCAGGAACTCAATACAGTAACTGAGACACAGAGAGAGCAGGATCTCCATACAGTAACTGAGACACAGAGAGAGCAGAATTTCACTACAGTAACTGAGACAGAGAGAGAGCAGGATCTCAAGACAGTAACTGAGACAAAGAGATAGCAGGATCTCAATACAGTAACTGAGAGACAGAGAGAGCAGGATCTCAATGCAGTAACTGAGACACAGAGGGAGCAGGATCTCAATACAGTAACAGATGCAGAGAGAGAGCAGGATCTCAATACTTTAACTGAGACACAGAGAGAGCAGGATTACAATACAGTAACTGAAACAGAGAGAGAGCAGGATCTCAATACAGTAACAGATGCAGAGAGAGAGCAGGATCTCAATACTTTAACTGAGACACAGAGAGAGCAGGATTACAATACAGTAACTGAAACAGAGAGAGAGCAGGATCTCAATACAGTAACTGAGACAGAGAGAGAGCAGGATCTCAATACAGTAACTGAGACAAAGAGAGAGCCGGATCTCAATACAGTAACTGAGACAGAGAGAAAGCAGGATCTCAATACAGTAACTGAAACAGAGAGAGAGCAGGATCTCCATACAGTAACTGAGACAGAGAAGGAGCAGGAACTCAATACAGTAACTGAGACACAGAGAGAGCAGGATCTCCATACAGTAACTGAGACACAGAGAGAGCAGGATCTCAATACAGTAACTGAGACAGAGAAAGAGCAGGAACTCAATACAGTAACTGAGACACAGAGAGAGCTGGATCTCCATACAGTAACTGAAACAGAGAGAGAGCACGATCTCAATACAGTAACTGAGACACAGAGAGAGCAGGATCTCAATACAGTAACTGAGACAGCGAGAGAGCAGGATCTCCATACAGGAACTGAGACAGAGAGAGAGCAGGATCTCAACACAGTAACTGAAACAGAGAGAGAGCAGGATCTCCATACAGTAACTGAGACAGAAAGAGAGCAGGATCTCAATACAGTAACTGAGACACAGAGAGAGCAGGATCTCAATACAGTAACTGAGACAAAGAAAGCAGGATCTCCAAACAGTAACTGAGACACAGAGAGAGCAGGATCTCAATACAGTAACTGAGACAGAGAGAGAGCAGGATCTCAATACAGTTACAGATGCAGAGAGAAAGCAGGATCTCAATACTTTAACTGAGACACAGAGAGAGCAGGATTACAATACAGTAACTGAAACAGAGAGAGAGCAGGATCTCAATACAGTAACAGAGGCAGAGAGAGAGCAGGATCTCATTACAGTAACTGAGACAAAGAGATAGCAGAATCTCAATACAGTAACTGAGAGACAGAGAGAGCAGGATCTCAATGCAGTAACTGAGACACAGAGGGAGCAGGATCTCAATACAGTAACAGATGCAGAGAGAGAGCAGGATCTCAATACTTTAACTGAGACACAGAGAGAGCAGGATTACAATACAGTGACTGAAACAGAGAGAGAGCAGGATCTCAATACAGTATCTGAGACACAGAGGGAGCAGTATCTCAATACAGAAACAGAGACACAGAGAGAGCAGGATCTCAATACATTACCTGAGACAGAGAGAGAGGAGGATCTCAAAACAGTAACAGAGGCAGAGAGAGAGCAGGATCTCAATACAGTAACTGAGACACAGAGAGAGCAGGTTTTCAATACAGTAACAAAGACAGAGAGAGAGCAGGATCTCAATACAGTAACTGAGACAGAGAGAGAGCAGGATCTCAATACAGTAACTGAGACAAAGAGAGAGCCGGATCTCAATACAGTAACTAAGACAGAGAGAAAGCAGGATCTCAATACAGTAACTGAAACAGAGAGAGAGCAGGATCTCCATACAGTAACTGAGACAGAGAAAGAGCAGGAACTCAATACAGTAACTGAGACACAGAGAGAGCAGGATCTCCATACAGTAACTGAGACACAGAGAGAGCAGGATCTCAATACAGGAACTGAGACAGAGAAAGAGCAGGATCTCAATACAGTAACTGAGACACAGAGAGAGCAGGATCTCAATACAGTAACTGAGACACAGAGAGAGCAGAATTTCAATACAGTAACTGAGACAGAGAGAGAGCAGGATCTCAATACAGTAACTGAGAGACAGAGAGAGCAGGATCTCAATGCAGTAACTGAGACACAGAGGGAGCAGGATCTCAATACAGTAACAGATGCAGAGAGAGAGCAGGATCTCAATACTTTAACTGAGACACAGAGAGAGCAGGATTACAATACAGTAACTGAAACAGAGAGAGAGCAGGATCTCAATACAGTAACAGATGCAGAGAGAGAGCAGGATCTCAATACTTTAACTGAGACACAGAGAGAGCAGGATTACAATACAGTAACTGAAACAGAGAGAGAGCAGGATCTCAATACAGTAACTGAGACAGAGAGAGAGCAGGATCTCAATACAGTTACAGATGCAGAGAGAGAGCAGGATCTCAATACTTTAACTGAGACACAGAGAGAGCAGGATTACAATACAGTAACTGAAACAGAGAGAGAGCAGGATCTCAATACAGTAACAGAGGCAGAGAGAGAGCAGGATCTCAATACAGTAACTGAGACAGAGAGAGAGCAGGATCTCAATACAGTAACTGAGACAAAGAGAGAGCCGGATCTCAATACAGTAACTGAGACAGAGAGAAAGCAGGATCTCAATACAGTAACTGAAACAGAGAGAGAGCAGGATCTCCATACAGTAACTGAGACAGAGAAAGAGCAGGAACTCAATACAGTAACTGAGACACAGAGAGAGCAGGATCTCCATACAGTAACTGAGACACAGAGAGAGCAGGATCTCAATACAGTAACTGAGACAGAGAAAGAGCAGGATCTCAATACAGTAACTGAGACAGAGAGAGAGCAGGATCTCAATACAGTAACTGAGACACAGAGAGAGCAGAATTTCAATACAGTAACTGAGACACAGAGAGAGCAGGATCTCCAGACAGTAACTGGGACAAAGAGATAGCAGGATCTCAATACAGTAACTGAGAGACAGAGAGAGCAGGATCTCAATGCAGTAACTGAGACACAGAGGGAGCAGGATCTCAATACAGTAACAGATGCAGAGAGAGAGCAGGATCTCAATACTTTAACTGAGACACAGAGAGAGCAGGATTACAATACAGTAACTGAAACAGAGAGGGAGCAGGATCTCAATACAGTAACAGATGCAGAGAGAGAGCAGGATCTCAATACTTTAACTGAGACACAGAGAGAGCAGGATTACAATACAGTAACTGGAACAGAGAGAGAGCAGGATCTCAATACAGTAACTGAGACAGAGAGAGAGCAGGATCTCAATACAGTTAGAGATGCAGAGAGAGAGCAGGATCTCAATACTTTAACTGAGACACAGAGAGAGCAGGATTACAATACAGTAACTGAAACAGAGAGAGAGCAGGATCTCAATACAGTAACAGAGGCAGAGAGAGAGCAGGATCTCAATACAGTAACTGAGACAGAGAGAGACCAGGATCTCAATGCAGTAACTGAGACACAGAGGGAGCAGGATCTCAATACAGTAACTGAGACAGAGAGAGAGCAGGATCTCAATACAGTAACTGAGACACAGAGAGAGCAGAATTTCAATACAGTAACTGAGACACAGAGAGAGCAGGATCTCAAGACAGTAACTGAGACAAAGAGATAGCAGAATCTCAATACAGTAACTGAGAGACAGAGAGAGCAGGATCTCAATGCAGTAACTGAGACACAGAGGGAGCAGGATCTCAATACAGTAACAGATGCAGAGAGAGAGCAGGATCTCAATACTTTAACTGAGACACAGAGAGAGCAGGATTACAATACAGTGACTGAAACAGAGAGAGAGCAGGATCTCAATACTTTAACTGAGACACAGATAGAGCAGGATTACAATACACTGACTGAAACAGAGAGAGAGAGAAGGATCTCAATACAGTAACTGAGACAGAGAGAGAGCAGGATCTCAATACAGTAACAGATGCAGAGAGAGAGCAGGATCTCAATACTTTAACTGAGACACAGAGAGAGCAGGATGACAATACAGTAACTGAAACAGAGAGAGAGCAGGATCTCAATACAGTAACAGATGCAGAGAGAGAGCAGGATCTCAATACAGTAACTGAGACACAGAGAGAGCAGGATCTCAATACAGTAACTGAGACACAGAGGGAGCAGGATCTCAATGCAGAAACTGAGACACAGAGAGAGCAGGATCTCAATACAGTAACTGAGACACAGAGAGAGCAGGATCTCAATACAGTAACTGAGACAGAGAGAGAGCAGGATCTCAATACAGTAACAGGCAGACAGAGAGGAGGATCTCAATACAGTAACTGAGACACAGAGAGAGCAGGATTTCAATACAGTAACTGAAACAGAGAGAGAGGAGGATCTCAAAACAGTAACAGAGGCAGAGAGAGAGCAGGATCTCAATACAGTAACTGAGACACAGAGAGAGCAGGTTTTCAATACAGTAACAAAGACAGAGAGAGAGCAGGATCTCAATACAGTAACTGAGACAGAGAGAGAGCAGGATCTCAATACAGTAACTGTGACAAAGAGAGAGCCGGATCTCAATACAGTAACTGAGACAGAGAGAAAGCAGGATCTCAATACAGTAACTGAAACAGAGAGAGAGCAGGATCTCCATACAGTAACTGAGACAGAGAAAGAGCAGGAACTCAATACAGTAACTGAGACACAGAGAGAGCAGGATCTCCATACAGTAACTGAGACACAGAGAGAGCAGAATTTCACTACAGTAACTGAGACAGAGAGAGAGCAGGATCTCAAGACAGTAACTGAGACAAAGAGATAGCAGGATCTCAATACAGTAACTGAGAGACAGAGAGAGCAGGATCTCAATGCAGTAACTGAGACACAGAGGGAGCAGGATCTCAATACAGTAACAGATGCAGAGAGAGAGCAGGATCTCAATACTTTAACTGAGACACAGAGAGAGCAGGATTACAATACAGTAACTGAAACAGAGAGAGAGCAGGATCTCAATACAGTAACAGATGCAGAGAGAGAGCAGGATCTCAATACTTTAACTGAGACACAGAGAGAGCAGGATTACAATACAGTAACTGAAACAGAGAGAGAGCAGGATCTCAATACAGTAACTGAGACAGAGAGAGAGCAGGATCTCAATACAGTAACTGAGACAAAGAGAGAGCCGGATCTCAATACAGTAACTGAGACAGAGAGAAAGCAGGATCTCAATACAGTAACTGAAACAGAGAGAGAGCAGGATCTCCATACAGTAACTGAGACAGAGAAGGAGCAGGAACTCAATACAGTAACTGAGACACAGAGAGAGCAGGATCTCCATACAGTAACTGAGACACAGAGAGAGCAGGATCTCAATACAGTAACTGAGACAGAGAAAGAGCAGGAACTCAATACAGTAACTGAGACACAGAGAGAGCTGGATCTCCATACAGTAACTGAAACAGAGAGAGAGCACGATCTCAATACAGTAACTGAGACACAGAGAGAGCAGGATCTCAATACAGTAACTGAGACAGCGAGAGAGCAGGATCTCCATACAGGAACTGAGACAGAGAGAGAGCAGGATCTCAACACAGTAACTGAAACAGAGAGAGAGCAGGATCTCCATACAGTAACTGAGACAGAAAGAGAGCAGGATCTCAATACAGTAACTGAGACACAGAGAGAGCAGGATCTCAATACAGTAACTGAGACAAAGAAAGCAGGATCTCCAAACAGTAACTGAGACACAGAGAGAGCAGGATCTCAATACAGTAACTGAGACAGAGAGAGAGCAGGATCTCAATACAGTTACAGATGCAGAGAGAAAGCAGGATCTCAATACTTTAACTGAGACACAGAGAGAGCAGGATTACAATACAGTAACTGAAACAGAGAGAGAGCAGGATCTCAATACAGTAACAGAGGCAGAGAGAGAGCAGGATCTCATTACAGTAACTGAGACAAAGAGATAGCAGAATCTCAATACAGTAACTGAGAGACAGAGAGAGCAGGATCTCAATGCAGTAACTGAGACACAGAGGGAGCAGGATCTCAATACAGTAACAGATGCAGAGAGAGAGCAGGATCTCAATACTTTAACTGAGACACAGAGAGAGCAGGATTACAATACAGTGACTGAAACAGAGAGAGAGCAGGATCTCAATACAGTAACTGAGACAGAGAGAGCAGGATCTCCATACAGTAACTGAGACAGAGAGAGAGCAGGATCTCAATACAGTAACTGAGACAGAGAGAGAGCAGGATCTCAGTACAGTAACTGAGACACAGAGAGAGCAGGATGTCAATACAGTAACAGAGGCAGAGAGAGAGCAGGATCTCAATACAGTAACTGAGACACAGAGGGAGCAGGATCTCAATACAGTAACAGATGCAGAGAGAGAGCAGGATCTCAATACTTTAACTGAGACACAGAGAGAGCAGGATTACAATACAGTGACTGAAACAGAGAGAGAGCAGGATCTCAATACAGTAACTGAGACAGAGAGAGAGCAGGATCTCAATACAGTAACTGAAACAGAGAGAGAGCAGGATCTCAATACAGTAACTGAGACACAGAGAGAGCAGGATCTCAAAACAGTAACTGAGACAGAAAGAGAGCAGGATCTCAATACAGTAACTGAGACACAGAGAGAGCAGGATCTCAATACAGTAACTGAGACAGAGAGAGAGAGCAGGATCTCAATACAGTAACCGAGACAGAGAGAGAGCAGGATCTCAATACAGTAACTGAGACAGAGAGAGAGCAGGATCTCAATACAGTAACTGAGACAGAGAGAGAGAGCAGGATCTCAATACAGTAACTGAGACAGGGAGAGCGCAGGATCTCCATGCAGTAACTGAGACAGAGAGAGAGCAGGATCTCAATACAGTAACTGAGACAGAGAGAGAGCAGGATCTCAATACAGTAACTGAGACACAGAGGGAGCAGGATCTCAAGACAGTAACTGAGACAAAGAGATAGCAGGATCTCAATACAGTAACTGAGAGACAGAGAGAGCAGGATCTCAATGCAGTAACTGAGACACAGAGGGAGCAGGATCTCAATACAGTAATAGATGCAGTGAGAGAGCAGGATCTCAATACTTTAACTGAGACACAGAGAGAGCAGGATTACAATACAGTAACTGAAACAGAGAGAGAGCAGGATCTCAATACAGTAACAGATGCAGAGAGAGAGCAGGATCTCAATACTTTAACTGAGACAGAGAGAGAGCAGGATCTCAATACAGTAACTGAGAGACAGAGAGAGCAGGATCTCAATGCAGTAACTGAGACACAGAGGGAGCAGGATCTCAATACAGTAATAGATGCAGTGAGAGAGCAGGATCTCAATACTTTAACTGAGACACAGAGAGAGCAGGATGTCAATACAGTAACTGAGACAGAGAGAGAGCAGGATCTCAATACAGTAACAGATGCAGAGAGAGAGCAGGATCTCAATACTTTAACTGAGACACAGAGAGAGCAGGATTACAATACAGTAACTGAGACAGAGAGAGAGCAGGATCTCAATGCAGTAACTGAGACACAGAGGGAGCAGGATCTCAATACAGTAACTGAGACAGAGAGAGAGCAGGATCTCAATACAGTAACTGAGACACAGAGAGAGCAGGATCTCAATACAGTAACTGAGACACAGAGGGAGCAGGATCTCAATACAGAAACAGAGACACAGAGAGAGCAGGATCTCAATACATTACCTGAGACAGAGAGAGAGCAGGATCTCAATACAGTAACAGGCAGACAGAGAGGAGGATCTCAATACAGTAACTGAGACACAGAGAGAGCAGGATTTCAATACAGTAACTGAAACAGAGAGAGAGGAGGATCTCAAAACAGTAACAGAGGCAGAGAGAGAGCAGGATCTCAATACAGTAACTGAGACACAGAGAGAGCAGGTTTTCAATACAGTAACAAAGACAGAGAGAGAGCAGGATCTCAATACAGTAACTGAGACAGAGAGAGAGCAGGATCTCAATACAGTAACTGAGACAAAGAGAGAGCCGGATCTCAATACAGTAACTGAGACAGAGAGAAAGCAGGATCTCAATACAGTAACTGAAACAGAGAGAGAGCAGGATCTCCATACAGTAACTGAGACAGAGAAAGAGCAGGAACTCAATACAGTAACTGAGACACAGAGAGAGCAGGATCTCCATACAGTAACTGAGACACAGAGAGAGCAGGATCTCAAAACAGTAACTGAGACAGAAAGAGAGCAGGATCTCAATACAGTAACTGAGACACAGAGAGAGCAGGATCTCAATACAGTAACTGAGACAGAGAGAGAGAGCAGGATCTCAATACAGTAACCGAGACAGAGAGAGAGCAGCATCTCAATACAGTAACTGAGACAGAGAGAGAGCAGGATCTCAATACAGTAACTGAGACAGAGAGAGAGAGCAGGATCTCAATACAGTAACTGAGACACGGAGAGCGCAGGATCTCCATGCAGTAACTGAGACAGAGAGAGAGCAGGATCTCAATACAGTAACTGAGACAGAGAGAGAGCAGGATCTCAATACAGTAACTGAGACACAGAGGGAGCAGGATCTCAAGACAGTAACTGAGACAAAGAGATAGCAGGATCTCAATACAGTAACTGAGAGACAGAGAGAGCAGGATCTCAATGCAGTAACTGAGACACAGAGGGAGCAGGATCTCAATACAGTAATAGATGCAGTGAGAGAGCAGGATCTCAATACTTTAACTGAGACACAGAGAGAGCAGGATTACAATACAGTAACTGAAACAGAGAGAGAGCAGGATCTCAATACAGTAACAGATGCAGAGAGAGAGCAGGATCTCAATACTTTAACTGAGACAGAGAGAGAGCAGGATCTCAATACAGTAACTGAGAGACAGAGAGAGCAGGATCTCAATGCAGTAACTGAGACACAGAGGGAGCAGGATCTCAATACAGTAATAGATGCAGTGAGAGAGCAGGATCTCAATACTTTAACTGAGACACAGAGAGAGCAGGATCTCAATACAGTAACTGAGACAGAGAGAGAGCAGGATCTCAATACAGTAACAGATGCAGAGAGAGAGCAGGATCTCAATACTTTAACTGAGACACAGAGAGAGCAGGATTACAATACAGTAACTGAGACAGAGAGAGAGCAGGATCTCAATGCAGTAACTGAGACACAGAGGGAGCAGGATCTCAATACAGTAACTGAGACAGAGAGAGAGCAGGATCTCAATACAGTAACTGAGACACAGAGAGAGCAGGATCTCAATACAGTAACTGAGACACAGAGGGAGCAGGATCTCAATACAGAAACAGAGACACAGAGAGAGCAGGATCTCAATACATTACCTGAGACAGAGAGAGAGCAGGATCTCAATACAGTAACAGGCAGACAGAGAGGAGGATCTCAATACAGTAACTGAGACACAGAGAGAGCAGGATTTCAATACAGTAACTGAAACAGAGAGAGAGGAGGATCTCAAAACAGTAACAGAGGCAGAGAGAGAGCAGGATCTCAATACAGTAACTGAGACACAGAGAGAGCAGGTTTTCAATACAGTAACAAAGACAGAGAGAGAGCAGGATCTCAATACAGTAACTGAGACAGAGAGAGAGCAGGATCTCAATACAGTAACTGAGACAAAGAGAGAGCCGGATCTCAATACAGTAACTGAGACAGAGAGAAAGCAGGATCTCAATACAGTAACTGAAACAGAGAGAGAGCAGGATCTCCATACAGTAACTGAGACAGAGAAAGAGCAGGAACTCAATACAGTAACTGAGACACAGAGAGAGCAGGATCTCCATACAGTAACTGAGACACAGAGAGAGCAGGATCTCAATACAGTAACTGAGACAGAGAAAGAGCAGGATCTCAATACAGTAACTGAGACAGAGAGAGAGCAGGATCTCAATACAGTAACTGAGACACAGAGAGAGCAGAATTTCAATACAGTAACTGAGACAGAGAGAGAGCAGGATCTCAATACAGTAACTGAGACAAAGAGATAGCAGGATCTCAATACAGTAACTGAGAGACAGAGAGAGCAGGATCTCAATGCAGTAACTGAGACACAGAGGGAGCAGGATCTCAATACAGTAACAGATGCAGAGAGAGAGCAGGATCTCAATACTTTAACTGAGACACAGAGAGAGCAGGATTACAATACAGTAACTGAAACAGAGAGAGAGCAGGATCTCAATACAGTAACAGATGCAGAGAGAGAGCAGGATCTCAATACTTTAACTGAGACACAGAGAGAGCAGGATTACAATACAGTAACTGAAACAGAGAGAGAGCAGGATCTCAATACAGTAACTGAGACAGAGAGAGAGCAGGATCTCAATACAGTTACAGATGCAGAGAGAGAGCAGGATCTCAATACTTTAACTGAGACACAGAGAGAGCAGGATTACAATACAGTAACTGAAACAGAGAGAGAGCAGGATCTCAATACAGTAACAGAGGCAGAGAGAGAGCAGGATCTCAATACAGTAACTGAGACAGAGAGAGAGCAGGATCTCAATACAGTAACTGAGACAAAGAGAGAGCCGGATCTCAATACAGTAACTGAGACAGAGAGAAAGCAGGATCTCAATACAGTAACTGAAACAGAGAGAGAGCAGGATCTCCATACAGTAACTGAGACAGAGAAAGAGCAGGAACTCAATACAGTAACTGAGACACAGAGAGAGCAGGATCTCCATACAGTAACTGAGACACAGAGAGAGCAGGATCTCAATACAGTAACTGAGACAGAGAAAGAGCAGGAACTCAATACAGTAACTGAGACACAGAGAGAGCTGGATCTCCATACAGTAACTGAGACAGAAAGAGAGCAGGATCTCAATACAGTAACTGAAACAGAGAGAGAGCAGGATCTCAATACAGTAACTGAGACACAGAGAGAGCAGGATCTCAATACAGTAACTGAGACAGCGAGAGAGCAGGATCTCCATACAGGAACTGAGACAGAGAGAGAGCAGGATCTCAACACAGAAACTGAAACAGAGAGAGAGCAGGATCTCCATACAGTAACTGAGACAGAAAGAGAGCAGGATCTCAATACAGTAACTGAGACACAGAGAGAGCAGGATCTCAATACAGTAACTGAGACAAAGAGAGCAGGATCTCCAAACAGTAACTGAGACACAGAGAGAGCAGGATCTCAATACAGTAACTGAGACAGACAGAGAGCAGGATCTCAATACAGTTACAGATGCAGAGAGAAAGCAGGATCTCAATACTTTAACTGAGACACAGAGAGAGCAGGATGACAATACAGTAACTGAAACAGAGAGAGAGCAGGATCTCAATACAGTAACAGAGGCAGAGAGAGAGCAGGATCTCAATACAGTAACTGAGACAAAGAGATAGCAGAATCTCAATACAGTAACTGAGAGACAGAGAGAGCAGGATCTCAATGCAGTAACTGAGACACAGAGGGAGCAGGATCTCAATACAGTAATAGATGCAGTGAGAGAGCAGGATCTCAATACTTTAACTGAGACACAGAGAGAGCAGGATCTCAATACAGTAACTGAGACAGAGAGAGAGCAGGATCTCAATACAGTAACAGATGCAGAGAGAGAGCAGGATCTCAATACTTTAACTGAGACACAGAGAGAGCAGGATTACAATACAGTAACTGAGACAGAGAGAGAGCAGGATCTCAATGCAGTAACTGAGACACAGAGGGAGCAGGATCTCAATACAGTAACTGAGACAGAGAGAGAGCAGGATCTCAATACAGTAACTGAGACACAGAGAGAGCAGGATCTCAATACAGTAACTGAGACACAGAGGGAGCAGGATCTCAATACAGAAACAGAGACACAGAGAGAGCAGGATCTCAATACATTACCTGAGACAGAGAGAGAGCAGGATCTCAATACAGTAACAGGCAGACAGAGAGGAGGATCTCAATACAGTAACTGAGACACAGAGAGAGCAGGATTTCAATACAGTAACTGAAACAGAGAGAGAGGAGGATCTCAAAACAGTAACAGAGGCAGAGAGAGAGCAGGATCTCAATACAGTAACTGAGACACAGAGAGAGCAGGTTTTCAATACAGTAACAAAGACAGAGAGAGAGCAGGATCTCAATACAGTAACTGAGACAGAGAGAGAGCAGGATCTCAATACAGTAACTGAGACAAAGAGAGAGCCGGATCTCAATACAGTAACTGAGACAGAGAGAAAGCAGGATCTCAATACAGTAACTGAAACAGAGAGAGAGCAGGATCTCCATACAGTAACTGAGACAGAGAAAGAGCAGGAACTCAATACAGTAACTGAGACACAGAGAGAGCAGGATCTCCATACAGTAACTGAGACACAGAGAGAGCAGGATCTCAATACAGTAACTGAGACAGAGAAAGAGCAGGATCTCAATACAGTAACTGAGACACAGAGAGAGCAGGATCTCAATACAGTAACTGAGACACAGAGAGAGCAGAATTTCAATACAGTAACTGAGACAGAGAGAGAGCAGGATCTCAATACAGTAACTGAGACAAAGAGATAGCAGGATCTCAATACAGTAACTGAGAGACAGAGAGAGCAGGATCTCAATGCAGTAACTGAGACACAGAGGGAGCAGGATCTCAATACAGTAACAGATGCAGAGAGAGAGCAGGATCTCAATACTTTAACTGAGACACAGAGAGAGCAGGATTACAATACAGTAACTGAAACAGAGAGAGAGCAGGATCTCAATACAGTAACAGATGCAGAGAGAGAGCAGGATCTCAATACTTTAACTGAGACACAGAGAGAGCAGGATTACAATACAGTAACTGAAACAGAGAGAGAGCAGGATCTCAATACAGTAACTGAGACAGAGAGAGAGCAGGATCTCAATACAGTTACAGATGCAGAGAGAGAGCAGGATCTCAATACTTTAACTGAGACACAGAGAGAGCAGGATTACAATACAGTAACTGAAACAGAGAGAGAGCAGGATCTCAATACAGTAACAGAGGCAGAGAGAGAGCCGGATCTCAATACAGTAACTGAGACAGAGAGAAAGCAGGATCTCAATACAGTAACTGAAACAGAGAGAGAGCAGGATCTCCATACAGTAACTGAGACAGAGAAAGAGCAGGAACTCAATACAGTAACTGAGACACAGAGAGAGCAGGATCTCCATACAGTAACTGAGACACAGAGAGAGCAGGATCTCAATACAGTAACTGAGACAGAGAAAGAGCAGGAACTCAATACAGTAACTGAGACACAGAGAGAGCTGGATCTCCATACAGTAACTGAGACAGAAAGAGAGCAGGATCTCAATACAGTAACTGAAACAGAGAGAGAGCAGGATCTCAATACAGTAACTGAGACACAGAGAGAGCAGGATCTCAACACAGTAACTGAGACAGCGAGAGAGCAGGATCTCCATACAGGAACTGAGACAGAGAGAGAGCAGGATCTCAACACAGAAACTGAAACAGAGAGAGAGCAGGATCTCCATACAGTAACTGAGACAGAAAGAGAGCAGGATCTCAATACAGTAACTGAGACACAGAGAGAGCAGGATCTCAATACAGTAACTGAGACAAAGAGAGCAGGATCTCCAAACAGTAACTGAGACACAGAGAGAGCAGGATCTCAATACAGTAACTGAGACAGAGAGAGAGCAGGATCTCAATACAGTTACAGATGCAGAGAGAAAGCAGGATCTCAATACTTTAACTGAGACACAGAGAGAGCAGGATGACAATACAGTAACTGAGACAGAGAGAGAGCAGTATCTCAATACAGTAACAGAGGCAGAGAGAGAGCAGGATCTCAATACAGTAACTGAGACAAAGAGATAGCAGAATCTCAATACAGTAACTGAGAGACAGAGAGAGCAGGATCTCAATGCAGTAACTGAGACACAGAGGGAGCAGGATCTCAATACAGTAACAGATGCAGAGAGAGAGCAGGATCTCAATACTTTAACTGAGACACAGAGAGAGCAGGATTACAATACAGTGACTGAAACAGAGAGAGAGCAGGATCTCAATACAGTAACTGAGACAGAGAGAGCAGGATCTCCATACAGTAACTGAGACAGAGAGAGAGCAGGATCTCAATACAGTAACTGAGACAGAGAGAGAGCAGGATCTCAGTACAGTAACTGAGACACAGAGAGAGCAGGATCTCAATACAGTAACAGAGGCAGAGAGAGAGCAGGATCTCAATACAGTAACTGAGACACAGAGGGAGCAGGATCTCAATACAGTAACAGATGCAGAGAGAGAGCAGGATCTTAATACTTTAACTGAGACACAGAGAGAGCAGGATTACAATACAGTGACTGAAACAGAGAGAGAGCAGGATCTCAATACAGTAACTGAGACAGAGAGAGAGCAGGATCTCAATACAGTAACTGAAACAGAGAGAGAGCAGGATCTCAATACAGTAACTGAGACACAGAGAGAGCAGGATCTCAAAACAGTAACTGAGACAGAAAGAGAGCAGGATCTCAATACAGTAACTGAGACACAGAGAGAGCAGGATCTCAATACAGTAACTGAGACAGAGAGAGAGCAGGATCTCAATACAGTAACTGAGACACAGAGAGAGCAGGATCTCAATACAGTAACTGAGACAGAGAAAGAGCAGGATCTCAATACAGTAACTGAGACACAGAGAGAGCAGGATCTCAATACAGTAACTGAGACACAGAGAGAGCAGAATTTCAATACAGTAACTGAGACAGAGAGAGAGCAGGATCTCAATACAGTAACTGAGACAAAGAGATAGCAGGATCTCAATACAGTAACTGAGAGACAGAGAGAGCAGGATCTCAATGCAGTAACTGAGACACAGAGGGAGCAGGATCTCAATACAGTAACAGATGCAGAGAGAGAGCAGGATCTCAATACTTTAACTGAGACACAGAGAGAGCAGGATTACAATACAGTAACTGAAACAGAGAGAGAGCAGGATCTCAATACAGTAACAGATGCAGAGAGAGAGCAGGATCTCAATACTTTAACTGAGACACAGAGAGAGCAGGATTACAATACAGTAACTGAAACAGAGAGAGAGCAGGATCTCAATACAGTAACTGAGACAGAGAGAGAGCAGGATCTCAATACAGTTACAGATGCAGAGAGAGAGCAGGATCTCAATACTTTAACTGAGACACAGAGAGAGCAGGATTACAATACAGTAACTGAAACAGAGAGAGAGCAGGATCTCAATACAGTAACAGAGGCAGAGAGAGAGCAGGATCTCAATACAGTAACTGAGACAGCGAGAGAGCAGGATCTCAATACAGTAACTGAGACAAAGAGAGAGCCGGATCTCAATACAGTAACTGAGACAGAGAGAAAGCAGGATCTCAATACAGTAACTGAAACAGAGAGAGAGCAGGATCTCCATACAGTAACTGAGACAGAGAAAGAGCAGGAACTCAATACAGTAACTGAGACACAGAGAGAGCAGGATCTCCATACAGTAACTGAGACACAGAGAGAGCAGGATCTCAATACAGTAACTGAGACAGAGAAAGAGCAGGAACTCAATACAGTAACTGAGACACAGAGAGAGCTGGATCTCCATACAGTAACTGAGACAGAAAGAGAGCAGGATCTCAATACAGTAACTGAAACAGAGAGAGAGCAGGATCTCAATACAGTAACTGAGACACAGAGAGAGCAGGATCTCAATACAGTAACTGAGACAGCGAGAGAGCAGGATCTCCATACAGGAACTGAGACAGAGAGAGAGCAGGATCTCAACACAGTAACTGAAACAGAGAGAGAGCAGGATCTCCATACAGTAACTGAGACAGAAAGAGAGCAGGATCTCAATACAGTAACTGAGACACAGAGAGAGCAGGATCTCAATACAGTAACTGAGACAAAGAGAGCAGGATCTCCAAACAGTAACTGAGACACAGAGAGAGCAGGATCTCAATACAGTAACTGAGACAGAGAGAGAGCAGGATCTCAATACAGTTACAGATGCAGAGAGAAAGCAGGATCTCAATACTTTAACTGAGACACAGAGAGAGCAGGATGACAATACAGTAACTGAAACAGAGAGAGAGGAGGATCTCAATACAGTAACAAAGGCAGAGAGAGAGCAGGATCTCAATACAGTAACTGAGACAAAGAGATAGCAGAATCTCAATACAGTAACTGAGAGACAGAGAGAGCAGGATCTCAATGCAGTAACTGAGACACAGAGGGAGCAGGATCTCAATACAGTAACAGATGCAGAGAGAGAGCAGGAACTCAATACTTTAACTGAGACACAGAGAGAGCAGGATTACAATACAGTGACTGAAACAGAGAGAGAGCAGGATCTCAATACAGTAACTGAGACAGAGAGAGCAGGATCTCCATACAGTAACTGAGACAGAGAGAGAGCAGGATCTCAATACAGTAACTGAGACAGAGAGAGAGCAGGATCTCAGTACAGTAACTGAGACACAGAGAGAGCAGGATCTCAATACAGTAACAGAGGCAGAGAGAGAGCAGGATCTCAATACAGTAACTGAGACACAGAGGGAGCAGGATCTCAATACAGTAACAGATGCAGAGAGAGAGCAGGATCTTAATACTTTAACTGAGACACAGAGAGAGCAGGATTACAATACAGTGACTGAAACAGAGAGAGAGCAGGATCTCAATACAGTAACTGAGACAGAGAGAGAGCAGGATCTCAATACAGTAACTGAAACAGAGAGAGAGCAGGATCTCAATACAGTAACTGAGACACAGAGAGAGCAGGATCTCAAAACAGTAACTGAGACAGAAAGAGAGCAGGATCTCAATACAGTAACTGAGACACGGAGAGCGCAGGATCTCCATGCAGTAACTGAGACAGAGAGAGAGCAGGATCTCAATACAGTAACTGAGACAGAGAGAGAGCAGGATCTCAATACAGTAACTGAGACACAGAGAGAGCAGAATTTCAATACAGTAACTGAGACACAGAGAGAGCAGGATCTCAATACAGTAACTGAGACAAAGAGATAGCAGGATCTCAATACAGTAACTGAGAGACAGAGAGAGCAGGATCTCAATGCAGTAACTGAGACACAGAGGGAGCAGGATCTCAATACAGTAACAGATGCAGAGAGAGAGCAGGATCTCAATACTTTAACTGAGACGCAGAGAGAGCAGGATTACAATACATTAACTGAAACAGAGAGAGAGCAGGATCTCAATACAGTAACTGAGACAGAGAGAGAGCAGGATCTCAATACAGTTACAGATGCAGAGAGAGAGCAGGATCTCAATACTTTAACTGAGACACAGAGAGAGCAGGATTACAATACAGTAACTGAAACAGAGAGAGAGCAGGATCTCAATACAGTAACTGAGACAGTGAGAGAGCAGGGTCTCAATACAGTAACAGATGCAGAGAGAGAGCAGGATCTCAATACTTTAACTGAGACACAGAGAGAGCAGGATTACAATACAGTAACTGAAACAGAGAGAGAGCAGGATCTCAATACAGTAACTGAGACAGAGAGAGAGCAGGATCTCAATACAGTTACAGATGCAGAGAGAGAGCAGGATCTCAATACTTTAACTGAGACACAGAGAGAGCAGGATTACAATACAGTAACTGAAACAGAGAGAGAGCAGGATCTCAATACAGTAACAGAGGCAGAGAGAGAGCAGGATCTCAATACAGTAACTGAGACAGAGAGAGAGCAGGATCTCAATACAGTAACTGAGACAAAGAGAGAGCCGGATCTCAATACAGTAACTGAGACAGAGAGAAAGCAGGATCTCAATACAGTAACTGAAACAGAGAGAGAGCAGGATCTCCATACAGTAACTGAGACAGAGAAAGAGCAGGAACTCAATACAGTAACTGAGACACAGAGAGAGCAGGATCTCCATACAGTAACTGAGACACAGAGAGAGCAGGATCTCAATACAGTAACTGAGACAGAGAAAGAGCAGGAACTCAATACAGTAACTGAGACACAGAGAGAGCTGGATCTCCATACAGTAACTGAGACAGAAAGAGAGCAGGATCTCAATACAGTAACTGAAACAGAGAGAGAGCAGGATCTCAATACAGTAACTGAGACACAGAGAGAGCAGGATCTCAATACAGTAACTGAGACAAAGAGATAGCAGGATCTCAATACAGTAACTGAGAGACAGAGAGAGCAGGATCTCAATGCAGTAACTGAGACACAGAGGGAGCAGGTTCTCAATACAGTAACAGATGCAGAGAGAGAGCAGGATCTCAATACTTTAACTGAGACGCAGAGAGAGCAGGATTACAATACATTAACTGAAACAGAGAGAGAGCAGGATCTCAATACAGTAACTGAGACAGAGAGAGAGCAGGATCTCAATACAGTTACAGATGCAGAGAGAGAGCAGGATCTCAATACTTTAACTGAGACACAGAGAGAGCAGGATTACAATACAGTAACTGAAACAGAGAGAGAGCAGGATCTCAATACAGTAACTGAGACAGTGAGAGAGCAGGGTCTCAATACAGTAACAGATGCAGAGAGAGAGCAGGATCTCAATACTTTAACTGAGACACAGAGAGAGCAGGATTACAATACAGTAACTGAAACAGAGAGAGAGCAGGATCTCAATACAGTAACTGAGACAGAGAGAGAGCAGGATCTCAATACAGTTACAGATGCAGAGAGAGAGCAGGATCTCAATACTTTAACTGAGACACAGAGAGAGCAGGATTACAATACAGTAACTGAAACAGAGAGAGAGCAGGATCTCAATACAGTAACAGAGGCAGAGAGAGAGCAGGATCTCAATACAGTAACTGAGACAGAGAGAGAGCAGGATCTCAATACAGTAACTGAGACAAAGAGAGAGCCGGATCTCAATACAGTAACTGAGACAGAGAGAAAGCAGGATCTCAATACAGTAACTGCAACAGAGAGAGAGCAGGATCTCCATACAGTAACTGAAACAGAGAAAGAGCAGGAACTCAATACAGTAACTGAGACACAGAGAGAGCAGGATCTCCATACAGTAACTGAGACACAGAGAGAGCAGGATCTCAATACAGTAACTGAGACAGAGAAAGAGCAGGAACTCAATACAGTAACTGAGACACAGAGAGAGCTGGATCTCCATACAGTAACTGAGACAGAAAGAGAGCAGGATCTCAATACAGTAACTGAAACAGAGAGAGAGCAGGATCTCAATACAGTAACTGAGACACAGAGAGAGCAGGATCTCAATACAGTAACTGAGACAGCGAGAGAGCAGGATCTCCATACAGGAACTGAGACAGAGAGAGAGCAGGATCTCAACACAGTAACTGAAACAGAGAGAGAGCAGGATCTCCATACAGTAACTGAGACAGAAAGAGAGCAGGATCTCAATACAGTAACTGAGACACAGAGAGAGCAGGATCTCAATACAGTAACTGAGACAAAGAGAGCAGGATCTCCAAACAGTAACTGAGACACAGAGAGAGCAGGATCTCAATACAGTAACTGAGACAGAGAGAGAGCAGGATCTCAATACAGTTACAGATGCAGAGAGAAAGCAGGATCTCAATACTTTAACTGAGACACAGAGAGAGCAGGATGACAATACAGTAACTGAAACAGAGAGAGAGGAGGATCTCAATACAGTAACAGAGGCAGAGAGAGAGCAGGATCTCAATACAGTAACTGAGACAAAGAGATAGCAGAATCTCAATACAGTAACTGAGAGACAGAGAGAGCAGGATCTCAATGCAGTAACTGAGACACAGAGGGAGCAGGATCTCAATACAGTAACAGATGCAGAGAGAGAGCAGGAACTCAATACTTTAACTGAGACACAGAGAGAGCAGGATTACAATACAGTGACTGAAACAGAGAGAGAGCAGGATCTCAATACAGTAACTGAGACAGAGAGAGCAGGATCTCCATACAGTAACTGAGACAGAGAGAGAGCAGGATCTCAATACAGTAACTGAGACAGAGAGAGAGCAGGATCTCAGTACAGTAACTGAGACACAGAGAGAGCAGGATCTCAATACAGTAACAGAGGCAGAGAGAGAGCAGGATCTCAATACAGTAACTGAGACACAGAGGGAGCAGGATCTCAATACAGTAACAGATGCAGAGAGAGAGCAGGATCTTAATACTTTAACTGAGACACAGAGAGAGCAGGATTACAATACAGTGACTGAAACAGAGAGAGAGCAGGATCTCAATACAGTAACTGAGACAGAGAGAGAGCAGGATCTCAATACAGTAACTGAAACAGAGAGAGAGCAGGATCTCAATACAGTAACTGAGACACAGAGAGAGCAGGATCTCAAAACAGTAACTGAGACAGAAAGAGAGCAGGATCTCAATACAGTAGCTGAGACACGGAGAGCGCAGGATCTCCATGCAGTAACTGAGACAGAGAGAGAGCAGGATCTCAATACAGTAACTGAGACAGAGAGAGAGCAGGATCTCAATACAGTAACTGAGACACAGAGAGAGCAGAATTTCAATACAGTAACTGAGACACAGAGAGAGCAGGATCTCAATACAGTAACTGAGACAAAGAGATAGCAGGATCTCAATACAGTAACTGAGAGACAGAGAGAGCAGGATCTCAATGCAGTAACTGAGACACAGAGGGAGCAGGATCTCAATACAGTAACAGATGCAGAGAGAGAGCAGGATCTCAATACTTTAACTGAGACGCAGAGAGAGCAGGATTACAATACATTAACTGAAACAGAGAGAGAGCAGGATCTCAATACAGTAACTGAGACAGAGAGAGAGCAGGATCTCAATACAGTTACAGATGCAGAGAGAGAGCAGGATCTCAATACTTTAACTGAGACACAGAGAGAGCAGGATTACAATACAGTAACTGAAACAGAGAGAGAGCAGGATCTCAATACAGTAACTGAGACAGTGAGAGAGCAGGGTCTCAATACAGTAACAGATGCAGAGAGAGAGCAGTATCTCAATACTTTAACTGAGACACAGAGAGAGCAGGATTACAATACAGTAACTGAAACAGAGAGAGAGCAGGATCTCAATACAGTAACAGAGGCAGAGAGAGAGCAGAATTTCAATACAGTAACTGAGACACAGAGAGAGCAGGATCTCAAGACAGTAACTGAGACAAAGAGATAGCAGGATCTCAATACAGTAACTGAGAGACAGAGAGAGCAGGATCTCAATGCAGTAACTGAGACACAGAGGGAGCAGGATCTCAATACAGTAACAGAGGCAGAGAGAGAGCAGGATCTCAATACAGTAACTGAGACAGAGAGAGAGCAGGATCTCAATACAGTAACTGAGACAAAGAGAGAGCCGGATCTCAATACAGTAACTGAGACAGAGAGAAAGCAGGATCTCAATACAGTAACTGAAACAGAGAGAGAGCAGGATCTCCATACAGTAACTGAGACAGAGAAAGAGCAGGAACTCAATACAGTAACTGAGACACAGAGAGAGCAGGATCTCCATACAGTAACTGAGACACAGAGAGAGCAGGATCTCAATACAGTAACTGAGACAGAGAAAGAGCAGGATCTCCATACAGTAACTGAGACAGAAAGAGAGCAGGATCTCAATACAGTAACTGAGACAAAGAGATAGCAGGATCTCAATACAGTAACTGAGAGACAGAGAGAGCAGGATCTCAATGCAGTAACTGAGACACAGAGGGAGCAGGATCTCAATACAGTAACAGATGCAGAGAGAGAGCAGGATCTCAATACTTTAACTGAGACACAGAGAGAGCAGGATTACAATACAGTAACTGAAACAGAGAGAGAGCAGGATCTCAATACAGTAACAGATGCAGAGAGAGAGCAGGATCTCAATACTTTAACTGAGACACAGAGAGAGCAGGATTACAATACAGTAACTGAAACAGAGAGAGAGCAGGATCTCAATACAGTAACTGAGACAGAGAGAGAGCAGGATCTCAATACAGTTACAGATGCAGAGAGAGAGCAGGATCTCAATACTTTAACTGAGACACAGAGAGAGCAGGATTACAATACAGTAACTGAAACAGAGAGAGAGCAGGATCTCAATACAGTAACAGAGGCAGAGAGAGAGCAGGATCTCAATACAGTAACTGAGACAGAGAGAGAGCAGGATCTCAATACAGTAACTGAGACAAAGAGAGAGCCGGATCTCAATACAGTAACTGAGACAGAGAGAAAGCAGGATCTCAATACAGTAACTGAAACAGAGAGAGAGCAGGATCTCCATACAGTAACTGAGACAGAGAAAGAGCAGGAACTCAATACAGTAACTGAGACACAGAGAGAGCAGGATCTCCATACAGTAACTGAGACACAGAGAGAGCAGGATCTCAATACAGTAACTGAGACAGAGAAAGAGCAGGAACTCAATACAGTAACTGAGACACAGAGAGAGCTGGATCTCCATACAGTAACTGAGACAGAAAGAGAGCAGGATCTCAATACAGTAACTGAAACAGAGAGAGAGCAGGATCTCAATACAGTAACTGAGACACAGAGAGAGCAGGATCTCAATACAGTAACTGAGACAGCGAGAGAGCAGGATCTCCATACAGGAACTGAGACAGAGAGAGAGCAGGATCTCAACACAGTAACTGAAACAGAGAGAGAGCAGGATCTCCATACAGTAACTGAGACAGAAAGAGAGCAGGATCTCAATACAGTAACTGAGACACAGAGAGAGCAGGATCTCAATACAGTAACTGAGACAAAGAGAGCAGGATCTCCAAACAGTAACTGAGACACAGAGAGAGCAGGATCTCAATACAGTAACTGAGACAGAGAGAGAGCAGGATCTCAATACAGTTACAGATGCAGAGAGAAAGCAGGATCTCAATACTTTAACTGAGACACAGAGAGAGCAGGATGACAATACAGTAACTGAAACAGAGAGAGAGGAGGATCTCAATACAGTAACAGAGGCAGAGAGAGAGCAGGATCTCAATACAGTAACTGAGACAAAGAGATAGCAGAATCTCAATACAGTAACTGAGAGACAGAGAGAGCAGGATCTCAATGCAGTAACTGAGACACAGAGGGAGCAGGATCTCAATACAGTAACAGATGCAGAGAGAGAGCAGGAACTCAATACTTTAACTGAGACACAGAGAGAGCAGGATTACAATACAGTGACTGAAACAGAGAGAGAGCAGGATCTCAATACAGTAACTGAGACAGAGAGAGCAGGATCTCCATACAGTAACTGAGACAGAGAGAGAGCAGGATCTCAATACAGTAACTGAGACAGAGAGAGAGCAGGATCTCAGTACAGTAACTGAGACACAGAGAGAGCAGGATCTCAATACAGTAACAGAGGCAGAGAGAGAGCAGGATCTCAATACAGTAACTGAGACACAGAGGGAGCAGGATCTCAATACAGTAACAGATGCAGAGAGAGAGCAGGATCTTAATACTTTAACTGAGACACAGAGAGAGCAGGATTACAATACAGTGACTGAAACAGAGAGAGGGCAGGATCTCAATACAGTAACTGAGACAGAGAGAGAGCAGGATCTCAATACAGTAACTGAAACAGAGAGAGAGCAGGATCTCAATACAGTAACTGAGACACAGAGAGAGCAGGATCTCAAAACAGTAACTGAGACAGAAAGAGAGCAGGATCTCAATACAGTAACTGAGACACGGAGAGCGCAGGATCTCCATGCAGTAACTGAGACAGAGAGAGAGCAGGATCTCAATACAGTAACTGAGACAGAGAGAGAGCAGGATCTCAATACAGTAACTGAGACACAGAGAGAGCAGAATTTCAATACAGTAACTGAGACACAGAGAGAGCAGGATCTCAATACAGTAACTGAGACAAAGAGATAGCAGGATCTCAATACAGTAACTGAGAGACAGAGAGAGCAGGATCTCAATGCAGTAACTGAGACACAGAGGGAGCAGGATCTCAATACAGTAACAGATGCAGAGAGAGAGCAGGATCTCAATACTTTAACTGAGACGCAGAGAGAGCAGGATTACAATACATTAACTGAAACAGAGAGAGAGCAGGATCTCAATACAGTAACTGAGACAGAGAGAGAGCAGGATCTCAATACAGTTACAGATGCAGAGAGAGAGCAGGATCTCAATACTTTAACTGAGACACAGAGAGAGCAGGATTACAATACAGTAACTGAAACAGAGAGAGAGCAGGATCTCAATACAGTAACTGAGACAGTGAGAGAGCAGGGTCTCAATACAGTAACAGATGCAGAGAGAGAGCAGGATCTCAATACTTTAACTGAGACACAGAGAGAGCAGGATTACAATACAGTAACTGAAACAGAGAGAGAGCAGGATCTCAATACAGTAACAGAGGCAGAGAGAGAGCAGAATTTCAATACAGTAACTGAGACACAGAGAGAGCAGGATCTCAAGACAGTAACTGAGACAAAGAGATAGCAGGATCTCAATACAGTAACTGAGAGACAGAGAGAGCAGGATCTCAATGCAGTAACTGAGACACAGAGGGAGCAGGATCTCAATACAGTAACAGAGGCAGAGAGAGAGCAGGATCTCAATACAGTAACTGAGACAGAGAGAGAGCAGGATCTCAATACAGTAACTGAGACAAAGAGAGAGCCGGATCTCAATACAGTAACTGAGACAGAGAGAAAGCAGGATCTCAATACAGTAACTGAAACAGAGAGAGAGCAGGATCTCCATACAGTAACTGAGACAGAGAAAGAGCAGGAACTCAATACAGTAACTGTGACACAGAGAGAGCAGGATCTCCATACAGTAACTGAGACACAGAGAGAGCAGGATCTCAATACAGTAACTGAGACAGAGAAAGAGCAGGAACTCAATACAGTAACTGAGACACAGAGAGAGCTGGATCTCCATACAGTAACTGAGACAGAAAGAGAGCAGGATCTCAATACAGTAACTGAAACAGAGAGAGAGCAGGATCTCAATACAGTAACTGAGACACAGAGAGAGCAGGATCTCAATACAGTAACTGAGACAGCGAGAGAGCAGGATCTCCATACAGGAACTGAGACAGAGAGAGAGCAGGATCTCAACACAGTAACTGAAACAGAGAGAGAGCAGGATCTCCATACAGTAACTGAGACAGAAAGAGAGCAGGATCTCAATACAGTAACTGAGACACAGAGAGAGCAGGATCTCAATACAGTAACTGAGACAAAGAGAGCAGGATCTCCAAACAGTAACTGAGACACAGAGAGAGCAGGATCTCAATACAGTAACTGAGACAGAGAGAGAGCAGGATCTTAATACAGTTACAGATGCAGAGAGAAAGCAGGATCTCAATACTTTAACTGAGACACAGAGAGAGCAGGATTACAATACAGTAACTGAAACAGAGAGAGAGCAGGATCTCAATACAGTAACAGATGCAGAGAGAGAGCAGGATCTCAATACTTTAACTGAGACACAGAGAGAGCAGGATTACAATACAGTAACTGAAACAGAGAGAGAGCAGGATCTCAATACAGTAACAGATGCAGAGAGAGAGCAGGATCTCAATACTTTAACAGAGACACAGAGAGAGCAGGATTACAATACAGTAACTGAAACAGAGAGCAGGATCTCAATACAGTAACTGAGACAGAGAGAGAGCAGGATCTCAATACAGTTACAGATGCAGAGAGAGAGCAGGATCTCAATACTTTAACTGAGACACAGAGAGAGCAGGATTACAATACAGTAACTGAAACAGAGAGAGAGCAGGATCTCAATACAGTAACAGATGCAGAGAGAGAGCAGGATCTCAATACTTTAACTGAGACACAGAGAGAGCAGGATTACAATACAGTAACTGAAACAGAGAGAATGCAGGATCTCAATACAGTAACTGAGACAGAGAGAGAGCAGGATCTCAATACAGTTACAGATGCAGAGAGAGAGCAGGATCTCAATACTTTAACTGAGACACAGAGAGAGCAGGATTACAATACAGTAACTGAAACAGAGAGAGAGCAGGATCTCAATACAGTAACAGAGGCAGAGAGAGAGCAGGATCTCAATACAGTAACTGAGACAGAGAGAGAGCAGGATCTCAATACAGTAACTGAGACAAAGAGAGAGCCGGATCTCAATACAGTAACTGAGACAGAGAGAAAGCAGGATCTCAATACAGTAACTGAAACAGAGAGAGAGCAGGATCTCCATACAGTAACTGAGACAGAGAAAGAGCAGGAACTCAATACAGTAACTGAGACACAGAGAGAGCAGGATCTCCATACAGTAACTGAGACACAGAGAGAGCAGGATCTCAATACAGTAACTGAGACAGAGAAAGAGCAGGAACTCAATACAGTAACTGAGACACAGAGAGAGCTGGATCTCCATACAGTAACTGAGACAGAAAGAGAGCAGGATCTCAATACAGTAACTGAAACAGAGTGAGAGCAGGATCTCAATACAGTAACTGAGACACAGAGAGAGCAGGATCTCAATACAGTAACGGAGACAGCGAGAGAGCAGGATCTCCATACAGGAACTGAGACAGAGAGAGAGCAGGATCTCAACACAGTAACTGAAACAGAGAGAGAGCAGGATCTCCATACAGTAACTGAGACAGAAAGAGAGCAGGATCTCAATACAGTAACTGAGACACTGAGAGAGCAGGATCTCAATACAGTAACTGAGACAAAGAGAGCAGGATCTCCAAACAGTAACTGAGACACAGAGAGAGCAGGATCTCAATACAGTAACTGAGACAGAGAGAGAGCAGGATCTCAATACAGTTACAGATGCAGAGAGAAAGCAGGATCTCAATACTTTAACTGAGACACAGAGAGAGCAGGATGACAATACAGTAACTGAAACAGAGAGAGAGCAGGATCTCAATACAGTAACAGAGGCAGAGAGAGAGCAGGATCTCAATACAGTAACTGAGACAAAGAGATAGCAGAATCTCAATACAGTAACTGAGAGACAGAGAGAGCAGGATCTCAATGCAGTAACTGAGACACAGAGGGAGCAGGATCTCAATACAGTAACAGATGCAGAGAGAGAGCAGGATCTCAATACTTTAACTGAGACACAGAGAGAGCAGGATTACAATACAGTGACTGAAACAGAGAGAGAGCAGGATCTCAATACAGTAACTGAGACAGAGAGAGCAGGATCTCCATACAGTAACTGAGACAGAGAGAGAGCAGGATCTCAATACAGTAACTGAGACAGAGAGAGAGCAGGATCTCAGTACAGTAACTGAGACACAGAGAGAGCAGGATCTCAATACAGTAACAGAGGCAGAGAGAGAGCAGGATCTCAATACAGTAACTGAGACACAGAGGGAGCAGGATCTCAATACAGTAACAGATGCAGAGAGAGAGCAGGATCTTAATACTTTAACTGAGACACAGAGAGAGCAGGATTACAATACAGTGACTGAAACAGAGAGAGAGCAGGATCTCAATACAGTAACTGAGACAGAGAGAGAGCAGGATCTCAATACAGTAACTGAAACAGAGAGAGAGCAGGATCTCAATACAGTAACTGAGACACAGAGAGAGCAGGATCTCAAAACAGTAACTGAGACAGAAAGAGAGCAGGATCTCAATACAGTAACTGAGACACAGAGAGAGCAGGATCTCAATACAGTAACCGAGACAGAGAGAGAGCAGGATCTCAATACAGTAACCGAGACAGAGAGAGAGCAGGATCTCAATACAGTAACTGAGACAGAGAGAGAGAGCAGGATTACAATACAGTAACTGAAACAGAGAGAGAGCAGGATCTCAATACAGTAACTGAGACAGTGAGAGAGCAGGGTCTCAATACAGTAACAGATGCAGAGAGAGAGCAGGATCTCAATACTTTAACTGAGACACAGAGAGAGCAGGATTACAATACAGTAACTGAAACAGAGAGAGAGCAGGATCTCAATACAGTAACAGAGGCAGAGAGAGAGCAGAATTTCAATACAGTAACTGAGACACAGAGAGAGCAGGATCTCAAGACAGTAACTGAGACAAAGAGATAGCAGGATCTCAATACAGTAACTGAGAGACAGAGAGAGCAGGATCTCAATGCAGTAACTGAGACACAGAGGGAGCAGGATCTCAATACAGTAACAGAGGCAGAGAGAGAGCAGGATCTCAATACAGTAACTGAGACAGAGAGAGAGCAGGATCTCAATACAGTAACTGAGACAAAGAGAGAGCCGGATCTCAATACAGTAACTGAGACAGAGAGAAAGCAGGATCTCAATACAGTAACTGAAACAGAGAGAGAGCAGGATCTCCATACAGTAACTGAGACAGAGAAAGAGCAGGAACTCAATACAGTAACTGAGACACAGAGAGAGCAGGATCTCCATACAGTAACTGAGACACAGAGAGAGCAGGATCTCAATACAGTAACTGAGACAGAGAAAGAGCAGGAACTCAATACAGTAACTGAGACACAGAGAGAGCTGGATCTCCATACAGTAACTGAGACAGAAAGAGAGCAGGATCTCAATACAGTAACTGAAACAGAGAGAGAGCAGGATCTCAATACAGTAACTGAGACACAGAGAGAGCAGGATCTCAATACAGTAACTGAGACAGCGAGAGAGCAGGATCTCCATACAGGAACTGAGACAGAGAGAGAGCAGGATCTCAACACAGTAACTGAAACAGAGAGAGAGCAGGATCTCCATACAGTAACTGAGACAGAAGGAGAGCAGGATCTCAATACAGTAACTGAGACACAGAGAGAGCAGGATCTCAATACAGTAACTGAGACAAAGAGAGCAGGATCTCCAAAGAGGAACTGAGACACAGAGAGAGCAGGATCTCAATACAGTAACTGAGACAGAGAGAGAGCAGGATCTTAATACAGTTACAGATGCAGAGAGAAAGCAGGATCTCAATACTTTAACTGAGACACAGAGAGAGCAGGATTACAATACAGTAACTGAAACAGAGAGAGAGCAGGTTCTCAATACAGTAACAGAGGCAGAGAGAGAGCAGGATCTCAATACAGTAACTGAGACAAAGAGATAGCAGAATCTCAATACAGTAACTGAGAGACAGAGAGAGCAGGATCTCAATGCAGTAACTGAGACACAGAGGGAGCAGGATCTCAATACAGTAACAGATGCAGAGAGAGAGCAGGATCTCAATACTTTAACTGAGACACAGAGAGAGCAGGATTACAATACAGTGACTGAAACAGAGAGAGAGCAGGATCTCAATACAGTAACTGAGACAGAGAGAGCAGGATCTCCATACAGTAACTGAGACAGAGAGAGAGCAGGATCTCAATACAGTAACTGAGACAGAGAGAGAGCAGGATCTCAGTACAGTAACTGAGACACAGAGAGAGCAGGATCTCAATACAGTAACAGAGGCAGAGAGAGAGCAGGATCTCAGTACAGTAACTGAGACACAGAGGGAGCAGGATCTCAATACAGTAACAGATGCAGAGAGAGAGCAGGATCTCAATACTTTAACTGAGACACAGAGAGAGCAGGATCTCAATACAGTAACTGAGACAGAGAGAGAGCAGGATCTCAACACAGTAACTGAAACAGAGAGAGAGCAGGATCTCCATACAGTAACTGAGACAGAAAGAGAGCAGGATCTCAATACAGTAACTGAGACACAGAGAGAGCAGGATCGCAATACAGTAACTGAGACAAAGAGAGCAGGATCTCCAAACAGTAACTGAGACACAGAGAGAGCAGGATCTCAATACAGTAACTGAGACAGAGAGAGAGCAGGTTCTCAATACAGTAACAGAGGCAGAGAGAGAGCAGGATCTCAATACAGTAACTGAGAGACAGAGAGAGCAGGATCTCAATGCAGTAACTGAGACACAGAGGGAGCAGGATCTCAATACAGTAACAGATGCAGAGAGAGAGCAGGATCTCAATACTTTAACTGAGAGACAGAGAGAGCAGGATTACAATACAGTGACTGAAACAGAGAGAGAGCAGGATCTCAATACAGTAACTGAGACAGAGAGAGCAGGATCTCCATACAGTAACTGAGACAGAGAGAGAGCAGGATCTCAATACAGTAACTGAGACAGAGAGAGAGCAGGATCTCAGTACAGTAACTGAGACAGAGAGAGAGCAGGATCTCAATACAGTAACAGAGGCAGAGAGAGAGCAGGATCTCAGTACAGTAACTGAGACACAGAGGGAGCAGGATCTCAATACAGTAACAGATGCACAGAGAGAGCAGGATCTCAATACTTTAACTGAGACACAGAGAGAGCAGGATCTCAATACAGTAACTGAGACAGAGAGAGAGCAGGATCTCAACACAGTAACTGAAACAGAGAGAGAGCAGGATCTCCATACAGTAACTGAGACAGAAAGAGAGCAGGATCTCAATACAGTAACTGAGACACAGAGAGAGCAGGATCTCAATACAGTAACTGAGACAAAGAGAGCAGGATCTCCAAACAGTAACTGAGACAGAAAGAGAGCAGGATCTCAATACAGTAACTGAGACACAGAGAGAGCAGGATCTCAATACAGTAACTGAGACAGACAGAGAGAGCAGGATCTCAATACAGTAACCGAGACAGAGAGAGAGCAGGATCTCAATACAGTAACCGAGACAGAGAGAGAGCAGGATCTCAATACAGTAACTGAGACAGAGAGAGAGAGCAGGATCTCAATACAGTAACTGACACACGGAGAGCGCTGGATCTCCATGCAGTAACTGAGACAGAGAGAGAGCAGGATCTCAATACAGTAACTGAGACAGAGAGAGAGCAGGATCTCAATATAGTAACTGAGACACAGAGAGAGCAGAATTTCAATACAGTAACTGAGACACAGAGAGAGCAGGATCTCAAGACAGTAACTGAGACAAAGAGATAGCAGGATCTCAATACAGTAACTGAGAGACAGAGAGAGCAGGATCTCAATGCAGTAACTGAGACACAGAGGGAGCAGGATCTCAATACAGTAACAGATGCAGAGAGAGAGCAGGATCTCAATACTTTAACTGAGACACGGAGAGAGCAGGATTACAATACAGTAACTGAAACAGAGAGAGAGCAGGATCTCAATACAGTAACTGAGACAGAGAGAGAGCAGGATCTCAAAACAGTTACAGATGCAGAGAGAGAGCAGGATCTCAATACTTTAACTGAGACACAGAGAGAGCAGGATTACAATACAGTAACTGAAACAGAGAGAGAGCAGGATCTCAATACAGTAACTGAGACAGTGAGAGAGCAGGGTCTCAATACAGTAACAGATGCAGAGAGAGAGCAGGATCTCAATACTTGAACTGAGACACAGAGAGAGCAGGATTACAATACAGTAACTGAAACAGAGAGAGAGCAGGATCTCAATACAGTAACAGAGGCAGAGAGAGAGCAGAATTTCAATACAGTAACTGAGACACAGAGAGAGCAGGATCTCAATACAGTAACTGAGACAAAGAGAGAGCCGGATCTCAATACAGTAACTGAGACAGAGAGAAAGCAGGATCTCAATACAGTAACTGAAACAGAGAGAGAGCAGGATCTCCATACAGTAACTGAGACAGAGAAAGAGCAGGAACTCAATACAGTAACTGAGACACAGAGAGAGCAGGATCTCCATACAGTAACTGAGACACAGAGAGAGCAGGATCTCAATACAGTAACTGAGACAGAGAAAGAGCAGGAACTCAATACAGTAACTGAGACACAGAGAGAGCTGGATCTCCATACAGTAACTGAGACAGAAAGAGAGCAGGATCTCAATACAGTAACTGAAACAGAGAGAGAGCAGGATCTCAATACAGTAACTGAGACACAGAGAGAGCAGGATCTCAATACAGTAACTGAGACAGCGAGAGAGCAGGATCTCCATACAGGAACTGAGACAGAGAGAGAGCAGGATCTCAACACAGTAACTGAAACAGAGAGAGAGCAGGATCTCCATACAGTAACTGAGACAGAAAGAGAGCAGGATCTCAATACAGTAACTGAGACACAGAGAGAGCAGGATCTCAATACAGTAACTGAGACAAAGAGAGCAGGATCTCCAAACAGTAACTGAGACACAGAGAGAGCAGGATCTCAATACAGTAACTGAGACAGAGAGAGAGCAGGATCTTAATACAGTTACAGATGCAGAGAGAAAGCAGGATCTCAATACTTTAACTGAGACACAGAGAGAGCAGGATTACAATACAGTAACTGAAACAGAGAGAGAGCAGGATCTCAATACAGTAACAGAGGCAGAGAGAGAGCAGGATCTCAATACAGTAACTGAGACAAAGAGATAGCAGAATCTCAATACAGTAACTGAGAGACAGAGAGAGCAGGATCTCAATGCAGTAACTGAGA
Source organism: Heterodontus francisci (assembly GCF_036365525.1). Lineage (NCBI taxonomy): Eukaryota > Metazoa > Chordata > Chondrichthyes > Heterodontiformes > Heterodontidae > Heterodontus > Heterodontus francisci. The sequence goes on along the minus strand of NC_090384.1, from coordinate 10,457,670 downwards.
CACAGAGGGAGCAGGATCTCGATACAGTAACAGATGCAGAGAGAGAGCAGGATCTCAATACTTTAACTGAGACACAGAGAGAGCAGGATTACAATACAGTGACTGAAACAGAGAGAGAGCAGGATCTCAATACAGTAACTGAGACAGAGAGAGAGCAGGATCTCCATACAGTAACTGAGACAGAGAGAGAGCAGGATCTCAATACAGTAACTGAGACAGAGAGAGAGCAGGATCTCAGTACAGTAACTGAGACACAGAGAGAGCAGGATCTCAATACAGTAACAGAGGCAGAGAGAGAGCAGGATCTCAATACAGTAACTGAGACACAGAGGGAGCAGGATCTCAATACAGTAACAGATGCAGAGAGAGAGCAGGATCTCAATACTTTAACTGAGACACAGAGAGAGCAGGATTACAATACAGTGACTGAAACAGAGAGAGAGCAGGATCTCAATACAGTAACTGAGACAGAGAGAGAGCAGGATCTCAATACAGTAACTGAAACAGAGAGAGAGCAGGATCTCAATACAGTAACTGAGACACAGAGAGAGCAGGATCTCAAAACAGTAACTGAGACAGAAAGAGAGCAGGATCTCAATACAGTAACTGAGACACAGAGAGAGCAGGATCTCAATACAGTAACTGAGACAGAGAGAGAGAGCAGGATCTCAATACAGTAACCGAGACAGAGAGAGAGCAGGATCTCAATACAGTAACCGAGACAGAGAGAGAGCAGGATCTCAATACAGTAACTGAGACAGAGAGAGAGAGCAGGATCTCAATACAGTAACTGAGACACGGAGAGCGCAGGATCTCCACGCAGTAACTGAGACAGAGAGAGAGCAGGATCTCAATACAGTAACTGAGACAGAGAGAGAGCAGGATCTCAATACAGTAACTGAGACACAGAGAGAGCAGAATTTCAATACAGTAACTGAGACACAGAGAGAGCAGGATCTCAAGACAGTAACTGAGACAAAGAGATAGCAGGATCTCAATACAGTAACTGAGAGACAGAGAGAGCAGGATCTCAATGCAGTAACTGAGACACAGAGGGAGCAGGATCTCAATACAGTAACAGATGCAGAGAGAGAGCAGGATCTCAATACTTTAACTGAGACACAGAGAGAGCAGGATTTCAATACAGTAACTGAAACAGAGAGAGAGCAGAATCTCAATACAGTAACTGAGACAGAGAGAGAGCAGGATCTCAATACAGTTACAGATGCAGAGAGAGAGCAGGATCTCAATACTTTAACTGAGACACAGAGAGAGCAGGATTACAATACAGTAACTGAAACAGAGTGAGGGCAGGATCTCAATACAGTAACTGAGACAGTGAGAGAGCAGGGTCTCAATACAGTAACAGATGCAGAGAGAGAGCAGGATCTCAATACTTTAACTGAGACACAGAGAGAGCAGGATTACAATACAGTAACTGAAACAGAGAGAGAGCAGGATCTCAATACAGTAACAGAGGCAGAGAGAGAGCAGGATCTCAATACAGTAACTGAGGCAGAGAGAGAGCAGGATCTCAATACAGTAACTGAGACAAAGAGAGAGCCGGATCTCAATACAGTAACTGAGACAGAGAGAAAGCAGGATCTCAATACAGTAACTGAAACAGAGAGAGAGCAGGATCTCCATACAGTAACTGAGACAGAGAAAGAGCAGGAACTCAATACAGTAACTGAGACACAGAGAGAGCAGGATCTCCATACAGTAACTGAGACACAGAGAGAGCAGGATCTCAATACAGTAACTGAGACAGAGAGAGAGCAGGATCTCCATACAGTAACTGAGACAGAAAGAGAGCAGGATCTCAATACAGTAACTGAGACACAGAGAGAGAGCAGGATCTCAATACAGTAACTGAGACACAGAGAGAGCAGGATCTCAATACAGTAACTGAGACAGCGAGAGAGCAGGATCTCCATACAGGAACTGAGACAGAGAGAGAGCAGGATCTCAACACAGTAACTGAAACAGAGAGAGAGCAGGATCTCCATACAGTAACTGAGACAGAAAGAGAGCAGGATCTCAATACAGTAACTGAGACACAGAGAGAGCAGGATCTCAATACAGTAACTGAGACAAAGAGAGTAGGATCTCCAAACAGTAACTGAGACACAGAGAGAGCAGGATCTCAATACAGTAACTGAGACAGAGAGAGAGCAGGATCTTAATACAGTTACAGATGCAGAGAGAAAGCAGGATCTCAATACTTTAACTGAGACACAGAGAGAGCAGGATTACAATACAGTAACTGAAACAGAGAGAGAGCAGGATCTCAATACAGTAACAGAGGCAGAGAGAGAGCAGGATCTCAATACAGTAACTGAGACAAAGAGATAGCAGAATCTCAATACAGTAACTGAGAGACAGAGAGAGCAGGATCTCAATGCAGTAACTGAGACACAGAGGGAGCAGGATCTCAATACAGTAACAGATGCAGAGAGAGAGCAGGATCTCAATACTTTAACTGAGACACAGAGAGAGCAGGATTACAATACAGTGACTGAAACAGAGAGAGAGCAGGATCTCAATACAGTAACTGAGACAGAGAGAGCAGGATCTCCATACAGTAACTGAGACAGAGAGAGAGCAGGATCTCAATACAGTAACTGAGACAGAGAGAGAGCAGGATCTCAGTACAGTAACTGAGACACAGAGAGAGCAGGATCTCAATACAGTAACAGAGGCAGAGAGAGAGCAGGATCTCAATACAGTAACTGAGACACAGAGGGAGCAGGATCTCAATACAGTAACAGATGCAGAGAGAGAGCAGGATCTCAATACTTTAACTGAGACACAGAGAGAGCAGGATTACAATACAGTGACTGAAACAGAGAGAGAGCAGGATCTCAATACAGTAACTGAGACAGAGAGAGAGCAGGATCTCAATACAGTAACTGAAACAGAGAGAGAGCAGGATCTCAATACAGTAACTGAGACACAGAGAGAGCAGGATCTCAATACAGTAACAGATGCAGAGAGAGAGCAGGATCTCAATACTTTAACTGAGACAGAAAGAGAGCAGGATCTCAATACAGTAACTGAGACACAGAGAGAGCAGGATCTCAATACAGTAACTGAGACAGAGAGAGAGAGCAGGATCTCAATACAGTAACCGAGACAGAGAGAGAGCAGGATCTCAATACAGTAACCGAGACAGAGAGAGAGCAGGATCTCAATACAGTAACTGAGACAGAGAGAGAGAGCAGGATCTCAATACAGTAACTGAGACACGGAGAGCGCAGGATCTCCATGCAGTAACTGAGACAGAGAGAGAGCAGGATTACAATACAGTAACTGAAACAGAGAGAGAGCAGGATCTCAATACAGTAACAGAGGCAGAGAGAGAGCAGGATCTCAATACAGTAACTGAGACAAAGAGATAGCAGAATCTCAATACAGTAACTGAGAGACAGAGAGAGCAGGATCTCAATGCAGTAACTGAGACACAGAGGGAGCAGGATCTCAATACAGTAACAGATGCAGAGAGAGAGCAGGATCTCAATACTTTAACTGAGACACAGAGAGAGCAGGATTACAATACAGTGACTGAAACAGAGAGAGAGCAGGATCTCAATACAGTAACTGAGACAGAGAGAGCAGGATCTCCATACAGTAACTGAGACAGAGAGAGAGCAGGATCTCAATACAGTAACTGAGACAGAGAGAGAGCAGGATCTCAGTACAGTAACTGAGACACAGAGAGAGCAGGATCTCAATACAGTAACAGAGGCAGAGAGAGAGCAGGATCTCAATACAGTAACTGAGACACAGAGGGAGCAGGATCTCAATACAGTAACAGATGCAGAGAGAGAGCAGGATCTCAATACTTTAACTGAGACACAGAGAGAGCAGGATTACAATACAGTGACTGAAACAGAGAGAGAGCAGGATCTCAATACAGTAACTGAGACAGTGAGAGAGCAGGGTCTCAATACAGTAACAGATGCAGAGAGAGAGCAGGATCTCAATACTTTAACTGAGACACAGAGAGAGCAGGATTACAATACAGTAACTGAAACAGAGAGAGAGCAGGATCTCAATACAGTTACAGAGGCAGAGAGAGAGCAGGATCTCAATACAGTAACTGAGACAGAGAGAGAGCAGGATCTCAATGCAGTAACTGAGACACAGAGGGAGCAGGATCTCAATACAGTAACTGAGACAGAGAGAGAGCAGGATCTCAATACAGTAACTGAGACACAGAGAGAGCAGGATTACAATACAGTAACTGAGACACAGAGAGAGCAGGATCCCAATACAGTAACAGAGGCAGAGAGAGTGCAGGATCTCAATACAGTAACTGAGACAGAGAGAGAGCAGGATCTCAATGCAGTAACTGAGACACAGAGGGAGCAGGATCTCAATACAGTAACTGAGACAGAGAGAGAGCAGGATCTCAATACAGTAACTGAGACACAGAGAGAGCAGGATCTCAGTACAGTAACTGAGACACAGAGGGAGCAGGATCTCAATACAGAAACTGAGACACAGAGAGAGCAGGATCTCAATACAGTAACTGAGACAGAGAGAGAGCAGGATCTCAATACAGTAACTGAGACAGAGAGAGAGCAGGATCTCAATACAGTAACAGGCAGACAGAGAGGAGGATCTCAATACAGTAACTGAGACACAGAGAGAGCAGGATTTCAATACAGTAACTGAAACAGAGAGAGAGGAGGATCTCAAAACAGTAACAGAGGCAGAGAGAGAGCAGGACCTCAATACAGTAACTGAGACACAGAGAGAGCAGGTTTTCAATACAGTAACAAAGACAGAGAGAGAGCAGGATCTCAATACAGTAACTGAGACAGAGAGAGAGCAGGATCTCAATACAGTAACTGAGACAAAGAGAGAGCCGGATCTCAATACAGTAACTGAGACAGAGAGAAAGCAGGATCTCAATACAGTAACTGAAACAGAGAGAGAGCAGGATCTCCATACAGTAACTGAGACAGAGAAAGAGCAGGAACTCAATACAGTAACTCAGACACAGAGAGAGCAGGATCTCCATACAGTAACTGAGACACAGAGAGAGCAGGATCTCAATACAGTAACTGAGACAGAGAAAGAGCAGGATCTCAATACAGTAACTGAGACAGAGAGAGAGCAGGATCTCAATACAGTAACTGAGACACAGAGAGAGCAGAATTTCAATACAGTAACTGAGACACAGAGAGAGCAGGATCTCAAGACAGTAACTGAGACAAAGAGATAGCAGGATCTCAATACAGTAACTGAGAGACAGAGAGAGCAGGATCTCAATGCAGTAACTGAGACACAGAGGGAGCAGGATCTCAATACAGTAACAGATGCAGAGAGAGAGCAGGATCTCAATACTTTAACTGAGACACAGAGAGAGCAGGATTACAATACAGTAACTGAAACAGAGAGAGAGCAGGATCTCAATACAGTAACAGATGCAGAGAGAGAGCAGGATCTCAATACTTTAACTGAGACACAGAGAGAGCAGGATTACAATACAGTAACTGAAACAGAGAGAGAGCAGGATCTCAATACAGTAACTGAGACAGAGAGAGAGCAGGATCTCAATACAGTTACAGATGCAGAGAGAGAGCAGGATCTCAATACTTTAACTGAGACACAGAGAGAGCAGGATTACAATACATTAACTGAAACAGAGAGAGAGCAGGATCTCAATACAGTAACAGATGCAGAGAGAGAGCAGGATCTCAATACAGTAACTGAGACACAGAGAGAGCAGGATCTCAATACAGTAACTGAGACACAGAGGGAGCAGGATCTCAATACAGTAACTGAGACAGAGAGAGAGCAGGATCTCAATACAGTAACTGAGACACAGAGAGAGCAGAATTTCAATACAGTAACTGAGACACAGAGAGAGCAGGATCTCAAGACAGTAACTGAGACAAAGAGATAGCAGAATCTCAATACAGTAACTGAGAGACAGAGAGAGCAGGATCTCAATGCAGTAACTGAGACACAGAGGGAGCAGGATCTCAATACAGTAACAGATGCAGAGAGAGAGCAGGATCTCAATACTTTAACTGAGACACAGAGAGAGCAGGATTACAATACAGTGACTGAAACAGAGAGAGAGCAGGATCTCAATACAGTAACTGAGACAGAGAGAGAGCAGGATCTCAATACAGTAACAGATGCAGAGAGAGAGCAGGATCTCAATACTTTAACTGAGACACAGAGAGAGCAGGATTACAATACATTAACTGAAACAGAGAGAGAGCAGGATCTCAATACAGTAACAGATGCAGAGAGAGAGCAGGATCTCAATACAGTAACTGAGACACAGAGAGAGCAGGATCTCAATACAGTAACTGAGACACAGATGGAGCAGGATCTCAATACAGAAACTGAGACACAGAGAGAGCAGGATCTCAATACAGTAACTGAGACAGAGAGAGAGCAGGATCTCAATACAGTAACAGGGAGACAGAGAGGAGGATCTCAATACAGTAACTGAGACAGAGAGAGAGCAGGATCTCAATACTGTAACTGAGACAGAGAGAGAGCAGGATCTCAATACTGTAACTGAGACAAAGAGAGAGCCGGATCTCAATACAGTAACTGAGACACAGAGAGAGCAGGTTTTCAATACAGTAACAAAGACAGAGAGAGAGCAGGATCTCAATACAGTAACTGAGACAGAGAGAGAGCAGGATCTCAATACTGTAACTGAGACAAAGAGAGAGCCGGATCTCAATACAGTAACTGAGACAGAGAGAAAGCAGGATCTCAATACAGTAACTGAAACAGAGAGAGAGCAGGATCTCCATACAGTAACTGAGACAGAGAAAGAGCAGGAACTCAATACAGTAACTGAGACACAGAGAGAGCAGGATCTCCATACAGTAACTGAGACAGAGAGAGAGCAGGATCTCAATACAGTAACTGAGACATAGAAAGAGCAGGAACTCAATACAGTAACTGAGACACAGAGAGAGCTGGATCTCCATACAGTAACTGAGACAGAAAGAGAGCAGGATCTCAATACAGTAACTGAAACAGAGAGAGAGCAGGTTCTCAATACAGTAACTGAGACACAGAGAGAGCAGGATCTCAATACAGTAACTGAGACAGTGAGAGAGCAGGATCTCCATACAGGAACTGAGACAGAGAGAGAGCAGGATCTCAACGCAGTAACTGAAACAGAGAGAGAGCAGGATCTCCATACAGTAACTGAGACAGAAAGAGAGCAGGATCTCAATACAGTAACTGAGACACAGAGAGAGCAGGATCTCAATACAGTAACTGAAACAAAGAGAGCAGGATCTCCAAACAGTAACTGAGACACAGAGAGAGCAGGATCTCAATACAGTAACTGAGACAGAGAGAGAGCAGGAACTCAATACAGTTACAGATGCAGAGAGAAAGCAGGATCTCAATACTTTAACTGAGACACAGAGAGAGCAGGATTACAATACAGTAACTTAAACAGAGAGAGAGCAGGATCTCAATACAGTAACAGAGGCAGAGAGAGAGCAGGATCTCAATACAGTAACTGAGACAAAGAGATAGCAGAATCTCAATACAGTAACTGAGAGACAGAGAGAGCAGGATCTCAATGCAGTAACTGAGACACAGAGGGAGCAGGATCTCAATACAGTAACAGATGCAGAGAGAGAGCAGGATCTCAATACTTTAACTGAGACACAGAGAGAGCAGGATTACAATACAGTGACTGAAACAGAGAGAGAGCAGGATCTCAATACAGTAACTGAGACAGAGAGAACAGGATCTCCATACAGTAACTGAGACAGAGAGAGAGCAGGATCTCAATACAGTAACTGAGACAGAGAGAGAGCAGGATCTCAGTACAGTAACTGAGACACAGAGAGAGCAGGATCTCAATACAGTAACAGAGGCAGAGAGAGAGAGCAGGATCTCAATACAGTAACTGAGACACAGAGGGAGCAGGATCTCAATACAGTAACTGATGCAGAGAGAGAGCAGGATCTCAATACTTTAACTGAGACACAGAGAGAGCAGGATTACAATACAGTGACTGAAACAGAGAGAGAGCAGGATCTCAATACAGTAACTGAGACAGAGAGAGAGCAGGATTACAATACAGTAACTGAAACAGAGAGAGAGCAGGATCTCAATACAGTAACTGAGACACAGAGAGAGCAGGATCTCAAAACAGTAACTGAGACAGAAAGAGAGCAGGATCTCAATACAGTAACTGAGACACAGAGAGAGCAGGATCTCAATACAGTAACTGAGACAGAGAGAGAGAGCAGGATCTCAATACAGTAACTGAGAGACAGAGAGAGCAGGATCTCAATGCAGTAACTGAGACACAGAGGGAGCAGGATCTCAATACAGTAACAGATGCAGAGAGAGAGCAGGATCTCAATACTTTAACTGAGACACAGAGAGAGCAGGATTACAATACAGTAACTGAAACAGAGAGAGAGCAGGATCTCAATACAGTAACAGATGCAGAGAGAGAGCAGGATCTCAATACTTTAACTGAGACACAGAGAGAGCAGGATTACAATACAGTAACTGAAACAGAGAGAGAGCAGGATCTCAATACAGTAACTGAGACAGAGAGAGAGCAGGATCTCAATACAGTTACAGATGCAGAGAGAGAGCAGGATCTCAATACTTTAACTGAGACACAGAGAGAGCAGGATTACAATACAGTAACTGAAACAGAGAGAGAGCAGGATCTCAATACAGTAACAGAGGCAGAGAGAGAGCAGGATCTCAATACAGTAACTGAGACAGAGAGAGAGCAGGATCTCAATGCAGTAACTGAGACACAGAGGGAGCAGGATCTCAATACAGTAACTGAGACAGAGAGAGAGCAGGATCTCAATACAGTAACTGAGACACAGAGAGAGCAGAATTTCAATACAGTAACTGAGACACAGAGAGAGCAGGATCTCAAGACAGTAACTGAGACAAAGAGATAGCAGAATCTCAATACAGTAACTGAGAGACAGAGAGAGCAGGATCTCAATGCAGTAACTGAGACACAGAGGGAGCAGGATCTCAATACAGTAACAGATGCAGAGAGAGAGCAGGATCTCAATACTTTAACTGAGACACAGAGAGAGCAGGATTACAATACAGTGACTGAAACAGAGAGAGAGCAGGATCTCAATACAGTAACTGAGACAGAGAGAGAGCAGGATCTCAATACAGTAACAGATGCAGAGAGAGAGCAGGATCTCAATACTTTAACTGAGACACAGAGAGAGCAGGATTACAATACATTAACTGAAACAGAGAGAGAGCAGGATCTCAATACAGTAACAGATGCAGAGAGAGAGCAGGATCTCAATACAGTAACTGAGACACAGAGAGAGCAGGATCTCAATACAGTAACTGAGACACAGAGGGAGCAGGATCTCAATACAGAAACTGAGACACAGAGAGAGCAGGATCTCAATACAGTAACTGAGACAGAAAGAGAGCAGGATCTCAATACAGTAACAGGGAGACAGAGAGGAGGATCTCAATACAGTAACTGAGACACAGAGAGAGCAGGATTTCAATACTGTAACTGAGACAAAGAGAGAGCCGGATCTCAATACAGTAACTGAGACACAGAGAGAGCAGGTTTTCAATACAGTAACAAAGACAGAGAGAGAGCAGGATCTCAATACAGTAACTGAGACAGAGAGAGAGCAGGATCTCAATACTGTAACTGAGACAAAGAGAGAGCCGGATCTCAATACAGTAACTGAGACAGAGAGAAAGCAGGATCTCAATACAGTAACTGAAACAGAGAGAGAGCAGGATCTCCATACAGTAACTGAGACAGAGAAAGAGCAGGAACTCAATACAGTAACTGAGACACAGAGAGAGCAGGATCTCCATACAGTAACTGAGACAGAGAGAGAGCAGGATCTCAATACAGTAACTGAGACAGAGAAAGAGCAGGAACTCAATACAGTAACTGAGACACAGAGAGAGCTGGATCTCCATACAGTAACTGAGACAGAAAGAGAGCAGGATCTCAATACAGTAACTGAAACAGAGAGAGAGCAGGTTCTCAATACAGTAACTGAGACACAGAGAGAGCAGGATCTCAATACAGTAACTGAGACAGCGAGAGAGCAGGATCTCCATACAGGAACTGAGACAGAGAGAGAGCAGGATCTCAACACAGTAACTGAGACATAGAGAGAGCAGGATCTCAATACAGTAACTGAAACAAAGAGAGCAGGATCTCCAAACAGTAACTGAGACACAGATAGAGCAGGATCTCAATACAGTAACTGAGACAGAGAGAGAGCAGGAACTCAATACAGTTACAGATGCAGAGAGAAAGCAGGATCTCAATACTTTAACTGAGACACAGAGAGAGCAGGATTACAATACAGTAACTGAAACAGAGAGAGAGCAGGATCTCAATACAGTAACAGAGGCAGAGAGAGAGCAGGATCTCAATACAGTAACTGAGACAAAGAGATAGCAGAATCTCAATACAGTAACTGAGAGACAGAGAGAGCAGGATCTCAATGCAGTAACTGAGACACAGAGGGAGCAGGATCTCAATACAGTAACAGATGCAGAGAGAGAGCAGGATCTCAATACTTTAACTGAGACACAGAGAGAGCAGGATTACAATACAGTGACTGAAACAGAGAGAGAGCAGGATCTCAATACAGTAACTGAGACAGAGAGAGCAGGATCTCCATACAGTAACTGAGACAGAGAGAGAGCAGGATCTCAATACAGTAACTGAGACAGAGAGAGAGCAGGATCTCAGTACAGTAACTGAGACACAGAGAGAGCAGGATCTCAATACAGTAACAGAGGCAGAGAGAGAGCAGGATCTCAATACAGTAACTGAGACACAGAGGGAGCAGGATCTCAATACAGTAACTGATGCAGAGAGAGAGCAGGATCTCAATACTTTAACTGAGACACAGAGAGAGCAGGATTACAATACAGTGACTGAAACAGAGAGAGAGCAGGATCTCAATACAGTAACTGAGACACAGAGAGAGCAGGATCTCAATACAGTAACTGAGACACAGAGGGAGCAGGATCTCAATACAGAAACTGAGACACAGAGAGAGCAGGATCTCAATACAGTAACTGAGACAGAAAGAGAGCAGGATCTCAATACAGTAACAGGGAGACAGAGAGGAGGATCTCAATACAGTAACTGAGACACAGAGAGAGCAGGATTTCAATACTGTAACTGAGACAAAGAGAGAGCCGGATCTCAATACAGTAACTGAGACACAGAGAGAGCAGGTTTTCAATACAGTAACAAAGACAGAGAGAGAGCAGGATCTCAATACAGTAACTGAGACAGAGAGAGAGCAGGATCTCAATACTGTAACTGAGACAAAGAGAGAGCCGGATCTCAATACAGTAACTGAGACAGAGAGAAAGCAGGATCTCAATACAGTAACTGAAACAGAGAGAGAGCAGGATCTCCATACAGTAACTGAGACAGAGAAAGAGCAGGAACTCAATACAGTAACTGAGACACAGAGAGAGCAGGATCTCCATACAGTAACTGAGACAGAGAGAGTGCAGGATCTCAATACTGTAACTGAGACAGAGAAAGAGCAGGAACTCAATACAGTAACTGAGACACAGAGAGAGCTGGATCTCCATACAGTAACTGAGACAGAAAGGGAGCAGGATCTCAATACAGTAACTGAAACAGAGAGAGAGCAGGTTCTCAATACAGTAACTGAGACACAGAGAGAGCAGGATCTCAATACAGTAACTGAGACAGCGAGAGAGCAGGATCTCCATACAGGAACTGAGACAGAGAGAGAGCAGGATCTCAACACAGTAACTGAGACACAGAGAGAGCAGGATCTCAATACAGTAACTGAAACAAAGAGAGCAGGATCTCCAAACAGTAACTGAGACACAGATAGAGCAGGATCTCAATACAGTAACTGAGACAGAGAGAGAGCAGGAACTCAATACAGTTACAGATGCAGAGAGAAAGCAGGATCTCAATACTTTAACTGAGACACAGAGAGAGCAGGATTACAATACAGTAACTGAAACAGAGAGAGAGCAGGATCTCAATACAGTAACAGAGGCAGAGAGAGAGCAGGATCTCAATACAGTAACTGAGACAAAGAGATAGCAGAATCTCAATACAGTAACTGAGAGACAGAGAGAGCAGGATCTCAATGCAGTAACTGAGACACAGAGGGAGCAGGATCTCAATACAGTAACAGATGCAGAGAGAGAGCAGGATCTCAATACTTTAACTGAGACACAGAGAGAGCAGGATTACAATACAGTGACTGAAACAGAGAGAGAGCAGGATCTCAATACAGTAACTGAGACAGAGAGAGCAGGATCTCCATACAGTAACTGAGACAGAGAGAGAGCAGGATCTCAATACAGTAACTGAGACAGAGAGAGAGCAGGATCTCAGTACAGTAACTGAGACACAGAGAGAGCAGGATCTCAATACAGTAACAGAGGCAGAGAGAGAGCAGGATCTCAATACAGTAACTGAGACACAGAGGGAGCAGGATCTCAATACAGTAACTGATGCAGAGAGAGAGCAGGATCTCAATACTTTAACTGAGACACAGAGAGAGCAGGATTACAATACAGTGACTGAAACAGAGAGAGAGCAGGATCTCAATACAGTAACTGAGACAGAGAGAGAGCAGGATCTCAATACAGTAACTGAAACAGAGAGAGAGCAGGATCTCAATACAGTAACTGAGACACAGAGAGAGCAGGATCTCAAAACAGTAACTGAGACAGAAAGAGAGCAGGATCTCAATACAGTAACTGAGACACAGAGAGAGCAGGATCTCAATACAGTAACTGAGACAGAGAGAGAGAGCAGGATCTCAATACAGTAACCGAGACAGAGAGAGAGCAGGATCTCAATACAGTAACCGAGACAGAGAGAGAGCAGGATCTCAATACAGTAACTGAGACAGAGAGAGAGAGCAGGATCTCAATACAGTAACTGAGACACGGAGAGCGCAGGATCTCCATGCAGTAACTGAGACAGAGAGAGAGCAGGATCTCAATACAGTAACTGAGACAGAGAGAGAGCAGGATCTCAATACAGTAACTGAGACACAGAGAGAGCAGAATTTCAATACAGTAACTGAGACACAGAGAGAGCAGGATCTCAGTACAGTAACTGAGACACAGAGAGAGCAGGATCTCAATACAGTAACAGAGGCAGAGAGAGAGCAGGATCTCAATACAGTAACTGAGACACAGAGGGAGCAGGATCTCAATACAGTAACAGATGCAGAGAGAGAGCAGGATTTCAATACTTTAACTGAGACACAGAGAGAGCAGGATTACAATACAGTGACTGAAACAGAGAGAGAGCAGGATCTCAAAACAGTAACTGAGACAGAAAGAGAGCAGGATCTCAATACAGTAACTGAGACACAGAGAGAGCAGGATCTCAATACAGTAACTGAGACAGAGAGAGAGAGCAGGATCTCAATACAGTAACCGAGACAGAGAGAGAGCAGGATCTCAATACAGTAACCGAGACAGAGAGAGAGCAGGATCTCAATACAGTAACTGAGACAGAGAGAGAGAGCAGGATCTCAATACAGTAACTGAGACACGGAGAGCGCAGGATCTCCATGCAGTAACTGATACAGAGAGAGAGCAGGATCTCAATACAGTAACTGAGACAGAGAGAGAGCAGGATCTCAATACAGTAACTGAGACACAGAGAGAGCAGAATTTCAATACAGTAACTGAGACACAGAGAGAGCAGGATCTCAAGACAGTAACTGAGACAAAGAGATAGCAGGATCTCAATACAGTAACTGAGAGACAGAGAGAGCAGGATCTCAATGCAGTAATAGATGCAGAGAGAGAGCAGGATCTCAATACTTTAACTGAGACACAGAGAGAGCAGGATTACAATACAGTAACTGAAACAGAGAGAGAGCAGGATCTCAATACAGTAACAGATGCAGAGAGAGAGCAGGATCTCAATACTTTAACTGAGACACAGAGAGAGCAGGATTACAATACAGTAACTGAAACAGAGAGAGAGCAGGATCTCAATACAGTAACTGAGACAGAGAGAGAGCACGATCTCAATACAGTAACAGATGCAGAGAGAGAGCAGGATCTCAATACTTTAACTGAGACACAGAGAGAGCAGGATTACAATACAGTAACTGAAACAGAGAGAGAGCAGGATCTCAATACAGTAACAGAGGCAGAGAGAGAGCAGGATCTCAATACAGTAACTGAGACAGAGAGAGAGCAGGATCTCAATGCAGTAACTGAGACACAGAGGGAGCAGGATCTCAATACAGTAACTGAGACAGAGAGAGAGCAGGATCTCAATACAGTAACTGAGACACAGAGAGAGCAGGATTACAATACAGTAACTGAGACACAGAGAGAGCAGGATCCCAATACAGTAACAGAGGCAGAGAGAGAGCAGGATCTCAATACAGTAACTGAGACAGAGAGAGAGCAGGATCTCAATGCAGTAACTGAGACACAGAGGGAGCAGGATCTCAATACAGTAACTGAGACAGAGAGAGAGCAGGATCTCAATACAGTAACTGAGACACAGAGAGAGCAGGATCTCAATACAGTAACTGAGACACAGAGGGAGCAGGATCTCAATACAGAAACAGAGACACAGAGAGAGCAGGATCTCAATACAGTAACTGAGACAGAGAGAGAGCAGGATCTCAATACAGTAACTGAGACAGAGAGAGAGAAGGATCTCAATACAGTAACAGGCAGACAGAGAGGAGGATCTCAATACAGTAACTGAGACACAGATAGAGCAGGATCTCAATACAGTAACTGAGACAGAGAGAGAGCAGGAACTCAATACAGTTACAGATGCAGAGAGAAAGCAGGATCTCAATACTTTAACTGAGACACAGAGAGAGCAGGATTACAATACAGTAACTGAAACAGAGAGAGAGCAGGATCTCAATACAGTAACAGAGGCAGAGAGAGAGCAGGATCTCAATACAGTAACTGAGACAAAGAGATAGCAGAATCTCAATACAGTAACTGAGAGACAGAGAGAGCAGGATCTCAATGCAGTAACTGAGACACAGAGGGAGCAGGATCTCAATACAGTAACAGATGCAGAGAGAGAGCAGGATCTCAATACTTTAACTGAGACACAGAGAGAGCAGGATTACAATACAGTGACTGAAACAGAGAGAGAGCAGGATCTCAATACAGTAACTGAGACAGAGAGAGCAGGATCTCCATACAGTAACTGAGACAGAGAGAGAGCAGGATCTCAATACAGTAACTGAGACAGAGAGAGAGCAGGATCTCAGTACAGTAACTGAGACACAGAGAGAGCAGGATCTCAATACAGTAACAGAGGCAGAGAGAGAGCAGGATCTCAATACAGTAACTGAGACACAGAGGGAGCAGGATCTCAATACAGTAACTGATGCAGAGAGAGAGCAGGATCTCAATACTTTAACTGAGACACAGAGAGAGCAGGATTACAATACAGTGACTGAAACAGAGAGAGAGCAGGATCTCAATACAGTAACTGAGACAGAGAGAGAGCAGGATCTCAATACAGTAACTGAAACAGAGAGAGAGCAGGATCTCAATACAGTAACTGAGACACAGAGAGAGCAGGATCTCAAAACAGTAACTGAGACAGAAAGAGAGCAGGATCTCAATACAGTAACTGAGACACAGAGAGAGCAGGATCTCAATACAGTAACTGAGACAGAGAGAGAGAGCAGGATCTCAATACAGTAACCGAGACAGAGAGAGAGCAGGATCTCAATACAGTAACCGAGACAGAGAGAGAGCAGGATCTCAATACAGTAACTGAGACAGAGAGAGAGAGCAGGATCTCAATACAGTAACTGAGACACGGAGAGCGCAGGATCTCCATGCAGTAACTGAGACAGAGAGAGAGCAGGATCTCAATACAGTAACTGAGACAGAGAGAGAGCAGGATCTCAATACAGTAACTGAGACACAGAGAGAGCAGAATTTCAATACAGTAACTGAGACACAGAGAGAGCAGGATCTCAGTACAGTAACTGAGACACAGAGAGAGCAGGATCTCAATACAGTAACAGAGGCAGAGAGAGAGCAGGATCTCAATACAGTAACTGAGACACAGAGGGAGCAGGATCTCAATACAGTAACAGATGCAGAGAGAGAGCAGGATTTCAATACTTTAACTGAGACACAGAGAGAGCAGGATTACAATACAGTGACTGAAACAGAGAGAGAGCAGGATCTCAATACAGTAACTGAGACAGAGAGAGAGCAGGATCTCAATACAGTAACTGAAACAGAGAGAGAGCAGGATCTCAATACAGTAACTGACACACAGAGAGAGCAGGATCTCAAAACAGTAACTGAGACAGAAAGAGAGCAGGATCTCAATACAGTAACTGAGACACAGAGAGAGCAGGATCTCAATACAGTAACTGAGACAGAGAGAGAGAGCAGGATCTCAATACAGTAACCGAGACAGAGAGAGAGCAGGATCTCAATACAGTAACCGAGACAGAGAGAGAGCAGGATCTCAATACAGTAACTGAGACAGAGAGAGAGAGCAGGATCTCAATACAGTAACTGAGACACGGAGAGCGCAGGATCTCCATGCAGTAACTGATACAGAGAGAGAGCAGGATCTCAATACAGTAACTGAGACAGAGAGAGAGCAGGATCTCAATACAGTAACTGAGACACAGAGAGAGCAGAATTTCAATACAGTAACTGAGACACAGAGAGAGCAGGATCTCAAGACAGTAACTGAGACAAAGAGATAGCAGGATCTCAATACAGTAACTGAGAGACAGAGAGAGCAGGATCTCAATGCAGTAATAGATGCAGAGAGAGAGCAGGATCTCAATACTTTAACTGAGACACAGAGAGAGCAGGATTACAATACAGTAACTGAAACAGAGAGAGAGCAGGATCTCAATACAGTAACAGATGCAGAGAGAGAGCAGGATCTCAATACTTTAACTGAGACACAGAGAGAGCAGGATTACAATACAGTAACTGAAACAGAGAGAGAGCAGGATCTCAATACAGTAACAGATGCAGAGAGAGAGCAGGATCTCAATACTTTAACTGAGACACAGAGAGTGCAGGATTACAATACAGTAACTGAAACAGAGAGAGAGCAGGATCTCAATACAGTAACTGAGACAGAGAGAGAGCAGGATCTCAATACAGTAACAGGCAGACAGAGAGGAGGATCTCAATACAGTAACTGAGACACAGATAGAGCAGGATCTCAATACAGTAACTGAGACAGAGAGAGAGCAGGAACTCAATACAGTTACAGATGCAGAAAGAAAGCAGGATCTCAATACTTTAACTGAGACACAGAGAGAGCAGGATTACAATACAGTAACTGAAACAGAGAGAGAGCAGGATCTCAATACAGTAACAGAGGCAGAGAGAGAGCAGGATCTCAATACAGTAACTGAGACAAAGAGATAGCAGAATCTCAATACAGTAACTGAGAGACAGAGAGAGCAGGATCTCAATGCAGTAACAGATGCAGAGAGAGAGCAGGATCTCAATACTTTAACTGAGACACAGAGAGAGCAGGATTACAATACAGTGACTGAAACAGAGAGAGAGCAGGATCTCAATACAGTAACTGAGACAGAGAGAGCAGGATCTCCATACAGTAACTGAGACAGAGAGAGAGCAGGATCTCAATACAGTAACTGAGACAGAGAGAGAGCAGGATCTCAGTACAGTAACTGAGACACAGAGAGAGCAGGATCTCAATACAGTAACAGAGGCAGAGAGAGAGCAGGATCTCAATACAGTAACTGAGACACAGAGGGAGCAGGATCTCAATACAGTAACTGATGCAGAGAGAGAGCAGGATCTCAATACTTTAACTGAGACACAGAGAGAGCAGGATTACAATACAGTGACTGAAACAGAGAGAGAGCAGGATCTCAATACAGTAACTGAGACAGAGAGAGAGCAGGATCTCAATACAGTAACTGAAACAGAGAGAGAGCAGGATCTCAATACAGTAACTGAGACACAGAGAGAGCAGGATCTCAAAACAGTAACTGAGACAGAAAGAGAGCAGGATCTCAATACAGTAACTGAGACACAGAGAGAGCAGGATCTCAATACAGTAACTGAGACAGAGAGAGAGAGCAGGATCTCAATACAGTAACCGAGACAGAGAGAGAGCAGGATCTCAACACAGTAACCGAGACAGAGAGAGAGCAGGATCTCAATACAGTAACTGAGACAGAGAGAGAGAGCAGGATCTCAATACAGTAACTGAGACACGGAGAGCGCAGGATCTCCATGCAGTAACTGAGACAGAGAGAGAGCAGGATCTCAATACAGTAACTGAGACAGAGAGAGAGCAGGATCTCAATACAGTAACTGAGACACAGAGAGAGCAGAATTTCAATACAGTAACTGAGACACAGAGAGAGCAGGATCTCAGTACAGTAACTGAGACACAGAGAGAGCAGGATCTCAATACAGTAACAGAGGCAGAGAGAGAGCAGGATCTCAATACAGTAACTGAGACACAGAGGGAGCAGGATCTCAATACAGTAACAGATGCAGAGAGAGAGCAGGATTTCAATACTTTAACTGAGACACAGAGAGAGCAGGATTACAATACAGTGACTGAAACAGAGAGAGAGCAGGATCTCAATACAGTAACTGAGACAGAGAGAGAGCAGGATCTCAATACAGTAACTGAAACAGAGAGAGAGCAGGATCTCAATACAGTAACTGAGACACAGAGAGAGCAGGATCTCAAAACAGTAACTGAGACAGAAAGAGAGCAGGATCTCAATACAGTAACTGAGACACAGAGAGAGCAGGATCTCAATACAGTAACTGAGACAGAGAGAGAGAGCAGGATCTCAATACAGTAACCGAGACAGAGAGAGAGCAGGATCTCAATACAGTAACCGAGACAGAGAGAGAGCAGGATCTCAATACAGTAACTGAGACAGAGAGAGAGAGCAGGATCTCAATACAGTAACTGAGACACGGAGAGCGCAGGATCTCCATGCAGTAACTGATACAGAGAGAGAGCAGGATCTCAATACAGTAACTGAGACAGAGAGAGAGCAGGATCTCAATACAGTAACTGAGACACAGAGAGAGCAGAATTTCAATACAGTAACTGAGACACAGAGAGAGCAGGATCTCAAGACAGTAACTGAGACAAAGAGATAGCAGGATCTCAATACAGTAACTGAGAGACAGAGAGAGCAGGATCTCAATGCAGTAATAGATGCAGAGAGAGAGCAGGATCTCAATACTTTAACTGAGACACAGAGAGAGCAGGATTACAATACAGTAACTGAAACAGAGAGAGAGCAGGATCTCAATACAGTAACAGATGCAGAGAGAGAGCAGGATCTCAATACTTTAACTGAGACACAGAGAGAGCAGGATTACAATACAGTAACTGAAACAGAGAGAGAGCAGGATCTCAATACAGTAACTGAGACAGAGAGAGAGCACGATCTCAATACAGTAACAGATGCAGAGAGAGAGCAGGATCTCAATACTTTAACTGAGACACAGAGAGAGCAGGATTACAATACAGTAACTGAAACAGAGAGAGAGCAGGATCTCAATACAGTAACAGAGGCAGAGAGAGAGCAGGATCTCAATACAGTAAATGAGACAGAGAGAGAGCAGGATCTCAATGCAGTAACTGAGACACAGAGGGAGCAGGATCTCAATACAGTAACTGAGACAGAGAGAGAGCAGGATCTCAATACAGTAACTGAGACACAGAGAGAGCAGGATTACAATACAGTAACTGAGACACAGAGAGAGCAGGATCCCAATACAGTAACAGAGGCAGAGAGAGAGCAGGATCTCAATACAGTAACTGAGACAGAGAGAGAGCAGGATCTCAATGCAGTAACTGAGACACAGAGGGAGCAGGATCTCAATACAGTAACTGAGACAGAGAGAGAGCAGGATCTCAATACAGTAACTGAGACACAGAGAGAGCAGGATCTCAATACAGTAACTGAGACACAGAGGGAGCAGGATCTCAATACAGAAACAGAGACACAGAGAGAGCAGGATCTCAATACAGTAACTGAGACAGAGAGAGAGCAGGATCTCAATACAGTAACTGAGACAGAGAGAGAGCAGGATCTCAATACAGTAACAGGCAGACAGAGAGGAGGATCTCAATACAGTAACTGAGACACAGAGAGAGCAGGATTTCAATACAGTAACGGAAACAGAGAGAGAGCAGGATCTCAATACAGTAACTGAGACACAGAGAGAGCAGGTTTTCAATACAGTAACAAAGACAGAGAGAGAGCAGGATCTCAATACAGTAACTGAGACAGAGAGAGAGCAGGATCTCAATACAGTAACTGAGACAAAGAGAGAGCCGGATCTCAATACAGTAACTGAGACAGAGAGAAAGCAGGATCTCAATACAGTAACTGAAACAGAGAGAGAGCAGGATCTCCATACAGTAACTGAGACAGAGAAAGAGCAGGAACTCAATACAGTAACTGAGACACAGAGAGAGCAGGATCTCCATACAGTAACTGAGACACAGAGAGAGCAGGATCTCAATACAGTAACTGAGACAGAGAAAGAGCAGGATCTCAATACAGTAACTGAGACAGAGAGAGAGCAGGATCTCAATACAGTAACTGAGACACAGAGAGAGCAGAATTTCAATCCAGTAACTGAGACACAGAGAGAGCAGGATCTCAAGACAGTAACTGAGACAAAGAGATAGCAGGATCTCAATACAGTAACTGAGAGACAGAGAGAGCAGGATCTCAATGCAGTAACTGAGACACAGAGGGAGCAGGATCTCAATACAGTAACAGATGCAGAGAGAGAGCAGGATCTCAATACTTTAACTGAGACACAGAGAGAGCAGGATTACAATACAGTAACTGAAACAGAGAGAGAGCAGGATCTCAATACAGTAACAGATGCAGAGAGAGAGCAGGATCTCAATACTTTAACTGAGACACAGAGAGAGCAGGATTACAATACAGTAACTGAAACAGAGAGAGAGCAGGATCTCAATACAGTAACAGAGGCAGAGAGAGAGCAGGATCTCAATACAGTAACTGAGACAGAGAGAGAGCAGGATCTCAATACAGTAACTGAGACAAAGAGAGAGCCGGATCTCAATACAGTAACTGAGACAGAGAGAAAGCAGGATCTCAATACAGTAACTGAAACAGAGAGAGAGCAGGATCTCCATACAGTAACTGAGACAGAGAAAGAGCAGGAACTCAATACAGTAACTGAGACACAGAGAGAACAGGATCTCCATACAGTAACTGAGACACAGAGAGAGCAGGATCTCAATACAGTAACTGAGACAGAGAAAGAGCAGGAACTCAATACAATAACTGAGACACAGAGAGAGCTGTATCTCCATACAGTAACTGAGACAGAAAGAGAGCAGGATCTCAATACAGTAACTGAAACAGAGAGAGAGCAGGATCTCAATACAGTAACTGAGACAGAGAAAGAGCAGGATCTCCATACAGGAACTGAGATAGAGAGAGAGCAGGATCTCAACACAGTAACTGAAACAGAGAGAGAGCAGGATCTCCATACAGTAACTGAGACAGAAAGAGAGCAGGATCTCAATACAGTAACTGAGACAAAGAGAGAGCAGGATCTCAATACAGTAACTGAGACACAGAGAGAGCAGGATCTCAATACAGTAACTGAGACAGAGAGAGAGCAGGAACTCAATACAGTTACAGATGCAGAGAGAATGCAGGATCTCAATACTTTAACTGAGACACAGAGAGAGCAGGATTACAATACAGTAACTTAAACAGAGAGAGAGCAGGATCTCAATACAGTAACTGAGACACAGAGGGAGCAGGATCTCAATACAGAAACTGAGACACAGAGAGAGCAGGATCTCAATACAGTAACTGAGACAGAGAGAGAGCAGGATCTCAATACAGTAACTGAGACAGAGAGAGAGCAGGATCTCAATACAGTAACAGGCAGACAGAGAGGAGGATCTCAATACAGTAACTGAGACACAGAGAGAGCAGGATTTCAATACAGTAACTGAAACAGAGAGAGAGGAGGATCTCAAAACAGTAACAGAGGCAGAGAGAGAGCAGGACCTCAATACAGTAACTGAGACACAGAGAGAGCAGGTTTTCAATACAGTAACAAAGACAGAGAGAGAGCAGGATCTCAATACAGTAACTGAGACAGAGAGAGAGCAGGATCTCAATACAGTAACTGAGACAAAGAGAGAGCCGGATCTCAATACAGTAACTGAGACAGAGAGAAAGCAGGATCTCAATACAGTAACTGAAACAGAGAGAGAGCAGGATCTCCATACAGTAACTGAGACAGAGAAAGAGCAGGAACTCAATACAGTAACTCAGACACAGAGAGAGCAGGATCTCCATACAGTAACTGAGACACAGAGAGAGCAGGATCTCAATACAGTAACTGAGACAGAGAAAGAGCAGGATCTCAATACAGTAACTGAGACAGAGAGAGAGCAGGATCTCAATACAGTAACTGAGACACAGAGAGAGCAGAATTTCAATACAGTAACTGAGACACAGAGAGAGCAGGATCTCAAGACAGTAACTGAGACAAAGAGATAGCAGGATCTCAATACAGTAACTGAGAGACAGAGAGAGCAGGATCTCAATGCAGTAACTGAGACACAGAGGGAGCAGGATCTCAATACAGTAACAGATGCAGAGAGAGAGCAGGATCTCAATACTTTAACTGAGACACAGAGAGAGCAGGATTACAATACAGTAACTGAAACAGAGAGAGAGCAGGATCTCAATACAGTAACAGATGCAGAGAGAGAGCAGGATCTCAATACTTTAACTGAGACACAGAGAGAGCAGGATTACAATACAGTAACTGAAACAGAGAGAGAGCAGGATCTCAATACAGTAACTGAGACAGAGAGAGAGCAGGATCTCAATACAGTTACAGATGCAGAGAGAGAGCAGGATCTCAATACTTTAACTGAGACACAGAGAGAGCAGGATTACAATACATTAACTGAAGCAGAGAGAGAGCAGGATCTCAATACAGTAACAGATGCAGAGAGAGAGCAGGATCTCAATACAGTAACTGAGACACAGAGAGAGCAGGATCTCAATACAGTAACTGAGACACAGAGGGAGCAGGATCTCAATACAGTAACTGAGACAGAGAGAGAGCAGGATCTCAATACAGTAACTGAGACACAGAGAGAGCAGAATTTCAATACAGTAACTGAGACACAGAGAGAGCAGGATCTCAAGACAGTAACTGAGACAAAGAGATAGCAGAATCTCAATACAGTAACTGAGAGACAGAGAGAGCAGGATCTCAATGCAGTAACTGAGACACAGAGGGAGCAGGATCTCAATACAGTAACAGATGCAGAGAGAGAGCAGGATCTCAATACTTTAACTGAGACACAGAGAGAGCAGGATTACAATACAGTGACTGAAACAGAGAGAGAGCAGGATCTCAATACAGTAACTGAGACAGAGAGAGAGCAGGATCTCAATACAGTAACAGATGCAGAGAGAGAGCAGGATCTCAATACTTTAACTGAGACACAGAGAGAGCAGGATTACAATACATTAACTGAAACAGAGAGAGAGCAGGATCTCAATACAGTAACAGATGCAGAGAGAGAGCAGGATCTCAATACAGCAACTGAGACACAGAGAGAGCAGGATCTCAATACAGTAACTGAGACACAGAGGGAGCAGGATCTCAATACAGAAACTGAGACACAGAGAGAGCAGGATCTCAATACAGTAACTGAGACAGAGAGAGAGCAGGATCTCAATACAGTAACAGGGAGACAGAGAGGAGGATCTCAATACAGTAACTGAGACAGAGAGAGAGCAGGATCTCAATACTGTAACTGAGACAGAGAGAGAGCAGGATCTCAATACTGTAACTGAGACAAAGAGAGAGCCGGATCTCAATACAGTAACTGAGACACAGAGAGAGCAGGTTTTCAATACAGTAACAAAGACAGAGAGAGAGCAGGATCTCAATACAGTAACTGAGACAGAGAGAGAGCAGGATCTCAATACTGTAACTGAGACAAAGAGAGAGCCGGATCTCAATACAGTAACTGAGACAGAGAGAAAGCAGGATCTCAATACAGTAACTGAAACAGAGAGAGAGCAGGATCTCCATACAGTAACTGAGACAGAGAAAGAGCAGGAACTCAATACAGTAACTGAGACACAGAGAGAGCAGGATCTCCATACAGTAACTGAGACAGAGAGAGAGCAGGATCTCAAAACAGTAACTGAGACAGAGAAAGAGCAGGAACTCAATACAGTAACTGAGACACAGAGAGAGCTGGATCTCCATACAGTAACTGAGACAGAAAGAGAGCAGGATCTCAATACAGTAACTGAAACAGAGAGAGAGCAGGTTCTCAATACAGTAACTGAGACACAGAGAGAGCAGGATCTCAATACAGTAACTGAGACAGCGAGAGAGCAGGATCTCCATACAGGAACTGAGACAGAGAGAGAGCAGGATCTCAACGCAGTAACTGAAACAGAGAGAGAGCAGGATCTCCATACAGTAACTGAGACAGAAAGAGAGCAGGATCTCAATACAGTAACTGAGACACAGAGAGAGCAGGATCTCAATACAGTAACTGAAACAAAGAGAGCAGGATCTCCAAACAGTAACTGAGACACAGAGAGAGCAGGATCTCAATACAGTAACTGAGACAGAGAGAGAGCAGGAACTCAATACAGTTACAGATGCAGAGAGAAAGCAGGATCTCAATACTTTAATTGAGACACAGAGAGAGCAGGATTACAATACAGTAACTTAAACAGAGAGAGAGCAGGATCTCAATACAGTAACAGAGGCAGAGAGAGAGAGCAGGATCTCAATACAGTAACTGAGACAAAGAGATAGCAGAATCTCAATACAGTAACTGAGAGACAGAGAGAGCAGGATCTCAATGCAGTAACTGAGACACAGAGGGAGCAGGATCTCAATACAGTAACAGATGCAGAGAGAGAGCAGGATCTCAATACCTTAACTGAGACACAGAGAGAGCAGGATTACAATACAGTGACTGAAACAGAGAGAGAGCAGGATCTCAATACAGTAACTGAGACAGAGAGAGCAGGATCTCCATACAGTAACTGAGACAGAGAGAGAGCAGGATCTCAATACAGTAACTGAGACAGAGAGAGAGCAGGATCTCAGTACAGTAACTGAGACACAGAGAGAGCAGGATCTCAATACAGTAACAGAGGCAGAGAGAGAGCAGGATCTCAATACAGTAACTGAGACACAGAGGGAGAGCAGGATCTCAATACAGTAACTGATGCAGAGAGAGAGCAGGATCTCAATACTTTAACTGAGACACAGAGAGAGCAGGATTACAATACAGTGACTGAAACAGAGAGAGAGCAGGATCTCAATACAGTAACTGAGACAGAGAGAGAGCAGGATCTCAATACAGTAACTGAAACAGAGAGAGAGCAGGATCTCAATACAGTAACTGAGACACAGAGAGAGCAGGATCTCAAAACAGTAACTGAGACAGAAAGAGAGCAGGATCTCAATACAGTAACTGAGACACAGAGAGAGCAGGATCTCAATACAGTAACTGAGACAGAGAGAGAGAGCAGGATCTCAATACAGTAACTGAGAGACAGAGAGAGCAGGATCTCAATGCAGTAACTGAGACACAGAGGGAGCAGGATCTCAATACAGTAACAGATGCAGAGAGAGAGCAGGATCTCAATACTTTAACTGAGACACAGAGAGAGCAGGATTACAATACAGTAACTGAAACAGAGAGAGAGCAGGATCTCAATACAGTAACAGATGCAGAGAGAGAGCAGGATCCCAATACTTTAACTGAGACACAGAGAGAGCAGGATTACAATACAGTAACTGAAACAGAGAGAGAGCAGGATCTCAATACAGTAACTGAGACAGAGAGAGAGCAGGATCTCAATACAGTTACAGATGCAGAGAGAGAGCAGGATCTCAATACTTTAACTGAGACACAGAGAGAGCAGGATTACAATACAGTAACTGAAACAGAGAGAGAGCAGGATCTCAATACAGTAACAGAGGCAGAGAGAGAGCAGGATCTCAATACAGTAACTGAGACAGAGAGAGAGCAGGATCTCAATGCAGTAACTGAGACACAGAGGGAGCAGGATCTCAATACAGTAACTGAGACAGAGAGAGAGCAGGATCTCAATACAGTAACAGAGGCAGAGAGAGAGCAGGATCTCAATACAGTAACTGAGACAGAGAGAGAGCAGGATCTCAATGCAGTAACTGAGACACAGAGGGAGCAGGATCTCAATACAGTAACTGAGACAGAGAGAGAGCAGGATCTCAATACAGTAACTGAGACACAGAGAGAGCAGAATTTCAATACAGTAACTGAGACACAGAGAGAGCAGGATCTCAAGACAGTAACTGAGACAAAGAGATAGCAGAATCTCAATACAGTAACTGAGAGACAGAGAGAGCAGGATCTCAATGCAGTAACTGAGACACAGAGGGAGCAGGATCTCAATACAGTAACAGATGCAGAGAGAGAGCAGGATCTCAATACTTTAACTGAGACACAGAGAGAGCAGGATTACAATACAGTGACTGAAACAGAGAGAGAGCAGGATCTCAATACAGTAACTGAGACAGAGAGAGAGCAGGATCTCAATACAGTAACAGATGCAGAGAGAGAGCAGGATCTCAATACTTTAACTGAGACACAGAGAGAGCAGGATTACAATACATTAACTGAAACAGAGAGAGAGCAGGATCTCAATACAGTAACAGATGCAGAGAGAGAGCAGGATCTCAATACAGTAACTGAGACACAGAGAGAGCAGGATCTCAATACAGTAACTGAGACACAGAGGGAGCAGGATCTCAATACAGAAACTGAGACACAGAGAGAGCAGGATCTCAATACAGTAACTGAGACAGAAAGAGAGCAGGATCTCAATACAGTAACAGGGAGACAGAGAGGAGGATCTCAATACAGTAACTGAGACACAGAGAGAGCAGGATTTCAATACTGTAACTGAGACAAAGAGAGAGCCGGATCTCAATACAGTAACTGAGACACAGAGAGAGCAGGTTTTCAATACAGTAACAAAGACAGAGAGAGAGCAGGATCTCAATACAGTAACTGAGACAGAGAGAGAGCAGGATCTCAATACTGTAACTGAGACAAAGAGAGAGCCGGATCTCAATACAGTAACTGAGACAGAGAGAAAGCAGGATCTCAATACAGTAACTGAAACAGAGAGAGAGCAGGATCTCCATACAGTAACTGAGACAGAGAAAGAGCAGGAACTCAATACAGTAACTGAGACACAGAGAGAGCAGGATCTCCATACAGTAACTGAGACAGAGAGAGAGCAGGATCTCAATACAGTAACTGAGACAGAGAAAGAGCAGGAACTCAATACAGTAACTGAGACACAGAGAGAGCTGGATCTCCATACAGTAACTGAGACAGAAAGAGAGCAGGATCTCAATACAGTAACTGAAACAGAGAGAGAGCAGGTTCTCAATACAGTAACTGAGACACAGAGAGAGCAGGATCTCAATACAGTAACTGAGACAGCGAGAGAGCAGGATCTCCATACAGGAACTGAGACAGAGAGAGAGCAGGATCTCAACACAGTAACTGAGACACAGAGAGAGCAGGATCTCAATACAGTAACTGAAACAAAGAGAGCAGGATCTCCAAACAGTAACTGAGACACAGAGAGAGCAGGATCTCAATACAGTAACTGAGACAGAGAGAGAGCAGGAACTCAATACAGTTACAGATGCAGAGAGAAAGCAGGATCTCAATACTTTAACTGAGACACAGAGAGAGCAGGATTACAATACAGTAACTGAAACAGAGAGAGAGCAGGATTTCAATACAGTAACTGAGACAAAGAGATAGCAGAATCTCAATACAGTAACTGAGAGACAGAGAGAGCAGGATCTCAATGCAGTAGCTGAGACACAGAGGGAGCAGGATCTCAATACAGTAACAGATGCAGAGAGAGAGCAGGATCTCAATACTTTAACTGAGACACAGAGAGAGCAGGATTACAATACAGTGACTGAAACAGAGAGAGAGCAGGATCTCAATACAGTAACTGAGACAGAGAGAGCAGGATCTCCATACAGTAACTGAGACAGAGAGAGAGCAGGATCTCAATACAGTAACTGAGACAGAGAGAGAGCAGGATCTCAGTACAGTAACTGAGACACAGAGAGAGCAGGATCTCAATACAGTAACAGAGGCAGAGAGAGAGCAGGATCTCAATACAGTAACTGAGACACAGAGGGAGCAGGATCTCAATACAGTAACTGATGCAGAGAGAGAGCAGGATCTCAATACTTTAACTGAGACACAGAGAGAGCAGGATTACAATACAGTGACTGAAACAGAGAGAGAGCAGGATCTCAATACAGTAACTGAGACAGAGAGAGAGCAGGATCTCAATACAGTAACTGAAACAGAGAGAGAGCAGGATCTCAATACAGTAACTGAGACACAGAGAGAGCAGGATCTCAAAACAGTAACTGAGACAGAAAGAGAGCAGGATCTCAATACAGTAACTGAGACACAGAGAGAGCAGGATCTCAATACAGTAACTGAGACAGAGAGAGAGAGCAGGATCTCAATACAGTAACCGAGACAGAGAGAGAGCAGGATCTCAATACAGTAACCGAGACAGAGAGAGAGCAGGATCTCAATACAGTAACTGAGACAGAGAGAGAGAGCAGGATCTCAATACAATAACTGAGACACGGAGAGCGCAGGATCTCCATGCAGTAACTGAGACAGAGAGAGAGCAGGATCTCAATACAGTAACTGAGACAGAGAGAGAGCAGGATCTCAATACAGTAACTGAGACACAGAGAGAGCAGAATTTCAATACAGTAACTGAGACACAGAGAGAGCAGGATCTCAGTACAGTAACTGAGACACAGAGAGAGCAGGATCTCAATACAGTAACAGAGGCAGAGAGAGAGCAGGATCTCAATACAGTAACTGAGACATAGAGGGAGCAGGATCTCAATACAGTAACAGATGCAGAGAGAGAGCAGGATTTCAATACTTTAACTGAGACACAGAGAGAGCAGGATTACAATACAGTGACTGAAACAGAGAGAGAGCAGGATCTCAATACAGTAACTGAGACAGAGAGAGAGCAGGATCTCAATACAGTAACTGAAACAGAGAGAGAGCAGGATCTCAATACAGTAACTGAGACACAGAGAGAGCAGGATCTCAAAACAGTAACTGAGACAGAAAGAGAGCAGGATCTCAATACAGTAACTGAGACACAGAGAGAGCAGGATCTCAATACAGTAACTGAGACAGAGAGAGAGAGCAGGATCTCAATACAGTAACCGAGACAGAGAGAGAGCAGGATCTCAATACAGTAACCGAGACAGAGAGAGAGCAGGATCTCAATACAGTAACTGAGACAGAGAGAGAGAGCAGGATCTCAATACAGTAACTGAGACACGGAGAGCGCAGGATCTCCTTGCAGTAACTGATACAGAGAGAGAGCAGGATCTCAATACAGAAACTGAGACAGAGAGAGAGCAGGATCTCAATACAGTAACTGAGACACAGAGAGAGCAGAATTTCAATACAGTAACTGAGACACAGAGAGAGCAGGATCTCAAGACAGTAACTGAGACAAAGAGATAGCAGGATCTCAATACAGTAACTGAGAGACAGAGAGAGCAGGATCTCAATGCAGTAACTGAGACACAGAGGGAGCAGGATCTCAATACAGTAATAGATGCAGAGAGAGAGCAGGATCTCAATACTTTAACTGAGACACAGAGAGAGCAGGATTACAATACAGTAACTGAAACAGAGAGAGAGCAGGATCTCAATACAGTAACAGATGCAGAGAGAGAGCAGGATCTCAATACTTTAACTGAGACACAGAGAGAGCAGGATTACAATACAGTAACTGAAACAGAGAGAGAGCAGGATCTCAATACAGTAACTGAGACAGAGAGAGAGCAGGATCTCAATACAGTAACAGATGCAGAGAGAGAGCAGGATCTCAATACTTTAACTGAGACACAGAGAGAGCAGGATTACAATACAGTAACTGAAACAGAGAGAGAGCAGGATCTCAATACAGTAACAGAGGCAGAGAGAGAGCAGGATCTCAATACAGTAACTGAGACAGAGAGAGAGCAGGATCTCAATGCAGTAACTGAGACACAGAGGGAGCAGGATCTCAATACAGTAACTGAGACAGAGAGAGAGCAGGATCTCAATACAGTAACTGAGACACAGAGAGAGCAGGATTACAATACAGTAACTGAGACACAGAGAGAGCAGGATCCCAATACAGTAACAGAGGCAGAGAGAGAGCAGGATCTCAATACAGTAACTGAGACAGAGAGAGAGCAGGATCTCAATGCAGTAACTGAGACACAGAGGGAGCAGGATCTCAATACAGTAACTGAGACAGAGAGAGAGCAGGATCTCAATACAGTAACTGAGACACAGAGAGAGCAGGATCTCAATACAGTAACTGAGACACAGAGGGAGCAGGATCTCAATACAGAAACAGAGACACAGAGAGAGCAGGATCTCAATACAATAACTGAGACAGAGAGAGAGCAGGATCTCAATACAGTAACTGAGACAGAGAGAGAGCAGGATCTCAATACAGTAACAGGCAGACAGAGAGGAGGATCTCAATACAGTAACTGAGACACAGAGAGAGCAGGATTTCAATACAGTAACTGAAACAGAGAGAGAGCAGGATCTCAATACAGTAACTGAGACACAGAGAGAGCAGGTTTTCAATACAGTAACAAAGACAGAGAGAGAGCAGGATCTCAATACAGTAACTGAGACAGAGAGAGAGCAGGATCTCAATACAGTAACTGAGACGAAGAGAGAGCCGGATCTCAATACAGTAACTGAGACAGAGAGAAAGCAGGATCTCAATACAGTAACTGAAACAGAGAGAGAGCAGGATCTCCATACAGTAACTGAGACAGAGAAAGAGCAGGAACTCAATACAGTAACTGAGACACAGAGAGAGCAGGATCTCCATACAGTAACTGAGACACAGAGAGAGCAGGATCTCAATACAGTAACTGAGACAGAGAAAGAGCAGGATCTCAATACAGTAACTGAGACAGAGAGAGAGCAGGATCTCAATACAGTAACTGAGACACAGAGAGAGCAGAATTTCAATACAGTAACTGAGACACAGAGAGAGCAGGATCTCAAGACAGTAACTGAGACAAAGAGATAGCAGGATCTCAATACAGTAACTGAGAGACAGAGAGAGCAGGATCTCAATGCAGTAACTGAGACACAGAGGGAGCAGGATCTCAATACAGTAACAGATGCAGAGAGAGAGCAGGATCTCAATACTTTAACTGAGACACAGAGAGAGCAGGATTACAATACAGTAACTGAAACAGAGAGAGAGCAGGATCTCAATACAGTAACAGATGCAGAGAGAGAGCAGGATCTCAATACTTTAACTGAGACACAGAGAGAGCAGGATTACAATACAGTAACTGAAACAGAGAGAGAGCAGGATCTCAATACAGTAACAGAGGCAGAGAGAGAGCAGGATCTCAATACAGTAACTGAGACAGAGAGAGAGCAGGATCTCAATACAGTAACTGAGACAAAGAGAGAGCCGGATCTCAATACAGTAACTGAGACAGAGAGAAAGCAGGATCTCAATACAGTAACTGAAACAGAGAGAGAGCAGGATCTCCATACAGTAACTGAGACAGAGAAAGAGCAGGAACTCAATACAGTAACTGAGACACAGAGAGAACAGGATCTCCATACAGTAACTGAGACACAGAGAGAGCAGGATCTCAATACAGTAACTGAGACAGAGAAAGAGCAGGAACTCAATACAATAACTGAGACACAGAGAGAGCTGGATCTCCATACAGTAACTGAGACAGAAAGAGAGCAGGATCTCAATACAGTAACTGAAACAGAGAGAGAGCAGGATCTCAATACAGTAACTGAGACACAGGGAGAGCAGGATCTCAATACAGTAACTGAGACAGCGAGAGAGCAGGATCTCCATACAGGAACTGAGATAGAGAGAGAGCAGGATCTCAACACAGTAACTGAAACAGAGAGAGAGCAGGATCTCCATACAGTAACTGAGACAGAAAGAGAGCAGGATCTCAATACAGTAACTGAGACACAGAGAGAGCAGGATCTCAATACAGTAACTGAGACAAAGAGAGCAGGATCTCCAAACAGTAACTGAGACACAGAGAGAGCAGGATCTCAATACAGTAACTGAGACAGAGAGAGAGCAGGATCTCAATACAGTTACAGATGCAGAGAGAAAGCAGGATCTCAATACTTTAACTGAGACACAGAGAGAGCAGGATTACAATACAGTAACTGAAACAGAGAGAGAGCAGGATCTCAATACAGTAACAGAGGCAGAGAGAGAGCAGGATCTCAATACAGTAACTGAGACAAAGAGATAGCAGAATCTCAATACAGTAACTGAGAGACAGAGAGAGCAGGATCTCAATGCAGTAACTGAGACACGGAGGGAGCAGGATCTCAATACAGTAACAGAGGCAGAGAGAGAGCAGGATCTCAATACAGTTACAGATGCAGAGAGAGAGCAGGATCTCAATACTTTAACTGAGACACAGAGAGAGCAGGATCTCAATACAGTAACTGAGACAAAGAGAGCAGGATCTCCAAACAGTAACTGAGACACAGAGAGAGCAGGATCTCAATACAGTAACTGAGACAGAGAGAGAGCAGGATCTCAATACAGTTACAGATGCAGAGAGAGAGCAGGATCTCAATACTTTAACTGAGACACAGAGAGAGCAGGATTACAATACAGTGACTGAAACAGAGAGAGAGCAGGATCTCAATACAGTAACTGAGACAGAGAGAGCAGGATCTCCATACAGTAACTGAGACAGAGAGAGAGCAGGATCTCAATACAGTAACTGAGACAGAGAGAGAGCAGGATCTCAGTACTGTAACTGAGACACAGAGAGAGCAGGATCTCAATACAGTAACAGAGGCAGAGAGAGAGCAGGATCTCAATACAGTAACTGAGACACAGAGGGAGCAGGATCTCAATACAGTAACAGATGCAGAGAGAGAGCAGGATCTCAATACTTTAACTGAGACACAGAGAGAGCAGGATTACAATACAGTGACTGAAACAGAGAGAGAGCAGGATCTCAATACAGTAACTGAGACAGAGAGAGAGCAGGATCTCAATACAGTAACTGAAACAGAGAGAGAGCAGGATCTCAATACAGTAACTGAGACACAGAGAGAGCAGGATCTCAAAACAGTAACGGAGACAGAAAGAGAGCAGGATCTCAATACAGTAACTGAGACACAGAGAGAGCAGGATCTCAATACAGTAACTGAGACAGAGAGAGAGAGCAGGATCTCAATACAGTAACCGAGACAGAGAGAGAGCAGGATTACAATACAGTAACTGAAACAGAGAGAGAGCAGGATCTCAATACAGTAACAGATGCAGAGAGAGAGCAGGATCTCAATACTTTAACTGAGACACAGAGAGAGCAGGATTACAATACAGTAACTGAAACAGAGAGAGAGCAGGATCTCAATACAGTAACTGAGACAGAGAGAGAGCAGGATCTCAATACAGTAACAGATGCAGAGAGAGAGCAGGATCTCAATACTTTAACTGAGACACAGAGAGAGCAGGATTACAATACAGTAACTGAAACAGAGAGAGAGCAGGATCTCAATACAGTAACAGAGGCAGAGAGAGAGCAGGATCTCAATACAGTAACTGAGACAGAGAGAGAGCAGGATCTCAATGCAGTAACTGAGACACAGAGGGAGCAGGATCTCAAGACAGTAACTGAGACAGAGAGAGAGCAGGATCTCAATACAGTAACTGAGACACAGAGAGAGCAGGATTACAATACAGTAACTGAGACACAGAGAGAGCAGGATCCCAATACAGTAACAGAGGCAGAGAGAGAGCAGGATCTCAATACAGTAACTGAGACAGAGAGAGAGCAGGATCTCAATGCAGTAACTGAGACACAGAGGGAGCAGGATCTCAATACAGTAACTGAGACAGAGAGAGAGCAGGATCTCAATACAGTAACTGAGACACAGAGAGAGCAGGATCTCAATACAGTAACTGAGACACAGAGGGAGCAGGATCTCAATACAGAAACAGAGACACAGAGAGAGCAGGATCTCAATACAGTAACTGAGACAGAGAGAGAGCAGGATCTCAATACAGTAACAGGCAGACAGAGAGGAGGATCTCAATACAGTAACTGAGACACAGAGAGAGCAGGATTTCAATACAGTAACTGAAACAGAGAGAGAGGAGGATCTCAAAACAGTAACAGAGGCAGAGAGAGAGCAGGATCTCAATACAGTAACTGAGACACAGAGAGAGCAGGTTTTCAATACAGTAACAAAGACAGAGAGAGAGCAGGATCTCAATACAGTAACTGAGACAGAGAGAGAGCAGGATCTCAATCCAGTAACTGAGACAAAGAGAGAGCCGGATCTCAATACAGTAACTGAGACAGAGAGAAAGCAGGATCTCAATACAGTAACTGAAACAGAGAGAGAGCAGGATCTCCATACAGTAACTGAGACAGAGAAAGAGCAGGAACTCAATACAGTAACTGAGACACAGAGAGAGCAGGATCTCCATACAGAAACTGAGACACAGAGAGAGCAGGATCTCAATACAGTAACTGAGACAGAGAAATAGCAGGATCTCAATACAGAAACTGAGACAGAGAGAGAGCAGGATCTCAATACAGTAACTGAGACACAGAGAGAGCAGAATTTCAATACAGTAACTGAGACACAGAGAGAGCAGGATCTCAAGACAGTAACTGAGACAAAGAGATAGCAGGATCTCAATACAGTAACTGAGAGACAGAGAGAGCAGGATCTCAATGCAGTAACTGAGACACAGAGGGAGCAGGATCTCAATACAGTAACAGATGCAGAGAGAGAGCAGGATCTCAATACTTTAACTGAGACACAGAGAGAGCAGGATTACAATACAGTAACTGAAACAGAGAGAGAGCAGGATCTCAATACAGTAACAGATGCAGAGAGAGAGCAGGATCTCAATACTTTAACTGAGACACAGAGAGAGCAGGATTACAATACAGTAACTGAAACAGAGAGAGAGCAGGATCTCAATACAGTAACAGAGGCAGAGAGAGAGCAGGATCTCAATACAGTTACAGATGCAGAGAGAGAGCAGGATCTCAATACTTTAACTGAGACACAGAGAGAGCAGGATTACAATACAGTAACTGAAACAGAGAGAGAGCAGGATCTCAATACAGTAACAGAGGCAGAGAGAGAGCAGGATCTCAATACAGTAACTGAGACAGAGAGAGAGCAGGATCTCAATACAGTAACTGAGACAAAGAGAGAGCCGGATCTCAATACAGTAACTGAGACAGAGAGAAAGCAGGATCTCAATACAGTAACTGAAACAAAGAGAGAGCAGGATCTCCATACAGTAACTGAGACAGAGAAAGAGCAGGAACTCAATACAGTAACTGAGACACAGAGAGAACAGGATCTCCATACAGTAACTGAGACACAGAGAGAGCAGGATCTCAATACAGTAACTGAGACAGAGAAAGAGCAGGAACTCAATACAATAACTGAGACACAGAGAGAGCTGGATCTCCATACAGTAACTGAGACAGAAAGAGAGCAGGATCTCAATACAGTAACTGAAACAGAGAGAGAGCAGGATCTCAATACAGTAACTGAGACACAGAGAGAGCAGGATCTCAATACAGTAACTGAGACAGCGAGAGAGCAGGATCTCCATACAGGAACTGAGATAGAGAGAGAGCAGGATCTCAACACAGTAACTGAAACAGAGAGAGAGCAGGATCTCCATACAGTAACTGAGACAGAAAGAGAGCAGGATCTCAATACAGTAACTGAGACACAGAGAGAGCAGGATCTCAATACAGTAACTGAGACAAAGAGAGCAGGATCTCCAAACAGTAACTGAGACACAGAGAGAGCAGGATCTCAATACAGTAACTGAGACAGAGAGAGAGCAGGATCTCAATACAGTTACAGATGCAGAGAGAAAGCAGGATATCAATACTTTAACTGAGACACAGAGAGAGCAGGATTACAATACAGTAACTGAAACAGAGAGAGAGCAGGATCTCAATACAGTAACAGAGGCAGAGAGAGAGCAGGATCTCAATACAGTAACTGAGACAAAGAGATAGCAGAATCTCAATACAGTAACTGAGAGACAGAGAGAGCAGGATCTCAATGCAGTAACTGAGACACAGAGGGAGCAGGATCTCAATACAGTAACAGATGCAGAGAGAGAGCAGGATCTCAATACTTTAACTGAGACACAGAGAGAGCAGGATTACAATACAGTGACTGAAACAGAGAGAGAGCAGGATCTCAATACAGTAACTGAGACAGAGAGAGCAGGATCTCCATACAGTAACTGAGACAGAGAGAGAGCAGGATCTCAATACAGTAACTGAGACAGAGAGAGAGCAGGATCTCAGTACAGTAACTGAGACACAGAGAGAGCAGGATCTCAATACAGTAACAGAGGCAGAGAGAGAGCAGGATCTCAATACAGTAACTGAGACACAGAGGGAGCAGGATCTCAATACAGTAACAGATGCAGAGTGAGAACAGGATCTCAATACTTTAACTGAGACACAGAGAGAGCAGGATTACAATACAGTGACTGAAACAGAGAGAGAGCAGGATCTCAATACAGTAACTGAGACAGAGAGAGAGCAGGATCTCAATACAGTAACTGAAACAGAGAGAGAGCAGGATCTCAATACAGTAACTGAGACACAGAGAGAGCAGGATCTCAAAACAGTAACTGAGACAGAAAGAGAGCAGGATCTCAATACAGTAACTGAGACACAGAGAGAGCAGGATCTCAATACAGTAACTGAGACAGAGAGAGAGAGCAGGATCTCAATACAGTAACCGAGACAGAGAGAGAGCAGGATCTCAATACAGTAACCGAGACAGAGAGAGAGCAGGATCTCAATACAGTAACTGAGACAGAGAGAGAGAGCAGGATCTCAATACAGTAACTGAGACACGGAGAGCGCAGGATCTCCATGCAGTAACTGAGACAGAGAGAGAGCAGGATCTCAATACAGTAACTGAGACAGAGAGAGAGCAGGATCTCAATACAGTAACTGAGACACAGAGAGAGCAGAATTTCAATACAGTAACTGAGACACAGAGAGCAGGATCTCAAGACAGTAACTGAGACAAAGAGATAGCAGGATCTCAATACAGTAACTGAGAGACAGAGAGAGCAGGATCTCAATGCAGTAACTGAGACACAGAGGGAGCAGGATCTCAATACAGTAACAGATGCAGAAAGAGAGCAGGATCTCAATACTTTAACTGAGACACAGAGAGAGCAGGATTACAATACAGTAACTGAAACAGAGAGAGAGCAGGATCTCAATACAGTAACAGATGCAGAGAGAGAGCAGGATCTCAATACTTTAACTGAGACACAGAGAGAGCAGGATTACAATACAGTAACTGAAACAGAGAGAGAGCAGGATCTCAATACAGTAACTGAGACAGAGAGAGAGCAGGATCTCAATACAGTAACAGATGCAGAGAGAGAGCAGGATCTCAATACTTTAACTGAGACACAGAGAGAGCAGGATTACAATACAGTAACTGAAACAGAGAGAGAGCAGGATCTCAATACAGTAACAGAGGCAGAGAGAGAGCAGGATCTCAATACAGTAACTGAGACAGAGAGAGAGCAGGATCTCAATGCAGTAACTGAGACACAGAGGGAGCAGGATCTCAATACAGTAACTGAGACAGAGAGAGAGCAGGATCTCAATACAGTAACTGAGACACAGAGAGAGCAGGATTACAATACAGTAACTGAGACACAGAGAGAGCAGGATCCCAATACAGTAACAGAGGCAGAGAGTGTGCAGGATCTCAATACAGTAACTGAGACAGAGAGAGAGCAGGATCTCAATGCAGTAACTGAGACACAGAGGGAGCAGGATCTCAATACAGAAACAGAGACACAGAGAGAGCAGGATCTCAATACAGTAACTGAGACAGAGAGAGAGCAGGATCTCAATACAGTAACTGAGACAGAGAGAGAGCAGGATCTCAATACAGTAACAGGCAGACAGAGAGGAGGATCTCAATACAGTAACTGAGACACAGAGAGAGCAGGATTTCAATACAGTAACTGAAACAGAGAGAGAGGAGGATCTCAATACAGTAACTGAGACACAGAGAGAGCAGGTTTTCAATACAGTAACAAAGACAGAGAGAGAGCAGGATCTCAATACAGTAACTGAGACAGAGAGAGAGCAGGATCTCAATACAGTAACTGAGACAAAGAGAGAGCCGGATCTCAATACAGTAACTGAGACAGAGAGAAAGCAGGATCTCAATACAGTAACTGAAACAGAGAGAGAGCAGGATCTCCATACAGTAACTGAGACAGAGGAAGAGCAGGAACTCAATACAGTAACTGAGACACAGAGAGAGCAGGATCTCCATACAGTAACTGAGACACAGAGAGAGCAGGATCTCAATACAGTAACTGAGACAGAGAAAGAGCAGGATCTCAATACAGTAACTGAGACAGAGAGAGAGCAGGATCTCAATACAGTAACTGAGACACAGAGAGAGCAGAATTTCAATACAGTAACTGAGACACAGAGAGAGCAGGATCTCAAGACAGTAACTGAGACAAAGAGATAGCAGGATCTCAATACAGTAACTGAGAGACAGAGAGAGCAGGATCTCAATGCAGTAACTGAGACACAGAGGGAGCAGGATCTCAATACAGTAACAGATGCAGAGAGAGAGCAGGATCTCAATACTTTAACTGAGACACAGAGAGAGCAGGATTACAATACAGTAACTGAAACAGAGAGAGAGCAGGATCTCAATACAGTAACAGATGCAGAGAGAGAGCAGGATCTCAATACTTTAACTGAGACACAGAGAGAGCAGGATTACAATACAGTAACTGAAACAGAGAGAGAGCAGGATCTCAATACAGTAACTGAGACAGAGAGAGAGCAGGATCTCAATACAGTTAGAGATGCAGAGAGAGAGCAGGATCTCAATACTTTAACTGAGACACAGAGAGAGCAGGATTACAATACAGTAACTGAAACAGAGAGAGAGCAGGATCTCAATACAGTAACAGAGGCAGAGAGAGAGCAGGATCTCAATACAGTAACTGAGACAGAGAGAGAGCAGGATCTCAATGCAGTAACTGAGACACAGAGGGAGCAGGATCTCAATACAGTAACTGAGACAGAGAGAGAGCAGGATCTCAATACAGTAACTGAGACACAGAGAGAGCAGAATTTCAATACAGTAACTGAGACACAGAGAGAGCAGGATCTCAAGACAGTAACTGAGACAAAGAGATAGCAGAATCTCAATACAGTAACTGAGAGACAGAGAGAGCAGGATCTCAATGCAGTAACTGAGACACAGAGGGAGCAGGATCTCAATACAGTAACAGATGCAGAGAGAGAGCAGGATCTCAATACTTTAACTGAGACACAGAGAGAGCAGGATTACAATACAGTGACTGAAACAGAGAGAGAGCAGGATCTCAATACTTTAACTGAGACACAGAGAGAGCAGGATTACAATACAGTGACTGAAACAGAGAGAGAGAGCTGGATCTCAATACAGTAACTGAGACAGAGAGAGAGCAGGATCTCAATACAGTAACAGATGCAGAGAGAGAGCAGGATCTCAATACTTTAACTGAGACACAGAGAGAGCAGGATGACATTACAGGAACTGAAACAGAGAGAGAGCAGGATCTCAAAACAGTAACAGATGCAGAGAGAGAGCAGGATCTCAATACAGTAACTGAGACACAGAGAGAGCAGGATCTCAATACAGTAACTGAGACACAGAGGGAGCAGGATCTCAATACAGAAACTGAGACACAGAGAGAGCAGGATCTCAATACAGTAACTGAGACACAGAGAGAGCAGGATCTCAATACAGTAACTGAGACAGAGAGAGAGCAGGATCTCAATACAGTAACAGGCAGACAGAGAGGAGGATCTCAATACAGTAACTGAGACACAGAGAGAGCAGGATTTCAATACAGTAACTGAAACAGAGAGAGAGGAGGATCTCAAAACAGTAACAGAGGCAGAGAGAGAGCAGGATCTCAATACAGTAACTGAGACACAGAGAGAGCAGGTTTTCAATACAGTAACAAAGACAGAGAGAGAGCAGGATCTCAATACAGTAACTGAGACAGAGAGAGAGCAGGATCTCAATACAGTAACTGAGACAAAGAGAGAGCCGGATCTCAATACAGTAACTGAGACAGAGAGAAAGCAGGATCTCAATACAGTAACTGAAACAGAGAGAGAGCAGGATCTCCATACAGTAACTGAGACAGAGAAAGAGCAGGAACTCAATACAGTAACTGAGACACAGAGAGAGCAGGATCTCCATACAGTAACTGAGACACAGAGAGAGCAGAATTTCACTACAGTAACTGAGACACAGAGAGAGCAGGATCTCAAGACAGTAACTGAGACAAAGAGATAGCAGGATCTCAATACAGTAACTGAGAGACAGAGAGAGCAGGATCTCAATGCAGTAACTGAGACACAGAGGGAGCAGGATCTCAATACAGTAACAGATGCAGAGAGAGAGCAGGATCTCAATACTTTAACTGAGACACAGAGAGAGCAGGATTACAATACAGTAACTGAAACAGAGAGAGAGCAGGATCTCAATACAGTAACAGATGCAGAGAGAGAGCAGGATCTCAATACTTTAACTGAGACACAGAGAGAGCAGGATTACAATACAGTAACTGAAACAGAGAGAGAGCAGGATCTCAATACAGAAACTGAGACAGAGAGAGAGCAGGATCTCAATACTTTAACTGAGACACAGAGAGAGCAGGATTACAATACAGTAACTGAAACAGAGAGAGAGCAGGATCTCAATACAGTAACAGAGGCAGAGAGAGAGCAGGATCTCAATACAGTAACTGAGACAGAGAGAGAGCAGGATCTCAATGCAGTAACTGAGACACAGAGGGAGCAGGATCTCAATACAGTAACTGAGACAGAGAGAGAGCAGGATCTCAATACAGTAACTGAGACACAGAGAGAGCAGAATTTCAATACAGTAACTGAGACACAGAGAGAGCAGGATCTCAAGACAGTAACTGAGACAAAGAGATAGCAGAATCTCAATACAGTAACTGAGAGACAGAGAGAGCAGGATCTCAATGCAGTAACTGAGACACAGAGGGAGCAGGATCTCAATACAGTAACAGATGCAGAGAGAGAGCAGGATCTCAATACTTTAACTGAGACACAGAGAGAGCAGGATTACAATACAGTGACTGAAACAGAGAGAGAGCAGGATCTCAATACTTTAACTGAGACACAGAGAGAGCAGGATTACAATACAGTGACTGAAACAGAGAGAGAGAGCAGGATCTCAATACAGTAACTGAGACAGAGAGAGAGCAGGATTTCAATACAGTAACAGATGCAGAGAGAGAGCAGGATCTCAATACTTTAACTGAGACACAGAGAGAGCAGGATTACAATACAGTAACTGAAACAGAGAGAGAGCAGGATCTCAATACAGTAACTGAGACAGAGAGAGAGCAGGATCTCAATACAGTAACAGATGCAGAGAGAGAGCAGGATCTCAATACTTTAACTGAGACACAGAGAGAGCAGGATTACAATACAGTAACTGAAACAGAGAGAGAGCAGGATCTCAATACAGTAACAGAGGCAGAGAGAGAGCAGGATCTCAATACAGTAACTGAGACAGAGAGAGAGCAGGATCTCAATGCAGTAACTGAGACACAGAGGGAGCAGGATCTCAATACAGTAACTGAGACAGAGAGAGAGCAGGATCTCAATACAGTAACTGAGACACAGAGAGAGCAGGATTACAATACAGTAACTGAGACACAGAGAGAGCAGGATCCCAATACAGTAACAGAGGCAGAGAGTGTGCAGGATCTCAATACAGTAACTGAGACAGAGAGAGAGCAGGATCTCAATGCAGTAACTGAGACACAGAGGGAGCAGGATCTCAATACAGAAACAGAGACACAGAGAGAGCAGGATCTCAATACAGTAACTGAGACAGAGAGAGAGCAGGATCTCAATACAGTAACTGAGACAGAGAGAGAGCAGGATCTCAATACAGTAACAGGCAGACAGAGAGGAGGATCTCAATACAGTAACTGAGACACAGAGAGAGCAGGATTTCAATACAGTAACTGAAACAGAGAGAGAGGAGGATCTCAATACAGTAACTGAGACACAGAGAGAGCAGGTTTTCAATACAGTAACAAAGACAGAGAGAGAGCAGGATCTCAATACAGTAACTGAGACAGAGAGAGAGCAGGATCTCAATACAGTAACTGAGACAAAGAGAGAGCCGGATCTCAATACAGTAACTGAGACAGAGAGAAAGCAGGATCTCAATACAGTAACTGAAACAGAGAGAGAGCAGGATCTCCATACAGTAACTGAGACAGAGGAAGAGCAGGAACTCAATACAGTAACTGAGACACAGAGAGAGCAGGATCTCCATACAGTAACTGAGACACAGAGAGAGCAGGATCTCAATACAGTAACTGAGACAGAGAAAGAGCAGGATCTCAATACAGTAACTGAGACAGAGAGAGAGCAGGATCTCAATACAGTAACTGAGACACAGAGAGAGCAGAATTTCAATACAGTAACTGAGACACAGAGAGAGCAGGATCTCAAGACAGTAACTGAGACAAAGAGATAGCAGGATCTCAATACAGTAACTGAGAGACAGAGAGAGCAGGATCTCAATGCAGTAACTGAGACACAGAGGGAGCAGGATCTCAATACAGTAACAGATGCAGAGAGAGAGCAGGATCTCAATACTTTAACTGAGACACAGAGAGAGCAGGATTACAATACAGTAACTGAAACAGAGAGAGAGCAGGATCTCAATACAGTAACAGATGCAGAGAGAGAGCAGGATCTCAATACTTTAACTGAGACACAGAGAGAGCAGGATTACAATACAGTAACTGAAACAGAGAGAGAGCAGGATCTCAATACAGTAACTGAGACAGAGAGAGAGCAGGATCTCAATACAGTTAGAGATGCAGAGAGAGAGCAGGATCTCAATACTTTAACTGAGACACAGAGAGAGCAGGATTACAATACAGTAACTGAAACAGAGAGAGAGCAGGATCTCAATACAGTAACAGAGGCAGAGAGAGAGCAGGATCTCAATACAGTAACTGAGACAGAGAGAGAGCAGGATCTCAATGCAGTAACTGAGACACAGAGGGAGCAGGATCTCAATACAGTAACTGAGACAGAGAGAGAGCAGGATCTCAATACAGTAACTGAGACACAGAGAGAGCAGAATTTCAATACAGTAACTGAGACACAGAGAGAGCAGGATCTCAAGACAGTAACTGAGACAAAGAGATAGCAGAATCTCAATACAGTAACTGAGAGACAGAGAGAGCAGGATCTCAATGCAGTAACTGAGACACAGAGGGAGCAGGATCTCAATACAGTAACAGATGCAGAGAGAGAGCAGGATCTCAATACTTTAACTGAGACACAGAGAGAGCAGGATTACAATACAGTGACTGAAACAGAGAGAGAGCAGGATCTCAATACTTTAACTGAGACACAGAGAGAGCAGGATTACAATACAGTGACTGAAACAGAGAGAGAGAGCTGGATCTCAATACAGTAACTGAGACAGA
Organism: Heterodontus francisci; assembly: GCF_036365525.1. Classification (NCBI taxonomy): domain Eukaryota; kingdom Metazoa; phylum Chordata; class Chondrichthyes; order Heterodontiformes; family Heterodontidae; genus Heterodontus; species Heterodontus francisci. Next base: position 10,413,862 of record NC_090384.1, on the reverse strand, counting down.
GAGAGAGCAGGATCTCAATACAGTAACAGATGCAGAGAGAGAGCAGGATCTCAATACTTTAACTGAGACACAGAGAGAGCAGGATGACATTACAGGAACTGAAACAGAGAGAGAGCAGGATCTCAAAACAGTAACAGATGCAGAGAGAGAGCAGGATCTCAATACAGTAACTGAGACACAGAGAGAGCAGGATCTCAATACAGTAACTGAGACACAGAGGGAGCAGGATCTCAATACAGAAACTGAGACACAGAGAGAGCAGGATCTCAATACAGTAACTGAGACACAGAGAGAGCAGGATCTCAATACAGTAACTGAGACAGAGAGAGAGCAGGATCTCAATACAGTAACAGGCAGACAGAGAGGAGGATCTCAATACAGTAACTGAGACACAGAGAGAGCAGGATTTCAATACAGTAACTGAAACAGAGAGAGAGGAGGATCTCAAAACAGTAACAGAGGCAGAGAGAGAGCAGGATCTCAATACAGTAACTGAGACACAGAGAGAGCAGGTTTTCAATACAGTAACAAAGACAGAGAGAGAGCAGGATCTCAATACAGTAACTGAGACAGAGAGAGAGCAGGATCTCAATACAGTAACTGAGACAAAGAGAGAGCCGGATCTCAATACAGTAACTGAGACAGAGAGAAAGCAGGATCTCAATACAGTAACTGAAACAGAGAGAGAGCAGGATCTCCATACAGTAACTGAGACAGAGAAAGAGCAGGAACTCAATACAGTAACTGAGACACAGAGAGAGCAGGATCTCCATACAGTAACTGAGACACAGAGAGAGCAGAATTTCACTACAGTAACTGAGACACAGAGAGAGCAGGATCTCAAGACAGTAACTGAGACAAAGAGATAGCAGGATCTCAATACAGTAACTGAGAGACAGAGAGAGCAGGATCTCAATGCAGTAACTGAGACACAGAGGGAGCAGGATCTCAATACAGTAACAGATGCAGAGAGAGAGCAGGATCTCAATACTTTAACTGAGACACAGAGAGAGCAGGATTACAATACAGTAACTGAAACAGAGAGAGAGCAGGATCTCAATACAGTAACAGATGCAGAGAGAGAGCAGGATCTCAATACTTTAACTGAGACACAGAGAGAGCAGGATTACAATACAGTAACTGAAACAGAGAGAGAGCAGGATCTCAATACAGAAACTGAGACAGAGAGAGAGCAGGATCTCAATACTTTAACTGAGACACAGAGAGAGCAGGATTACAATACAGTAACTGAAACAGAGAGAGAGCAGGATCTCAATACAGTAACAGAGGCAGAGAGAGAGCAGGATCTCAATACAGTAACTGAGACAGAGAGAGAGCAGGATCTCAATGCAGTAACTGAGACACAGAGGGAGCAGGATCTCAATACAGTAACTGAGACAGAGAGAGAGCAGGATCTCAATACAGTAACTGAGACACAGAGAGAGCAGAATTTCAATACAGTAACTGAGACACAGAGAGAGCAGGATCTCAAGACAGTAACTGAGACAAAGAGATAGCAGAATCTCAATACAGTAACTGAGAGACAGAGAGAGCAGGATCTCAATGCAGTAACTGAGACACAGAGGGAGCAGGATCTCAATACAGTAACAGATGCAGAGAGAGAGCAGGATCTCAATACTTTAACTGAGACACAGAGAGAGCAGGATTACAATACAGTGACTGAAACAGAGAGAGAGCAGGATCTCAATACTTTAACTGAGACACAGAGAGAGCAGGATTACAATACAGTGACTGAAACAGAGAGAGAGAGCAGGATCTCAATACAGTAACTGAGACAGAGAGAGAGCAGGATCTCAATACAGTAACAGATGCAGAGAGAGAGCAGGATCTCAATACTTTAACTGAGACACAGAGAGAGCAGGATGACATTACAGGAACTGAAACAGAGAGAGAGCAGGATCTCAATACAGTAACAGATGCAGAGAGAGAGCAGGATCTCAATACAGTAACTGAGACACAGAGAGAGCAGGATCTCAATACAGTAACTGAGACACAGAGGGAGCAGGATCTCAATACAGAAACTGAGACACAGAGAGAGCAGGATCTCAATACAGTAACTGAGACACAGAGAGAGCAGGATCTCAATACAGTAACTGAGACAGAGAGAGAGCAGGATCTCAATACAGTAACAGGCAGACAGAGAGGAGGATCTCAATACAGTAACTGAGACACAGAGAGAGCAGGATTTCAATACAGTAACTGAAACAGAGAGAGAGCAGGATCTCAATACAGTAACTGAGACACAGAGAGAGCAGGTTTTCAATACAGTAACAAAGACAGAGAGAGAGCAGGATCTCAATACAGTAACTGAGACAGAGAGAGAGCAGGATCTCAATACAGTAACTGAGACAAAGAGAGAGCCGGATCTCAATACAGTAACTGAGACAGAGAGAAAGCAGGATCTCAATACAGTAACTGAAACAGAGAGAGAGCAGGATCTCCATACAGTAACTGAGACAGAGAAAGAGCAGGAACTCAATACAGTAACTGAGACACAGAGAGAGCAGGATCTCCATACAGTAACTGAGACACAGAGAGAGCAGAATTTCACTACAGTAACTGAGACACAGAGAGAGCAGGATCTCAAGACAGTAACTGAGACAAAGAGATAGCAGGATCTCAATACAGTAACTGAGAGGCAGAGAGAGAGCAGGATCTCAATACAGTAACTGAGACACAGAGGGAGCAGGATCTCAATACAGTAACAGATGCAGAGAGAGAGCAGGATCTCAATACTTTAACTGAGACACAGAGAGAGCAGGATCTCAATACAGTAACTGAGACAGAGAGAGAGAGCAGGATCTCAATACAGTAACCGAGACAGAGAGAGAGCAGGATCTCAATACAGTAACCGAGACAGAGAGAGAGCAGGATCTCAATACAGTAACTGAGACAGGGAGAGAGAGCAGGATCTCAATACAGTAACTGAGACACGGAGAGCGCAGGATCTCCATGCAGTAACTGAGACAGAGAGAGAGCAGGATCTCAATACAGTAACTGAGACAGAGAGAGAGCAGGATCTCAATACAGTAACTGAGACACAGAGAGAGCAGTATCTCAAGACAGTAACTGAGACAAAGAGATAGCAGGATCTCAATACAGTAACTGAGAGACAGAGAGAGCAGGATCTCAATGCAGTAACTGAGACACAGAGGGAGCAGGATCTCAATACAGTAATAGATGCAGAGAGAGAGCAGGATCTCAATACTTTAACTGAGACACAGAGAGAGCAGGATTACAATACAGTAACTGAAACAGAGAGAGAGCAGGATCTCAATACAGTAACAGATGCAGAGAGAGAGCAGGATCTCAATACTTTACTTGAGACACAGAGAGAGCAGGATTACAATACAGTAACTGAAACAGAGAGAGAGCAGGATCTCAATACAGTAACTGAGACAGAGAGAGAGCAGGATCTCAATACAGTAACAGATGCAGAGAGAGAGCAGGATCTCAATACTTTAACTGAGACACAGAGAGAGCAGGATTACAATACAGTAACTGAGACAGAGAGAGAGCAGGATCTCAATGCAGTAACTGAGACACAGTGGGAGCAGGATCTCAATACAGTAACTGAGACAGAGAGAGAGCAGGATCTCAATACAGTAACTGAGACACAGAGAGAGCAGGATCTCAATACAGTAACTGAGACACAGAGGGAGCAGGATCTCAATACAGAAACAGAGACACAGAGAGAGCAGGATCTCAATACATTAACTGAGACAGAGAGAGAGCAGGATCTCAATACAGTAACAGGCAGACAGAGAGGAGGATCTCAATACAGTAACAGATGCAGAGAGAGAGCAGGATCTCAATACTTTAACTGAGACACAGAGAGAGCAGGATTACAATACAGTAACTGAAACAGAGAGAGAGCAGGATCTCAATACAGTAACTGAGACAGAGAGAGAGCAGGATCTCAATACAGTAACAGATGCAGAGAGAGAGCAGGATCTCAATACTTTAACTGAGACACAGAGAGAGCAGGATTACAATACAGTAACTGAGACAGAGAGAGAGCAGGATCTCAATGCAGTAACTGAGACACAGAGGGAGCAGGATCTCAATACAGTAACTGAGACAGAGAGAGAGCAGGATCTCAATACAGTAACTGAGACACAGAGAGAGCAGGATCTCAATACAGTAACTGAGACACAGAGGGAGCAGGATCTCAATACAGAAACAGAGACACAGAGAGAGCAGGATCTCAATACATTAACTGAGACACAGAGAGAGCAGGATCTCAATACAGTAACAGGCAGACAGAGAGGAGGATCTCAATACAGTAACTGAGACACAGAGAGAGCAGGATTTCAATACAGTAACTGAAACAGAGAGAGAGGAGGATCTCAAAACAGTAACAGAGGCAGAGAGAGAGCAGGATCTCAATACAGTAACTGAGACACAGAGAGAGCAGGTTTTCAATACAGTAACAAAGACAGAGAGAGAGCAGGATCTCAATACAGTAACTGAGACAGAGAGAGAGCAGGATCTCAATACAGTAACTGAGACAAAGAGAGAGCCGGATCTCAATACAGTATCTGAGACAGAGAGAAAGCAGGATCTCAATACAGTAACTGAAACAGAGAGAGAGCAGGATCTCCATACAGTAACTGAGACAGAGAAAGAGCAGGAACTCAATACAGTAACTGAGACACAGAGAGAGCAGGATCTCCATACAGTAACTGAGACACAGAGAGAGCAGGATCTCAATACAGTAACTGAGACAGAGAAAGAGCAGGATCTCAATACAGTAACTGAGACAGAGAGAGAGCAGGATCTCAATACAGTAACTGAGACACAGAGAGAGCAGAATTTCAATACAGTAACTGAGACACAGAGGGAGCAGGATCTCAAGACAGTAACTGAGACAAAGAGATAGCAGGATCTCAATACAGTAACTGAGAGACAGAGAGAGCAGGATCTCAATGCAGTAACTGAGACACAGAAGGAGCAGGATCTCAATACAGTAACAGATGCAGAGAGAGAGCAGGATCTCAATACTTTAACTGAGACACAGAGAGAGCAGGATTACAATACAGTAACTGAAACAGAGAGAGAGCAGGATCTCAATACAGTAACAGATGCAGAGAGAGAGCAGGATCTCAATACTTTAACTGAGACACAGAGAGAGCAGGATTACAATACAGTAACTGAAACAGAGAGAGAGCAGGATCTCAATACAGTAACTGAGACAGAGAGAGAGCAGGATCTCAATACAGTTACAGATGCAGAGAGAGAGCAGGATCTCAATACTTTAACTGAGACACAGAGAGAGCAGGATTACAATACAGTAACTGAAACAGAGAGAGAGCAGGATCTCAATACAGTAACAGAGGCAGAGAGAGAGCAGGATCTCAATACAGTAACTGAGACAGAGAGAGAGCAGGATCTCAATACAGTAACTGAGACAAAGAGAGAGCCGGATCTCAATACAGTAACTGAGACAGAGAGAAAGCAGGATCTCAATACAGTAACTGAAACAGAGAGAGAGCAGGATCTCCATACAGTAACTGAGACAGAGAAAGAGCAGGAACTCAATACAGTAACTGAGACACAGAGAGAGCAGGATCTCCATACAGTAACTGAGACACAGAGAGAGCAGGATCTCAATACAGTAACTGAGACAGAGAAAGAGCAGGAACTCAATACAGTAACTGAGACACAGAGAGAGCTGGATCTCCATACAGCAACTGAGACAGAAAGAGAGCAGGATCTCAATACAGTAACTGAAACAGAGAGAGAGCAGGATCTCAATACAGTAACTGAGACACAGAGAGAGCAGGATCTCAATACAGTAACTGAGACAGCGAGAGAGCAGGATCTCCATACAGGAACTGAGACAGAGAGAGAGCAGGATCTCAACACAGTAACTGAAACAGAGAGAGCAGGATCTCCATACAGTAACTGAGACAGAAAGAGAGCAGGATCTCAATACAGTAACTGAGACACAGAGAGAGCAGGATCTCAATACAGTAACTGAGACAAAGAGAGCAGGATCTCCAAACAGTAACTGAGACAGAGAGAGAGCAGGATCTCAATACAGTAACTGAGACAGAGAGAGAGCAGGATCTCAATACAGTTACAGATGCAGAGAGAAAGCAGGATCTCAATACTTTAACTGAGACACAGAGAGAGCAGGATTACAATACAGTAACTGAAACAGAGAGAGAGCAGGATCTCAATACAGTAACAGAGGCAGAGAGAGAGCAGGATCTCAATACAGTAACTGAGACAAAGAGATAGCAGAATCTCAATACAGTAACTGAGAGACAGAGAGAGCAGGATCTCAATGCAGTAACTGAGACACAGAGGGAGCAGGATCTCAATACAGTAACAGATGCCGAGAGAGAGCAGGATCTCAATACTTTAACTGAGACACAGAGAGAGCAGGATTACAATACAGTGACTGAAACAGAGAGAGAGCAGGATCTCAATACAGTAACTGAGACAGAGAGAGCAGGATCTCCATACAGTAACTGAGACAGAGAGAGAGCAGGATCTCAATACAGTAACTGAGACAGAGAGAGAGCAGGATCTCAGTACAGTAACTGAGACACAGAGAGAGCAGGATCTCAATACAGTAACAGAGGCAGAGAGAGAGCAGGATCTCAATACAGTAACTGAGACACAGAGGGAGCAGGATCTCAATACAGTAACAGATGCAGAGAGAGAGCAGGATCTCAATACTTTAACTGAGACACAGAGAGAGCAGGATTACAATACAGTGACTGAAACAGAGAGAGAGCAGGATCTCAATACAGTAACTGAGACAGAGAGAGAGCAGGATCTCAATACAGTAACTGAAACAGAGAGAGAGCAGGATCTCAATACAGTAACTGAGACACAGAGAGAGCAGGATCTCAAAACAGTAACTGAGACAGAAAGAGAGCAGGATCTCAATACAGTAACTGAGACACAGAGAGAGCAGGATCTCAATACAGTAACTGAGACAGAGAGAGAGAGCAGGATCTCAATACAGTAACCGAGACAGAGAGAGAGCAGGATCTCAATACAGTAACCGAGACAGAGAGAGAGCAGGATCTCAATACAGTAACTGAGACAGAGAGAGAGAGCAGGATCTCAATACAGTAACTGAGACACGGAGAGCGCAGGATCTCCATGCAGTAACTGAGACAGAGAGAGAGCAGGATCTCAATACAGTAACTGAGACAGAGAGAGAGCAGGATCTCAATACAGTAACTGAGACACAGAGAGAGCAGAATTTCAATACAGTAACTGAGACACAGAGAGAGCAGGATCTCAAGACAGTAACTGAGACAAAGAGATAGCAGGATCTCAATACAGTAACTGAGAGACAGAGAGAGCAGGATCTCAATGCAGTAACTGAGACACAGAGGGAGCAGGATCTCAATACAGTAACAGATGCAGAGAGAGAGCAGGATCTCAATACTTTAACTGAGACACAGAGAGAGCAGGATTACAATACAGTAACTGAAACAGAGAGAGAGCAGGATCTCAATACAGTAACTGAGACAGAGAGAGAGCAGGATCTCAATACAGTTACAGATGCAGAGAGAGAGCAGGATCTCAATACTTTAACTGAGACACAGAGAGAGCAGGATTACAATACAGTAACTGAAACAGAGAGAGAGCAGGATCTCAATACAGTAACTGAGACAGTGAGAGAGCAGGGTCTCAATACAGTAACAGATGCAGAGAGAGAGCAGGATCTCAATACTTTAACTGAGACACAGAGAGAGCAGGATTACAATACAGTAACTGAAACAGAGAGAGAGCAGGATCTCAATACAGTAACAGAGGCAGAGAGAGAGCAGAATTTCAATACAGTAACTGAGACACAGAGAGAGCAGGATCTCAAGACAGTAACTGAGACAAAGAGATAGCAGGATCTCAATACAGTAACTGAGAGACAGAGAGAGCAGGATCTCAATGCAGTAACTGAGACACAGAGGGAGCAGGATCTCAATACAGTAACAGATGCAGAGAGAGAGCAGGATCTCAATACTTTAACTGAGACACAGAGAGAGCAGGATTACAATACAGTAACTGAAACAGAGAGAGAGCAGGATCTCAATACAGTAACAGATGCAGAGAGAGAGCAGGATCTTAATACTTTAACTGAGACACAGAGAGAGCAGGATTACAATACAGTAACTGAAACAGAGAGAGAGCAGGATCTCAATACAGTAACTGAGACAGAGAGAGAGCAGGATCTCAATACAGTTACAGATGCAGAGAGAGAGCAGGATCTCAATACTTTAACTGAGACACAGAGAGAGCAGGATTACAATACAGTAACTGAAACAGAGAGAGAGCAGGATCTCAATACAGTAACAGAGGCAGAGAGAGAGCAGGATCTCAATACAGTAACTGAGACAGAGAGAGAGCAGGATCTCAATACAGTAACTGAGACAAAGAGAGAGCCGGATCTCAATACAGTAACTGAGACAGAGAGAAAGCAGGATCTCAATACAGTAACTGAAACAGAGAGAGAGCAGGATCTCCATACAGTAACTGAGACAGAGAAAGAGCAGGAACTCAATACAGTAACTGAGACACAGAGAGAGCAGGATCTCCATACAGTAACTGAGACACAGAGAGAGCAGGATCTCAATACAGTAACTGAGACAGAGAAAGAGCAGGAACTCAATACAGTAACTGAGACACAGAGAGAGCAGGATCTCCATACAGTAACTGAGACAGAAAGAGAGCAGGATCTCAATACAGTAACTGAAACAGAGAGAGAGCAGGATCTCAATACAGTAACTGAGACACAGAGAGAGCAGGATCTCAATACAGTAACTGAGACAGCGAGAGAGCAGGATCTCCATACAGGAACTGAGACAGAGAGAGAGCAGGATCTCAACACAGTAACTGAAACAGAGAGAGAGCAGGATCTCCATACAGTAACTGAGACAGAAAGAGAGCAGGATCTCAATACAGTAACTGAGACACAGAGAGAGCAGGATCTCAATACAGTAACTGAGACAAAGAGAGCAGGATCTCCAAACAGTAACTGAGACACAGAGAGAGCAGGATCTCAATACAGTAACTGAGACAGAGAGAGAGCAGGATCTCAATACAGTTACAGATGCAGAGAGAAAGCAGGATCTCAATACTTTAACTGAGACACAGAGAGAGCAGGATTACAATACAGTAACTGAAACAGAGAGAGAGCAGGATCTCAATACAGTAACAGAGGCAGAGAGAGAGCAGGATCTCAATACAGTAACTGAGACAAAGAGATAGCAGAATCTCAATACAGTAACTGAGAGACAGAGAGAGCAGGATCTCAATGCAGTAACTGAGACACAGAGGGAGCAGGATCTCAATACAGTAACAGATGCAGAGAGAGAGCAGGATCTCAATACTTTAACTGAGACACAGAGAGAGCAGGATTACAATACAGTGACTGAAACAGAGAGAGAGCAGGATCTCAATACAGTAACTGAGACAGAGAGAGCAGGATCTCCATACAGTAACTGAGACAGAGAGAGAGCAGGATCTCAATACAGTAACTGAGACAGAGAGAGAGCAGGATCTCAGTACAGTAACTGAGACACAGAGAGAGCAGGATCTCAATACAGTAACAGAGGCACAGAGAGAGCAGGATCTCAATACAGTAACTGAGACACAGAGGGAGCAGGATCTCAATACAGTAACAGATGCAGAGAGAGAGCAGGATCTCAATACTTTAACTGAGACACAGAGAGAGCAGGATTACAATACAGTGACTGAAACAGAGAGAGAGCAGGATCTCAATACAGTAACTGAGACAGAGAGAGAGCAGGATCTCAATACAGTAACTGAAACAGAGAGAGAGCAGGATCTCAATACAGTAACTGAGACACAGAGAGAGCAGGATCTCAAAACAGTAACTGAGACAGAAAGAGAGCAGGATCTCAATACAGTAACTGAGACACAGAGAGAGCAGGATCTCAATACAGTAACTGAGACAGAGAGAGAGAGCAGGATCTCAATACAGTAACCGAGACAGAGAGAGAGCAGGATCTCAATACAGTAACCGAGACAGAGAGAGAGCAGGATCTCAATACAGTAACTGAGACAGAGAGAGAGAGCAGGATCTCAATACAGTAACTGAGACACGGAGAGCGCAGGATCTCCATGCAGTAACTGAGACAGAGAGAGAGCAGGATCTCAATACAGTAACTGACACAGAGAGAGAGCAGGATCTCCATACAGTAACTGAGACAGAGGAAGAGCAGGAACTCAATACAGTAACTGAGACACAGAGAGAGCAGGATCTCCATACAGTAACTGAGACACAGAGAGAGCAGGATCTCAATACAGTAACTGAGACAGAGAAAGAGCAGGATCTCAATACAGTAACTGAGACAGAGAGAGAGCAGGATCTCAATACAGTAACTGAGACACAGAGAGAGCAGAATTTCAATACAGTAACTGAGACACAGAGAGAGCAGGATCTCAAGACAGTAACTGAGACAAAGAGATAGCAGGATCTCAATACAGTAACTGAGAGACAGAGAGAGCAGGATCTCAATGCAGTAACTGAGACACAGAGGGAGCAGGATCTCAATACAGTAACAGATGCAGAGAGAGAGCAGGATCTCAATACTTTAACTGAGACACAGAGAGAGCAGGATTACAATACAGTAACTGAAACAGAGAGAGAGCAGGATCTCAATACAGTAACAGATGCAGAGAGAGAGCAGGATCTCAATACTTTAACTGAGACACAGAGAGAGCAGGATTACAATACAGTAACTGAAACAGAGAGAGAGCAGGATCTCAATACAGTAACTGAGACAGAGAGAGAGCAGGATCTCAATACAGTTAGAGATGCAGAGAGAGAGCAGGATCTCAATACTTTAACTGAGACACAGAGAGAGCAGGATTACAATACAGTAACTGAAACAGAGAGAGAGCAGGATCTCAATACAGTAACAGAGGCAGAGAGAGAGCAGGATCTCAATACAGTAACTGAGACAGAGAGAGAGCAGGATCTCAATGCAGTAACTGAGACACAGAGGGAGCAGGATCTCAATACAGTAACTGAGACAGAGAGAGAGCAGGATCTCAATACAGTAACTGAGACACAGAGAGAGCAGAATTTCAATACAGTAACTGAGACACAGAGAGAGCAGGATCTCAAGACAGTAACTGAGACAAAGAGATAGCAGAATCTCAATACAGTAACTGAGAGACAGAGAGAGCAGGATCTCAATGCAGTAACTGAGACACAGAGGGAGCAGGATCTCAATACAGTAACAGATGCAGAGAGAGAGCAGGATCTCAATACTTTAACTGAGACACAGAGAGAGCAGGATTACAATACAGTGACTGAAACAGAGAGAGAGCAGGATCTCAATACTTTAACTGAGACACAGAGAGAGCAGGATTACAATACAGTGACTGAAACAGAGAGAGAGAGCTGGATCTCAATACAGTAACTGAGACAGAGAGAGAGCAGGATCTCAATACAGTAACAGATGCAGAGAGAGAGCAGGATCTCAATACTTTAACTGAGACACAGAGAGAGCAGGATGACATTACAGGAACTGAAACAGAGAGAGAGCAGGATCTCAAAACAGTAACAGATGCAGAGAGAGAGCAGGATCTCAATACAGTAACTGAGACACAGAGAGAGCAGGATCTCAATACAGTAACTGAGACACAGAGGGAGCAGGATCTCAATACAGAAACTGAGACACAGAGAGAGCAGGATCTCAATACAGTAACTGAGACACAGAGAGAGCAGGATCTCAATACAGTAACTGAGACAGAGAGAGAGCAGGATCTCAATACAGTAACAGGCAGACAGAGAGGAGGATCTCAATACAGTAACTGAGACACAGAGAGAGCAGGATTTCAATACAGTAACTGAAACAGAGAGAGAGGAGGATCTCAAAACAGTAACAGAGGCAGAGAGAGAGCAGGATCTCAATACAGTAACTGAGACACAGAGAGAGCAGGTTTTCAATACAGTAACAAAGACAGAGAGAGAGCAGGATCTCAATACAGTAACTGAGACAGAGAGAGAGCAGGATCTCAATACAGTAACTGAGACAAAGAGAGAGCCGGATCTCAATACAGTAACTGAGACAGAGAGAAAGCAGGATCTCAATACAGTAACTGAAACAGAGAGAGAGCAGGATCTCCATACAGTAACTGAGACAGAGAAAGAGCAGGAACTCAATACAGTAACTGAGACACAGAGAGAGCAGGATCTCCATACAGTAACTGAGACACAGAGAGAGCAGAATTTCACTACAGTAACTGAGACACAGAGAGAGCAGGATCTCAAGACAGTAACTGAGACAAAGAGATAGCAGGATCTCAATACAGTAACTGAGAGACAGAGAGAGCAGGATCTCAATGCAGTAACTGAGACACAGAGGGAGCAGGATCTCAATACAGTAACAGATGCAGAGAGAGAGCAGGATCTCAATACTTTAACTGAGACACAGAGAGAGCAGGATTACAATACAGTAACTGAAACAGAGAGAGAGCAGGATCTCAATACAGTAACAGATGCAGAGAGAGAGCAGGATCTCAATACTTTAACTGAGACACAGAGAGAGCAGGATTACAATACAGTAACTGAAACAGAGAGAGAGCAGGATCTCAATACAGAAACTGAGACAGAGAGAGAGCAGGATCTCAATACTTTAACTGAGACACAGAGAGAGCAGGATTACAATACAGTAACTGAAACAGAGAGAGAGCAGGATCTCAATACAGTAACAGAGGCAGAGAGAGAGCAGGATCTCAATACAGTAACTGAGACAGAGAGAGAGCAGGATCTCAATGCAGTAACTGAGACACAGAGGGAGCAGGATCTCAATACAGTAACTGAGACAGAGAGAGAGCAGGATCTCAATACAGTAACTGAGACACAGAGAGAGCAGAATTTCAATACAGTAACTGAGACACAGAGAGAGCAGGATCTCAAGACAGTAACTGAGACAAAGAGATAGCAGAATCTCAATACAGTAACTGAGAGACAGAGAGAGCAGGATCTCAATGCAGTAACTGAGACACAGAGGGAGCAGGATCTCAATACAGTAACAGATGCAGAGAGAGAGCAGGATCTCAATACTTTAACTGAGACACAGAGAGAGCAGGATTACAATACAGTGACTGAAACAGAGAGAGAGCAGGATCTCAATACTTTAACTGAGACACAGAGAGAGCAGGATTACAATACAGTGACTGAAACAGAGAGAGAGAGCAGGATCTCAATACAGTAACTGAGACAGAGAGAGAGCAGGATCTCAATACAGTAACAGATGCAGAGAGAGAGCAGGATCTCAATACTTTAACTGAGACACAGAGAGAGCAGGATGACATTACAGGAACTGAAACAGAGAGAGAGCAGGATCTCAATACAGTAACAGATGCAGAGAGAGAGCAGGATCTCAATACAGTAACTGAGACACAGAGAGAGCAGGATCTCAATACAGTAACTGAGACACAGAGGGAGCAGGATCTCAATACAGAAACTGAGACACAGAGAGAGCAGGATCTCAATACAGTAACTGAGACACAGAGAGAGCAGGATCTCAATACAGTAACTGAGACAGAGAGAGAGCAGGATCTCAATACAGTAACAGGCAGACAGAGAGGAGGATCTCAATACAGTAACTGAGACACAGAGAGAGCAGGATTTCAATACAGTAACTGAAACAGAGAGAGAGCAGGATCTCAATACAGTAACTGAGACACAGAGAGAGCAGGTTTTCAATACAGTAACAAAGACAGAGAGAGAGCAGGATCTCAATACAGTAACTGAGACAGAGAGAGAGCAGGATCTCAATACAGTAACTGAGACAAAGAGAGAGCCGGATCTCAATACAGTAACTGAGACAGAGAGAAAGCAGGATCTCAATACAGTAACTGAAACAGAGAGAGAGCAGGATCTCCATACAGTAACTGAGACAGAGAAAGAGCAGGAACTCAATACAGTAACTGAGACACAGAGAGAGCAGGATCTCCATACAGTAACTGAGACACAGAGAGAGCAGAATTTCACTACAGTAACTGAGACACAGAGAGAGCAGGATCTCAAGACAGTAACTGAGACAAAGAGATAGCAGGATCTCAATACAGTAACTGAGAGGCAGAGAGAGAGCAGGATCTCAATACAGTAACTGAGACACAGAGGGAGCAGGATCTCAATACAGTAACAGATGCAGAGAGAGAGCAGGATCTCAATACTTTAACTGAGACACAGAGAGAGCAGGATCTCAATACAGTAACTGAGACAGAGAGAGAGAGCAGGATCTCAATACAGTAACCGAGACAGAGAGAGAGCAGGATCTCAATACAGTAACCGAGACAGAGAGAGAGCAGGATCTCAATACAGTAACTGAGACAGGGAGAGAGAGCAGGATCTCAATACAGTAACTGAGACACGGAGAGCGCAGGATCTCCATGCAGTAACTGAGACAGAGAGAGAGCAGGATCTCAATACAGTAACTGAGACAGAGAGAGAGCAGGATCTCAATACAGTAACTGAGACACAGAGAGAGCAGTATCTCAAGACAGTAACTGAGACAAAGAGATAGCAGGATCTCAATACAGTAACTGAGAGACAGAGAGAGCAGGATCTCAATGCAGTAACTGAGACACAGAGGGAGCAGGATCTCAATACAGTAATAGATGCAGAGAGAGAGCAGGATCTCAATACTTTAACTGAGACACAGAGAGAGCAGGATTACAATACAGTAACTGAAACAGAGAGAGAGCAGGATCTCAATACAGTAACAGATGCAGAGAGAGAGCAGGATCTCAATACTTTACTTGAGACACAGAGAGAGCAGGATTACAATACAGTAACTGAAACAGAGAGAGAGCAGGATCTCAATACAGTAACTGAGACAGAGAGAGAGCAGGATCTCAATACAGTAACAGATGCAGAGAGAGAGCAGGATCTCAATACTTTAACTGAGACACAGAGAGAGCAGGATTACAATACAGTAACTGAGACAGAGAGAGAGCAGGATCTCAATGCAGTAACTGAGACACAGAGGGAGCAGGATCTCAATACAGTAACTGAGACAGAGAGAGAGCAGGATCTCAATACAGTAACTGAGACACAGAGAGAGCAGGATCTCAATACAGTAACTGAGACACAGAGGGAGCAGGATCTCAATACAGAAACAGAGACACAGAGAGAGCAGGATCTCAATACATTAACTGAGACAGAGAGAGAGCAGGATCTCAATACAGTAACAGGCAGACAGAGAGGAGGATCTCAATACAGTAACAGATGCAGAGAGAGAGCAGGATCTCAATACTTTAACTGAGACACAGAGAGAGCAGGATTACAATACAGTAACTGAAACAGAGAGAGAGCAGGATCTCAATACAGTAACTGAGACAGAGAGAGAGCAGGATCTCAATACAGTAACAGATGCAGAGAGAGAGCAGGATCTCAATACTTTAACTGAGACACAGAGAGAGCAGGATTACAATACAGTAACTGAGACAGAGAGAGAGCAGGATCTCAATGCAGTAACTGAGACACAGAGGGAGCAGGATCTCAATACAGTAACTGAGACAGAGAGAGAGCAGGATCTCAATACAGTAACTGAGACACAGAGAGAGCAGGATCTCAATACAGTAACTGAGACACAGAGGGAGCAGGATCTCAATACAGAAACAGAGACACAGAGAGAGCAGGATCTCAATACATTAACTGAGACACAGAGAGAGCAGGATCTCAATACAGTAACAGGCAGACAGAGAGGAGGATCTCAATACAGTAACTGAGACACAGAGAGAGCAGGATTTCAATACAGTAACTGAAACAGAGAGAGAGGAGGATCTCAAAACAGTAACAGAGGCAGAGAGAGAGCAGGATCTCAATACAGTAACTGAGACACAGAGAGAGCAGGTTTTCAATACAGTAACAAAGACAGAGAGAGAGCAGGATCTCAATACAGTAACTGAGACAGAGAGAGAGCAGGATCTCAATACAGTAACTGAGACAAAGAGAGAGCCGGATCTCAATACAGTATCTGAGACAGAGAGAAAGCAGGATCTCAATACAGTAACTGAAACAGAGAGAGAGCAGGATCTCCATACAGTAACTGAGACAGAGAAAGAGCAGGAACTCAATACAGTAACTGAGACACAGAGAGAGCAGGATCTCCATACAGTAACTGAGACACAGAGAGAGCAGGATCTCAATACAGTAACTGAGACAGAGAAAGAGCAGGATCTCAATACAGTAACTGAGACAGAGAGAGAGCAGGATCTCAATACAGTAACTGAGACACAGAGAGAGCAGAATTTCAATACAGTAACTGAGACACAGAGAGAGCAGGATCTCAAGACAGTAACTGAGACAAAGAGATAGCAGGATCTCAATACAGTAACTGAGAGACAGAGAGAGCAGGATCTCAATGCAGTAACTGAGACACAGAGGGAGCAGGATCTCAATACAGTAACAGATGCAGAGAGAGAGCAGGATCTCAATACTTTAACTGAGACACAGAGAGAGCAGGATTACAATACAGTAACTGAAACAGAGAGAGAGCAGGATCTCAATACAGTAACAGATGCAGAGAGAGAGCAGGATCTCAATACTTTAACTGAGACACAGAGAGAGCAGGATTACAATACAGTAACTGAAACAGAGAGAGAGCAGGATCTCAATACAGTAACTGAGACAGAGAGAGAGCAGGATCTCAATACAGTTACAGATGCAGAGAGAGAGCAGGATCTCAATACTTTAACTGAGACACAGAGAGAGCAGGATTACAATACAGTAACTGAAACAGAGAGAGAGCAGGATCTCAATACAGTAACAGAGGCAGAGAGAGAGCAGGATCTCAATACAGTAACTGAGACAGAGAGAGAGCAGGATCTCAATACAGTAACTGAGACAAAGAGAGAGCCGGATCTCAATACAGTAACTGAGACAGAGAGAAAGCAGGATCTCAATACAGTAACTGAAACAGAGAGAGAGCAGGATCTCCATACAGTAACTGAGACAGAGAAAGAGCAGGAACTCAATACAGTAACTGAGACACAGAGAGAGCAGGATCTCCATACAGTAACTGAGACACAGAGAGAGCAGGATCTCAATACAGTAACTGAGACAGAGAAAGAGCAGGAACTCAATACAGTAACTGAGACACAGAGAGAGCTGGATCTCCATACAGCAACTGAGACAGAAAGAGAGCAGGATCTCAATACAGTAACTGAAACAGAGAGAGAGCAGGATCTCAATACAGTAACTGAGACACAGAGAGAGCAGGATCTCAATACAGTAACTGAGACAGCGAGAGAGCAGGATCTCCATACAGGAACTGAGACAGAGAGAGAGCAGGATCTCAACACAGTAACTGAAACAGAGAGAGCAGGATCTCCATACAGTAACTGAGACAGAAAGAGAGCAGGATCTCAATACAGTAACTGAGACACAGAGAGAGCAGGATCTCAATACAGTAACTGAGACAAAGAGAGCAGGATCTCCAAACAGTAACTGAGACAGAGAGAGAGCAGGATCTCAATACAGTAACTGAGACAGAGAGAGAGCAGGATCTCAATACAGTTACAGATGCAGAGAGAAAGCAGGATCTCAATACTTTAACTGAGACACAGAGAGAGCAGGATTACAATACAGTAACTGAAACAGAGAGAGAGCAGGATCTCAATACAGTAACAGAGGCAGAGAGAGAGCAGGATCTCAATACAGTAACTGAGACAAAGAGATAGCAGAATCTCAATACAGTAACTGAGAGACAGAGAGAGCAGGATCTCAATGCAGTAACTGAGACACAGAGGGAGCAGGATCTCAATACAGTAACAGATGCCGAGAGAGAGCAGGATCTCAATACTTTAACTGAGACACAGAGAGAGCAGGATTACAATACAGTGACTGAAACAGAGAGAGAGCAGGATCTCAATACAGTAACTGAGACAGAGAGAGCAGGATCTCCATACAGTAACTGAGACAGAGAGAGAGCAGGATCTCAATACAGTAACTGAGACAGAGAGAGAGCAGGATCTCAGTACAGTAACTGAGACACAGAGAGAGCAGGATCTCAATACAGTAACAGAGGCAGAGAGAGAGCAGGATCTCAATACAGTAACTGAGACACAGAGGGAGCAGGATCTCAATACAGTAACAGATGCAGAGAGAGAGCAGGATCTCAATACTTTAACTGAGACACAGAGAGAGCAGGATTACAATAGAGTGACTGAAACAGAGAGAGAGCAGGATCTCAATACAGTAACTGAGACAGAGAGAGAGCAGGATCTCAATACAGTAACTGAAACAGAGAGAGAGCAGGATCTCAATACAGTAACTGAGACACAGAGAGAGCAGGATCTCAAAACAGTAACTGAGACAGAAAGAGAGCAGGATCTCAATACAGTAACTGAGACACAGAGAGAGCAGGATCTCAATACTTTAACTGAGACAGAGAGAGAGAGCAGGATCTCAATACAGTAACCGAGACAGAGAGAGAGCAGGATCTCAATACAGTAACCGAGACAGAGAGAGAGCAGGATCTCAATACAGTAACTGAGACAGAGAGAGAGAGCAGGATCTCAATACAGTAACTGAGACACGGAGAGCGCAGGATCTCCATGCAGTAACTGAGACAGAGAGAGAGCAGGATCTCAATACAGTAACTGAGACAGAGAGAGAGCAGGATCTCAATACAGTAACTGAGACACAGAGAGAGCAGAATTTCAATACAGTAACTGAGACACAGAGAGAGCAGGATCTCAAGACAGTAACTGAGACAAAGAGATAGCAGGATCTCAATACAGTAACTGAGAGACAGAGAGAGCAGGATCTCAATGCAGTAACTGAGACACAGAGGGAGCAGGATCTCAATACAGTAACAGATGCAGAGAGAGAGCAGGATCTCAATACTTTAACTGAGACACAGAGAGAGCAGGATTACAATACAGTAACTGAAACAGAGAGAGAGCAGGATCTCAATACAGTAACTGAGACAGAGAGAGAGCAGGATCTCAATACAGTTACAGATGCAGAGAGAGAGCAGGATCTCAATACTTTAACTGAGACACAGAGAGAGCAGGATTACAATACAGTAACTGAAACAGAGAGAGAGCAGGATCTCAATACAGTAACTGAGACAGTGAGAGAGCAGGGTCTCAATACAGTAACAGATGCAGAGAGAGAGCAGGATCTCAATACTTTAACTGAGACACAGAGAGAGCAGGATTACAATACAGTAACTGAAACAGAGAGAGAGTAGGATCTCAATACAGTAACAGAGGCAGAGAGAGAGCAGAATTTCAATACAGTAACTGAGACACAGAGAGAGCAGGATCTCAAGACAGTAACTGAGACAAAGAGATAGCAGGATCTCAATACAGTAACTGAGAGACAGAGAGAGCAGGATCTCAATGCAGTAACTGAGACACAGAGGGAGCAGGATCTCAATACAGTAACAGATGCAGAGAGAGAGCAGGATCTCAATACTTTAACTGAGACACAGAGAGAGCAGGATTACAATACAGTAACTGAAACAGAGAGAGAGCAGGATCTCAATACAGTAACAGATGCAGAGAGAGAGCAGGATCTTAATACTTTAACTGAGACACAGAGAGAGCAGGATTACAATACAGTAACTGAAACAGAGAGAGAGCAGGATCTCAATACAGTAACTGAGACAGAGAGAGAGCAGGATCTCAATACAGTTACAGATGCAGAGAGAGAGCAGGATCTCAATACTTTAACTGAGACACAGAGAGAGCAGGATTACAATACAGTAACTGAAACAGAGAGAGAGCAGGATCTCAATACAGTAACAGAGGCAGAGAGAGAGCAGGATCTCAATACAGTAACTGAGACAGAGAGAGAGCAGGATCTCAATACAGTAACTGAGACAAAGAGAGAGCCGGATCTCAATACAGTAACTGAGACAGAGAGAAAGCAGGATCTCAATACAGTAACTGAAACAGAGAGAGAGCAGGATCTCCATACAGTAACTGAGACAGAGAAAGAGCAGGAACTCAATACAGTAACTGAGACACAGAGAGAGCAGGATCTCCATACAGTAACTGAGACACAGAGAGAGCAGGATCTCAATACAGTAACTGAGACAGAGAAAGAGCAGGAACTCAATACAGTAACTGAGACACAGAGAGAGCAGGATCTCCATACAGTAACTGAGACAGAAAGAGAGCAGGATCTCAATACAGTAACTGAAACAGAGAGAGAGCAGGATCTCAATACAGTAACTGAGACACAGAGAGAGCAGGATCTCAATACAGTAACTGAGACAGCGAGAGAGCAGGATCTCCATACAGGAACTGAGACAGAGAGAGAGCAGGATCTCAACACAGTAACTGAAACAGAGAGAGAGCAGGATCTCCATACAGTAACTGAGACAGAAAGAGAGCAGGATCTCAATACAGTAACTGAGACACAGAGAGAGCAGGATCTCAATACAGTAACTGAGACAAAGAGAGCAGGATCTCCAAACAGTAACTGAGACACAGAGAGAGCAGGATCTCAATACAGTAACTGAGACAGAGAGAGAGCAGGATCTCAATACAGTTACAGATGCAGAGAGAAAGCAGGATCTCAATACTTTAACTGAGACACAGAGAGAGCAGGATTACAATACAGTAACTGAAACAGAGAGAGAGCAGGATCTCAATACAGTAACAGAGGCAGAGAGAGAGCAGGATCTCAATACAGTAACTGAGACAAAGAGATAGCAGAATCTCAATACAGTAACTGAGAGACAGAGAGAGCAGGATCTCAATGCAGTAACTGAGACACAGAGGGAGCAGGATCTCAATACAGTAACAGATGCAGAGAGAGAGCAGGATCTCAATACTTTAACTGAGACACAGAGAGAGCAGGATTACAATACAGTGACTGAAACAGAGAGAGAGCAGGATCTCAATACAGTAACTGAGACAGAGAGAGCAGGATCTCCATACAGTAACTGAGACAGAGAGAGAGCAGGATCTCAATACAGTAACTGAGACAGAGAGAGAGCAGGATCTCAGTACAGTAACTGAGACACAGAGAGAGCAGGATCTCAATACAGTAACAGAGGCACAGAGAGAGCAGGATCTCAATACAGTAACTGAGACACAGAGGGAGCAGGATCTCAATACAGTAACAGATGCAGAGAGAGAGCAGGATCTCAATACTTTAACTGAGACACAGAGAGAGCAGGATTACAATACAGTGACTGAAACAGAGAGAGAGCAGGATCTCAATACAGTAACTGAGACAGAGAGAGAGCAGGATCTCAATACAGTAACTGAAACAGAGAGAGAGCAGGATCTCAATACAGTAACTGAGACACAGAGAGAGCAGGATCTCAAAACAGTAACTGAGACAGAAAGAGAGCAGGATCTCAATACAGTAACTGAGACACAGAGAGAGCAGGATCTCAATACAGTAACTGAGACAGAGAGAGAGAGCAGGATCTCAATACAGTAACCGAGACAGAGAGAGAGCAGGATCTCAATACAGTAACCGAGACAGAGAGAGAGCAGGATCTCAATACAGTAACTGAGACAGAGAGAGAGAGCAGGATCTCAATACAGTAACTGAGACACGGAGAGCGCAGGATCTCCATGCAGTAACTGAGACAGAGAGAGAGCAGGATCTCAATACAGTAACTGAGACAGAGAGAGAGCAGGATCTCAATACAGTAACTGAGACACAGAGAGAGCAGAATTTCAATACAGTAACTGAGACACAGAGAGAGCAGGATCTCAAGACAGTAACTGAGACAAAGAGATAGCAGGATCTCAATACAGTAACTGAGAGACAGAGAGAGCAGGATCTCAATGCAGTAACTGAGACACAGAGGGAGCAGGATCTCAATACAGTAACAGATGCAGAGAGAGAGCAGGATCTCAATACTTTAACTGAGACACAGAGAGAGCAGGATTTCAATACAGTAACTGAAACAGAGAGAGAGCAGGATCTCAATACAGTAACTGAGACAGAGAGAGAGCAGGATCTCAATACAGTTACAGATGCAGAGAGAGAGCAGGATCTCAATACTTTAACTGAGACACAGAGAGAGCAGGATTACAATACAGTAACTGAAACAGAGAGAGAGCAGGATCTCAATACAGTAACTGAGACAGTGAGAGAGCAGGGTCTCAATACAGTAACAGATGCAGAGAGAGAGCAGGATCTCAATACTTCAACTGAGACACAGAGAGAGCAGGATTACAATACAGTAACTGAAACAGAGAGAGAGCAGGATTTCAATACAGTAACAGAGGCAGAGAGAGAGCAGGATCTCAATACAGTAACTGAGACAGAGAGAGAGCAGGATCTCAATGCCGTAACTGAGACACAGAGGGAGCAGGATCTCAATACAGTAACTGAGACAGAGAGAGAGCAGGATCTCAATACAGTAACTGAGACACAGAGAGAGCAGGATTACAATACAGTAACTGAGACACAGAGAGAGCAGGATCCCAATACAGTAACAGAGGCAGAGAGAGTGCAGGATCTCAATACAGTAACTGAGACAGAGAGAGAGCAGGATCTCAATGCAGTAACTGAGACACAGAGGGAGCAGGATCTCAATACAGGAACTGAGACAGAGAGAGAGCAGGATCTCAATACAGTAACTGAGACACAGAGAGAGCAGGATCTCAATACAGTAACTGAGACACAGAGGGAGCAGGATCTCAATACAGAAACAGAGACACAGAGAGAGCAGGATCTCAATACAGTAACTGAGACAGAGAGAGAGCAGGATCTCAATACAGTAACTGAGACAGAGAGAGAGCAGGATCTCAATACAGTAACAGGCAGACAGAGAGGAGGATCTCAATACAGTAACTGAGACACAGAGAGAGCAGGATTTCAATACAGTAACTGAAACAGAGAGAGAGGAGGATCTCAAAACAGTAACAGAGGCAGAGAGAGAGCAGGATCTCAATACAGTAACTGAGACACAGAGAGAGCAGGTTTTCAATACAGTAACAAAGACAGAGAGAGAGCAGGATCTCAATACAGTAACTGAGACAGAGAGAGAGCAGGATCTCAATACAGTAACTGAGACAAAGAGAGAGCCGGATCTCAATACAGTAACTGAGACAGAGAGAAAGCAGGATCTCAATACAGTAACTGAAACAGAGAGAGAGCAGGATCTCCATACAGTAACTGAGACAGAGAAAGAGCAGGAACTCAATACAGTAACTGAGACACAGAGAGAGCAGGATCTCCATACAGTAACTGAGACACAGAGAGAGCAGGATCTCAATACAGTAACTGAGACAGAGAAAGAGCAGGATCTCAATACAGTAACTGAGACAGAGAGAGAGAAGGATCTCAATACAGTAACTGAGACACAGAGAGAGCAGAATTTCAATACAGTAACTGAGACACAGAGAGAGCAGGATCTCAAGACAGTAACTGAGACAAAGAGATAGCAGGATCTCAATACAGTAACTGAGAGACAGAGAGAGCAGGATCTCAATGCAGTAACTGTGACACAGAGGGAGCAGGATCTCAATACAGTAACAGATGCAGAGAGAGAGCAGGATCTCAATACTTTAACTGAGACAAAGAGAGAGGAGGATTACAATACAGTAACTGAAACAGAGAGAGAGCAGGATCTCAATACAGTAACAGATGCAGAGAGAGAGCAGGATCTCAATACTTTAACTGAGACACAGAGAGAGCAGGATTACAAGACAGTAACTGAAACAGAGAGAGAGCAGGATCTCAATACAGTAACTGAGACAGAGAGAGAGCAGGATCTCAATACAGTTACAGATGCAGAGAGAGAGCAGGATCTCAATACTTTAACTGAGACACAGAGAGAGCAGGATTACAATACAGTAACAGAGGCAGAGAGAGAGCAGGATCTCAATACAGTAACTGAGACATAGAGAGAGCAGGATCTCAATACAGTAACTGAGACAGCGAGAGAGCAGGATCTCCATACAGGAACTGAGACAGAGAGAGAGCAGGATCTCAACACAGTAACTGAAACAGAGAGAGAGCAGGATCTCCATACAGTAACTGAGACAGAAAGAGAGCAGGATCTCAATACAGTAACTGAGACACAGAGAGAGCAGGATCTCAATACAGTAACTGAGACAAAGAGAGCAGGATCTCCAAACAGTAACTGAGACACAGAGAGAGCAGGATCCCAATACAGTAACTGAGACAGAGAGCGAGCAGGATCTCAATACAGTTACAGATGCCGAGAGAAAGCAGGATCTCAATACTTTAACTGAGACACAGAGAGAGCAGGATTACAATACAGTAACTGAAACAGAGAGAGAGCAGGATCTCAATACAGTAACAGAGGCAGAGAGAGAGCAGGATCTCAATACAGTAACTGAGACAAAGAGATAGCAGAATCTCAATACAGTAACTGAGAGACAGAGAGAGCAGGATCTCAATGCAGTAACTGAGACACAGAGGGAGCAGGATCTCAATACAGTAACAGATGCAGAGAGAGAGCAGGATCTCAATACTTTAACTGAGACACAGAGAGAGCAGGATTACAATACAGTGACTGAAACAGAGAGAGAGCAGGATCTCAATACAGTAACTGAGACAGAGAGAGCAGGATCTCCATACAGTAACTGAGACAGAGAGAGAGCAGGATCTCAATACAGTAACTGAGACAGAGAGAGAGCAGGATCTCAGTACAGTAACTGAGACACAGAGAGAGCAGGATCTCAATACAGTAACAGAGGCAGAGAGAGAGCAGGATCTCAATACAGTAACTGAGACACAGAGGGAGCAGGATCTCAATACAGTAACAGATGCAGAGAGAGAGCAGGATCTCAATACTTTAACTGAGACACAGAGAGAGCAGGATTACAATACAGTGACTGAAACAGAGAGAGAGCAGGATCTCAATACAGTAACTGAGACAGAGAGAGAGCAGGATCTCAATACAGTAACTGAAACAGAGAGAGAGCAGGATCTCAATACAGTAACTGAGACACAGAGAGAGCAGGATCTCAAAACAGTAACTGAGACAGAAAGAGAGCAGGATCTCAATACAGTAACTGAGACACAGAGAGAGCAGGATCTCAATACAGTAACTGAGACAGAGAGAGAGAGCAGGATCTCAATACAGTAACCGAGACAGAGAGAGAGCAGGATCTCAATACAGTAACCGAGACAGAGAGAGAGCAGGATCTCAATACAGTAACTGAGACAGAGAGAGAGAGCAGGATCTCAATACAGTAACTGAGACACGGAGAGCGCAGGATCTCCATGCAGTAACTGAGACAGAGAGAGAGCAGAATCTCAATACAGTAACTGAGACAGAGAGAGAGCAGGATCTCAATACAGTAACTGAGACACAGAGAGAGCAGAATTTCAATACAGTAACTGAGACACAGAGAGAGCAGGATCTCAAGACAGTAACTGAGACTAAGAGATAGCAGGATCTCAATACAGTAACTGAGAGACAGAGAGAGCAGGATCTCAATGCAGTAACAGATGCAGAGAGAGAGCAGGATCTCAATACTTTAACTGAGACACAGAGAGAGCAGGATTACAATACAGTAACTGAAACAGAGAGAGAGCAGGATCTCAATACAGTAACTGAGACAGAGAGAGAGCAGGATCTCAATACAGTTACAGATGCAGAGAGAGAGCAGGATCTCAATACTTTAACTGAGACACAGAGAGAGCAGGATTACAATACAGTAACTGAAACAGAGAGAGAGCAGGATCTCAATACAGTAACTGAGACAGTGAGAGAGCAGGGTCTCAATACAGTAACAGATGCAGAGAGAGAGCAGGATCTCAATACTTTAACTGAGACACAGAGAGAGCAGGATTACAATACAGTAACTGAAACAGAGAGAGAGCAGGATCTCAATACAGTAACAGAGGCAGAGAGAGAGCAGAATTTCAATACAGTAACTGAGACACAGAGAGAGCAGGATCTCAAGACAGTAACTGAGACAAAGAGATAGCAGGATCTCAATACAGTAACTGAGAGACAGAGAGAGCAGGATCTCAATGCAGTAACTGAGACACAGAGGGAGCAGGATCTCAATACAGTAACAGATGCAGAGAGAGAGCAGGATCTCAATACTTTAACTGAGACACAGAGAGAGCAGGATTACAATACAGTAACTGAAACAGAGAGAGAGCAGGATCTCAATACAGTAACAGATGCAGAGAGAGAGCAGGATCTTAATACTTTAACTGAGACACAGAGAGAGCAGGATTACAATACAGTCACTGAAACAGAGAGAGAGCAGGATCTCAATACAGTAACTGAGACAGAGAGAGAGCAGGATCTCAATACAGTTACAGATGCAGAGAGAGAGCAGGATCTCAATACTTTAACTGAGACACAGAGAGAGCAGGATTACAATACAGTAACTGAAACAGAGAGAGAGCAGGATCTCAATACAGTAACAGAGGCAGAGAGAGAGCAGGATCTCAATACAGTAACTGAGACAGAGAGAGAGCAGGATCTCAATACAGTAACTGAGACAAAGAGAGAGCCGGATCTCAATACAGTAACTGAGACAGAGAGAAAGCAGGATCTCAATACAGTAACTGAAACAGAGAGAGAGCAGGATCTCCATACAGTAACTGAGACAGAGAAAGAGCAGGAAATCAATACAGTAACTGAGACACAGAGAGAGCAGGATCTCCATACAGTAACTGAGACACAGAGAGAGCAGGATCTCAATACAGTAACTGAGACAGAGAAAGAGCAGGAACTCAATACAGTAACTGAGACACAGAGAGTGCTGGATCTCCATACAGTAACTGAGACAGAAAGAGAGCAGGATCTCAATACAGTAACTGAAACAGAGAGAGAGCAGGATCTCAATACAGTAACTGAGACACAGAGAGAGCAGGATCTCAATACAGTAACTGAGACAGCGAGAGAGCAGGATCTCCATACAGGAACTGAGACAGAGAGAGAGCAGGATCTCAACACAGTAACTGAAACAGAGAGAGAGCAGGATCTCCATACAGTAACTGAGACAGAAAGAGAGCAGGATCTCAATACAGTAACTGAGACACAGAGAGAGCAGGATCTCAATACAGTAACTGAGACAAAGAGAGCAGGATCTCCAAACAGTAACTGAGACACAGAGAGAGCAGGATCTCAATACAGTAACTGAGACAGAGAGAGAGCAGGATCTCAATACAGTTACAGATGCAGAGAGAAAGCAGGATCTCAATACTTTAACTGAGACACAGAGAGAGCAGGATTACAATACAGTAACTGAAACAGAGAGAGAGCAGGATCTCAATACAGTAACAGAGGCAGAGAGAGTGCAGGATCTCAATACAGTAACTGAGACAAAGAGATAGCAGAATCTCAATACAGTAACTGAGAGACAGAGAGAGCAGGATCTCAATGCAGTAACTGAGACACAGAGGGAGCAGGATCTCAATACAGTAACAGATGCAGAGAGAGAGCAGGATCTCAATACTTTAACTGAGACACAGAGAGAGCAGGATTACAATACAGTGACTGAAACAGAGAGAGAGCAGGATCTCAATACAGTAACTGAGACAGAGAGAGCAGGATCTCCATACAGTAACTGAGACAGAGAGAGAGCAGGATCTCAATACAGTAACTGAGACAGAGAGAGAGCAGGATCTCAGTACAGTAACTGAGACACAGAGAGAGCAGGATCTCAATACAGTAACAGAGGCAGAGAGAGAGCAGGATCTCAATACAGTAACTGAGACACAGAGGGAGCAGGATCTCAATACAGTAACAGATGCAGAGAGAGAGCAGGATCTCAATACTTTAACTGAGACACAGAGAGAGCAGGATTACAATACAGTGACTGAAACAGAGAGAGAGCAGGATCTCAATACAGTAACTGAGACAGAGAGAGAGCAGGATCTCAATACAGTAACTGAAACAGAGAGAGAGCAGGATCTCAATACAGTAACTGAGACACAGAGAGAGCAGGATCTCAAAACAGTAACTGGGACAGAAAGAGAGCAGGATCTCAATACAGTAACTGAGACACAGAGAGAGCAGGATCTCAATACAGTAACTGAGACAAAGAGAGAGAGCAGGATCTCAATACAGTAACCGAGACAGAGAGAGAGCAGGATCTCAATACAGTAACCGAGACAGAGAGAGAGCAGGATCTCAATACAGTAACTGAGACAGAGAGAGAGAGCAGGATCTCAATACAGTAACTGAGACACGGAGAGCGCAGGATCTCCATGCAGTAACTGAGACAGAGAGAGAGCAGGATCTCAATACAGTAACTGAGACAGAGAGAGAGCAGGATCTCAATACAGTAACTGAGACACAGAGAGAGCAGAATTTCAATACAGTAACTGAGACACAGAGAGAGCAGGATCTCAAGACAGTAACTGAGACAAAGAGATAGCAGGATCTCAATACAGTAACTGAGAGACAGAGAGAGCAGGATCTCAATGCAGTAACTGAGACACAGAGGGAGCAGGATCTCAATACAGTAACAGATGCAGAGAGAGAGCAGGATCTCAATACTTCAACTGAGACACAGAGAGAGCAGGATTACAATACAGTAACTGAAACAGAGAGAGAGCAGGATTTCAATACAGTAACAGAGGCAGAGAGAGAGCAGGATCTCAATACAGTAACTGAGACAGAGAGAGAGCAGGATCTCAATGCCGTAACTGAGACACAGAGGGAGCAGGATCTCAATACAGTAACTGAGACAGAGAGAGAGCAGGATCTCAATACAGTAACTGAGACACAGAGAGAGCAGGATTACAATACAGTAACTGAGACACAGAGAGAGCAGGATCCCAATACAGTAACAGAGGCAGAGAGAGTGCAGGATCTCAATACAGTAACTGAGACAGAGAGAGAGCAGGATCTCAATGCAGTAACTGAGACACAGAGGGAGCAGGATCTCAATACAGGAACTGAGACAGAGAGAGAGCAGGATCTCAATACAGTAACTGAGACACAGAGAGAGCAGGATCTCAATACAGTAACTGAGACACAGAGGGAGCAGGATCTCAATACAGAAACAGAGACACAGAGAGAGCAGGATCTCAATACAGTAACTGAGACAGAGAGAGAGCAGGATCTCAATACAGTAACTGAGACAGAGAGAGAGCAGGATCTCAATACAGTAACAGGCAGACAGAGAGGAGGATCTCAATACAGTAACTGAGACACAGAGAGAGCAGGATTTCAATACAGTAACTGAAACAGAGAGAGAGGAGGATCTCAAAACAGTAACAGAGGCAGAGAGAGAGCAGGATCTCAATACAGTAACTGAGACACAGAGAGAGCAGGTTTTCAATACAGTAACAAAGACAGAGAGAGAGCAGGATCTCAATACAGTAACTGAGACAGAGAGAGAGCAGGATCTCAATACAGTAACTGAGACAAAGAGAGAGCCGGATCTCAATACAGTAACTGAGACAGAGAGAAAGCAGGATCTCAATACAGTAACTGAAACAGAGAGAGAGCAGGATCTCCATACAGTAACTGAGACAGAGAAAGAGCAGGAACTCAATACAGTAACTGAGACACAGAGAGAGCAGGATCTCCATACAGTAACTGAGACACAGAGAGAGCAGGATCTCAATACAGTAACTGAGACAGAGAAAGAGCAGGATCTCAATACAGTAACTGAGACAGAGAGAGAGAAGGATCTCAATACAGTAACTGAGACACAGAGAGAGCAGAATTTCAATACAGTAACTGAGACACAGAGAGAGCAGGATCTCAAGACAGTAACTGAGACAAAGAGAGAGCAGGATCTCAACACAGTAACTGAAACAGAGAGAGAGCAGGATCTCCATACAGTAACTGAGACAGAAAGAGAGCAGGATCTCAATACAGTAACTGAGACACAGAGAGAGCAGGATCTCAATACAGTAACTGAGACAAAGAGAGCAGGATCTCCAAACAGTAACTGAGACACAGAGAGAGCAGGATCCCAATACAGTAACTGAGACAGAGAGCGAGCAGGATCTCAATACAGTTACAGATGCAGAGAGAAAGCAGGATCTCAATACTTTAACTGAGACACAGAGAGAGCAGGATTACAATACAGTAACTGAAACAGAGAGAGAGCAGGATCTCAATACAGTAACAGAGGCAGAGAGAGAGCAGGATCTCAATACAGTAACTGAGACAAAGAGATAGCAGAATCTCAATACAGTAACTGAGAGACAGAGAGAGCAGGATCTCAATGCAGTAACTGAGACACAGAGGGAGCAGGATCTCAATACAGTAACAGATGCAGAGAGAGAGCAGGATCTCAATACTTTAACTGAGACACAGAGAGAGCAGGATTACAATACAGTGACTGAAACAGAGAGAGAGCAGGATCTCAATACAGTAACTGAGACAGAGAGAGCAGGATCTCCATACAGTAACTGAGACAGAGAGAGAGCAGGATCTCAATACAGTAACTGAGACAGAGAGAGAGCAGGATCTCAGTACAGTAACTGAGACACAGAGAGAGCAGGATCTCAATACAGTAACAGAGGCAGAGAGAGAGCAGGATCTCAATACAGTAACTGAGACACAGAGGGAGCAGGATCTCAATACAGTAACAGATGCAGAGAGAGAGCAGAATCTCAATACTTTAACTGAGACACAGAGAGAGCAGGATTACAATACAGTGACTGAAACAGAGAGAGAGCAGGATCTCAATACAGTAACTGAGACAGAGAGAGAGCAGGATCTCAATACAGTAACTGAAACAGAGAGAGAGCAGGATCTCAATACAGTAACTGAGACACAGAGAGAGCAGGATCTCAAAACAGTAACTGAGACAGAAAGAGAGCAGGATCTCAATACAGTAACTGAGACACAGAGAGAGCAGGATCTCAATACAGTAACTGAGACAGAGAGAGAGAGCAGGATCTCAATACAGTAACCGAGACAGAGAGAGAGCAGGATCTCAATACAGTAACCGAGACAGAGAGAGAGCAGGATCTCAATACAGTAACTGAGACAGAGAGAGAGAGCAGGATCTCAATACAGTAACTGAGACACGGAGAGCGCAGGATCTCCATGCAGTAACTGAGACAGAGAGAGAGCAGAATCTCAATACAGTAACTGAGACAGAGAGAGAGCAGGATCTCAATACAGTAACTGAGACACAGAGAGAGCAGAATTTCAATACAGTAACTGAGACACAGAGAGAGCAGGATCTCAAGACAGTAACTGAGACAAAGAGATAGCAGGATCTCAATACAGTAACTGAGAGACAGAGAGAGCAGGATCTCAATGCAGTAACAGATGCAGAGAGAGAGCAGGATCTCAATACTTTAACTGAGACACAGAGAGAGCAGGATTACAATACAGTAACTGAAACAGAGAGAGAGCAGGATCTCAATACAGTAACTGAGACAGAGAGAGAGCAGGATCTCAATACAGTTACAGATGCAGAGAGAGAGCAGGATCTCAATACTTTAACTGAGACACAGAGAGAGCAGGATTACAATACAGTAACTGAAACAGAGAGAGAGCAGGATCTCAATACAGTAACTGAGACAGTGAGAGAGCAGGGTCTCAATACAGTAACAGATGCAGAGAGAGAGCAGGATCTCAATACTTTAACTGAGACACAGAGAGAGCAGGATTACAATACAGTAACTGAAACAGAGAGAGAGCAGGATCTCAATACAGTAACAGAGGCAGAGAGAGAGCAGAATTTCAATACAGTAACTGAGACACAGAGAGAGCAGGATCTCAAGACAGTAACTGAGACAAAGAGATAGCAGGATCTCAATACAGTAACTGAGAGACAGAGAGAGCAGGATCTCAATGCAGTAACTGAGACACAGAGGGAGCAGGATCTCAATACAGTAACAGATGCAGAGAGAGAGCAGGATCTCAATACTTTAACTGAGACACAGAGAGAGCAGGATTACAATACAGTAACTGAAACAGAGAGAGAGCAGGATCTCAATACAGTAACAGATGCAGAGAGAGAGCAGGATCTTAATACTTTAACTGAGACACAGAGAGAGCAGGATTACAATACAGTCACTGAAACAGAGAGAGAGCAGGATCTCAATACAGTAACTGAGACAGAGAGAGAGCAGGATCTCAATACAGTTACAGATGCAGAGAGAGAGCAGGATCTCAATACTTTAACTGAGACACAGAGAGAGCAGGATTACAATACAGTAACTGAAACAGAGAGAGAGCAGGATCTCAATACAGTAACAGAGGCAGAGAGAGAGCAGGATCTCAATACAGTAACTGAGACAGAGAGAGAGCAGGATCTCAATACAGTAACTGAGACAAAGAGAGAGCCGGATCTCAATACAGTAACTGAGACAGAGAGAAAGCAGGATCTCAATACAGTAACTGAAACAGAGAGAGAGCAGGATCTCCATACAGTAACTGAGACAGAGAAAGAGCAGGAAATCAATACAGTAACTGAGACACAGAGAGAGCAGGATCTCCATACAGTAACTGAGACACAGAGAGAGCAGGATCTCAATACAGTAACTGAGACAGAGAAAGAGCAGGAACTCAATACAGTAACTGAGACACAGAGAGAGCTGGATCTCCATACAGTAACTGAGACAGAAAGAGAGCAGGATCTCAATACAGTAACTGAAACAGAGAGAGAGCAGGATCTCAATACAGTAACTGAGACACAGAGAGAGCAGGATCTCAATACAGTAACTGAGACAGCGAGAGAGCAGGATCTCCATACAGGAACTGAGACAGAGAGAGAGCAGGATCTCAACACAGTAACTGAAACAGAGAGAGAGCAGGATCTCCATACAGTAACTGAGACAGAAAGAGAGCAGGATCTCAATACAGTAACTGAGACACAGAGAGAGCAGGATCTCAATACAGTAACTGAGACAAAGAGAGCAGGATCTCCAAACAGTAACTGAGACACAGAGAGAGCAGGATCTCAATACAGTAACTGAGACAGAGAGAGAGCAGGATCTCAATACAGTTACAGATGCAGAGAGAAAGCAGGATCTCAATACTTTAACTGAGACACAGAGAGAGCAGGATTACAATACAGTAACTGAAACAGAGAGAGAGCAGGATCTCAATACAGTAACAGAGGCAGAGAGAGAGCAGGATCTCAATACAGTAACTGAGACAAAGAGATAGCAGAATCTCAATACAGTAACTGAGAGACAGAGAGAGCAGGATCTCAATGCAGTAACTGAGACACAGAGGGAGCAGGATCTCAATACAGTAACAGATGCAGAGAGAGAGCAGGATCTCAATACTTTAACTGAGACACAGAGAGAGCAGGATTACAATACAGTGACTGAAACAGAGAGAGAGCAGGATCTCAATACAGTAACTGAGACAGAGAGAGCAGGATCTCCATACAGTAACTGAGACAGAGAGAGAGCAGGATCTCAATACAGTAACTGAGACAGAGAGAGAGCAGGATCTCAGTACAGTAACTGAGACACAGAGAGAGCAGGATCTCAATACAGTAACAGAGGCAGAGAGAGAGCAGGATCTCAATACAGTAACTGAGACACAGAGGGAGCAGGATCTCAATACAGTAACAGATGCAGAGAGAGAGCAGGATCTCAATACTTTAACTGAGACACAGAGAGAGCAGGATTACAATACAGTGACTGAAACAGAGAGAGAGCAGGATCTCAATACAGTAACTGAGACAGAGAGAGAGCAGGATCTCAATACAGTAACTGAAACAGAGAGAGAGCAGGATCTCAATACAGTAACTGAGACACAGAGAGAGCAGGATCTCAAAACAGTAACTGGGACAGAAAGAGAGCAGGATCTCAATACAGTAACTGAGACACAGAGAGAGCAGGATCTCAATACAGTAACTGAGACAAAGAGAGAGAGCAGGATCTCAATACAGTAACCGAGACAGAGAGAGAGCAGGATCTCAATACAGTAACCGAGACAGAGAGAGAGCAGGATCTCAATACAGTAACTGAGACAGAGAGAGAGAGCAGGATCTCAATACAGTAACTGAGACACGGAGAGCGCAGGATCTCCATGCAGTAACTGAGACAGAGAGAGAGCAGGATCTCAATACAGTAACTGAGACAGAGAGAGAGCAGGATCTCAATACAGTAACTGAGACACAGAGAGAGCAGAATTTCAATACAGTAACTGAGACACAGAGAGAGCAGGATCTCAAGACAGTAACTGAGACAAAGAGATAGCAGGATCTCAATACAGTAACTGAGAGACAGAGAGAGCAGGATCTCAATGCAGTAACTGAGACACAGAGGGAGCAGGATCTCAATACAGTAACAGATGCAGAGAGAGAGCAGGATCTCAATACTTTAACTGAGACACAGAGAGAGCAGGATTTCAATACAGTAACTGAAACAGAGAGAGAGCAGGATCTCAATACAGTAACTGAGACAGAGAGAGAGCAGGATCTCAATACAGTTACAGATGCAGAGAGAGAGCAGGATCTCAATACTTTAACTGAGACACAGAGAGAGCAGGATTACAATACAGTGACTGAAACAGAGAGAGAGCAGGATCTCAATACAGTAACTGAGACAGAGAGAGAGCAGGATCTCAATACAGTAACTGAAACAGAGAGAGAGCAGGATCTCAATACAGTAACTGAGACACAGAGAGAGCAGGATCTCAAAACAGTAACTGAGACAGAAAGAGAGCAGGATCTCAATACAGTAACTGAGACACAGAGAGAGCAGGATCTCAATACAGTAACTGAGACAGAGAGAGAGAGCAGGATCTCAATACAGTAACCGAGACAGAGAGAGAGCAGGATCTCAATACAGTAACCGAGACAGAGAGAGAGCAGGATCTCAATACAGTAACTGAGACAGAGAGAGAGAGCAGGATCTCAATACAGTAACTGAGACACGGAGAGCGCAGGATCTCCATGCAGTAACTGAGACAGAGAGAGAGCAGGATCTCAATACAGTAACTGAGACAGAGAGAGAGCAGGATCTCAATACAGTAACTGAGACACAGAGAGAGCAGAATTTCAATACAGTAACTGAGACACAGAGAGAGCAGGATCTCAAGACAGTAACTGAGACAAAGAGATAGCAGGATCTCAATACAGTAACTGAGAGACAGAGAGAGCAGGATCTCAATGCAGTAACAGATGCAGAGAGAGAGCAGGATCTCAATACTTTAACTGAGACACAGAGAGAGCAGGATTACAATACAGTAACTGAAACAGAGAGAGAGCAGGATCTCAATACAGTAACTGAGACAGAGAGAGAGCAGGATCTCAATACAGTTACAGATGCAGAGAGAGAGCAGGATCTCAATACTTTAACTGAGACACAGAGAGAGCAGGATTACAATACAGTAACTGAAACAGAGAGAGAGCAGGATCTCAATACAGTAACTGAGACAGTGAGAGAGCAGGGTCTCAATACAGTAACAGATGCAGAGAGAGAGCAGGATCTCAATACTTTAACTGAGACACAGAGAGAGCAGGATTACAATACAGTAACTGAAACAGAGAGAGAGCAGGATCTCAATACAGTAACAGAGGCAGAGAGAGAGCAGAATTTCAATACAGTAACTGAGACACAGAGAGAGCAGGATCTCAAGACAGTAACTGAGACAAAGAGATAGCAGGATCTCAATACAGTAACTGAGAGACAGAGAGAGCAGGATCTCAATGCAGTAACTGAGACACAGAGGGAGCAGGATCTCAATACAGTAACAGATGCAGAGAGAGAGCAGGATCTCAATACTTTAACTGAGACACAGAGAGAGCAGGATTACAATACAGTAACTGAAACAGAGAGAGAGCAGGATCTCAATACAGTAACAGATGCAGAGAGAGAGCAGGATCTTAATACTTTAACTGAGACACAGAGAGAGCAGGATTACAATACAGTCACTGAAACAGAGAGAGAGCAGGATCTCAATACAGTAACAGAGGCAGAGAGAGAGCAGGATCTCAATACTTTAACTGAGACACAGAGAGAGCAGGATTACAATACAGTAACTGAAACAGAGAGAGAGCAGGATCTCAATACAGTAACTGAGACAGAGAGAGAGCAGGATCTCAATACAGTTACAGATGCAGAGAGAGAGCAGGATCTCAATACTTTAACTGAGACACAGAGAGAGCAGGATTACAATACAGTAACTGAAACAGAGAGAGAGCAGGATCTCAATACAGTAACAGAGGCAGAGAGAGAGCAGGATCTCAATACAGTAACTGAGACAGAGAGAGAGCAGGATCTCAATACAGTAACTGAGACAAAGAGAGAGCCGGATCTCAATACAGTAACTGAGACAGAGAGAAAGCAGGATCTCAATACAGTAACTGAAACAGAGAGAGAGCAGGATCTCCATACAGTAACTGAGACAGAGAAAGAGCAGGAACTCAATACAGTAACTGAGACACAGAGAGAGCAGGATCTCCATACAGTAACTGAGACACAGAGAGAGCAGGATCTCAATACAGTAACTGAGACAGAGAAAGAGCAGGAACTCAATACAGTAACTGATACACAGAGAGAGCTGGATCTCCATACAGTAACTGAGACAGAAAGAGAGCAGGATCTCAATACAGTAACTGAAACAGAGAGAGAGCAGGATCTCAATACAGTAACTGAGACACAGAGAGAGCAGGATCTCAATACAGTAACTGAGACAGCGAGAGAGCAGCATCTCCATACAGGAACTGAGACAGAGAGAGAGCAGGATCTCAACACAGTAACTGAAACAGAGAGAGAGCAGGATCTCCATACAGTAACTGAGACAGAAAGAGAGCAGGATCTCAATACAGTAACTGAGACACAGAGAGAGCAGGATCTCAATACAGTAACTGAGACAAAGAGAGCAGGATCTCCAAACAGTAACTGAGACACAGAGAGAGCAGGATCTCAATACAGTAACTGAGACAGAGAGAGAGCAGGATCTCAATACAGTTACAGATGCAGAGAGAAAGCAGGATCTCAATACTTTAACTGAGACACAGAGAGAGCAGGATTACAATACAGTAACTGAAACAGAGAGAGAGCAGGATCTCAATACAGTAACAGAGGCAGAGAGAGAGCAGGATCTCAATACAGTAACTGAGACAAAGAGATAGCAGAATCTCAATACAGTAACTGAGAGACAGAGAGAGCAGGATCTCAATGCAGTAACTGAGACACAGAGGGAGCAGGATCTCAATACAGTAACAGATGCAGAGAGAGAGCAGGATCTCAATACTTTAACTGAGACACAGAGAGAGCAGGATTACAATACAGTGACTGAAACAGAGAGAGAGCAGGATCTCAATACAGTAACTGAGACAGAGAGAGGAGGATCTCCATACAGTAACTGAGACAGAGAGAGAGCAGGATCTCAATACAGTAACTGAGACAGAGAGAGAGCAGGATTTCAGTACAGTAACTGAGACACAGAGAGAGCAGGATCTCAATACAGTAACAGAGGCAGAGAGAGAGCAGGATCTCAATACAGTAACTGAGACACAGAGGGAGCAGGATCTGAATACAGTAACAGATGCAGAGAGAGAGCAGGATCTCAATACTTTAACTGAGACACAGAGAGAGCAGGATTACAATACAGTGACTGAAACAGAGAGAGAGCAGGATCTCAATACAGTAACTGAAACAGAGAGAGAGCAGGATCTCAATACAGTAACTGAGACAGAGAGAGAGCAGGATCTCAAAACAGTAACTGAGACAGAAAGAGAGCAGGATCTCAATACAGTAACTGAGACACAGAGAGAGCAGGATCTCAATACAGTAACTGAGACAGAGAGAGAGAGCAGGATCTCAATACAGTAACCGAGACAGAGAGAGAGCAGGATCTCAATACAGTAACCGAGACAGAGAGAGAGCAGGATCTCAATACAGTAACTGAGACAGAGAGAGAGAGCAGGATCTCAATACAGTAACTGAGACACGGAGAGCGCAGGATCTCCATGCAGTAACTGAGACAGAGAGAGAGCAGGATCTCAATACAGTAACTGAGACAGAGAGAGAGCAGGATCTCAATACAGTAACTGAGACACAGAGAGAGCAGAATTTCAATACAGTAACTGAGACACAGAGAGAGCAGGATCTCAAGACAGTAACTGAGACAAAGAGATAGCAGGATCTCAATACAGTAACTGAGAGACAGAGAGAGCAGGATCTCAATGCAGTAACTGAGACACAGAGGGAGCAGGATCTCAATACAGTAACAGATGCAGAGAGAGAGCAGGATCTCAATACTTTAACTGAGACACAGAGAGAGCAGGATTTCAATACAGTAACTGAAACAGAGAGAGAGCAGGATCTCAATACAGTAACTGAGACAGAGAGAGAGCAGGATCTCAATACAGTTACAGATGCAGAGAGAGAGCAGGATCTCAATACTTTAACTGAGACACAGAGAGAGCAGGATTACAATACAGTAACTGAAACAGAGAGAGAGCAGGATCCCAATACAGTAACTGAGACAGTGAGAGAGCAGGGTCTCAATACAGTAACAGATGCAGAGAGAGAGCAGGATCTCAATACTTGAACTGAGACACAGAGAGAGCAGGATTACAATACAGTAACTGAAACAGAGAGAGAGCAGGATCTCAATACAGTAACAGAGGCAGAGAGAGAGCAGGATCTCAATACAGTAACTGAGACAGAGAGAGAGCAGGATCTCAATGCAGTAACTGAGACACAGAGGGAGCAGGATCTCAATACAGTAACTGAGACAGAGAGAGAGCAGGATCTCAATACAGTAACTGAGACACAGAGAGAGCAGGATTACAATACAGTAACTGAGACACAGAGAGAGCAGGATCCCAATACAGTAACAGAGGCAGAGAGAGTGCAGGATCTCAATACAGTAACTGAGACAGAGAGAGAGCAGGATCTCAATGCAGTAACTGAGACACAGAGGGAGCAGGATCTCAATACAGTAACTGAGACAGAGAGAGAGCAGGATCTCAATACAGTAACTGAGACACAGAGAGAGCAGGATCTCAATACAGTAACTGAGACACAGAGGGAGCAGGATCTCAATACAGAAACAGAGACACAGAGAGAGCAGGATCTCAATACAGTAACTGAGACAGAGAGAGAGCAGGATCTCAATTCAGTAACTGAGACAGAGAGAGAGCAGGATCTCAATACAGTAACAGGCAGACAGAGAGGAGGATCTCAATACAGTAACTGAGACACAGAGAGAGCAGGATTTCAATACAGTAACTGAAACAGAGAGAGAGGAGGATCTCAAAACAGTAACAGAGGCAGAGAGAGAGCAGGATCTCAATACAGTAACTGAGACACAGAGAGAGCAGGTTTTCAATACAGTAACAAAGACAGAGAGAGAGCAGGATCACAATACAGTAACTGAGACAGAGAGAGAGCAGGATCTCAATACAGTAACTGAGACAAAGAGAGAGCCGGATCTCAATACAGTAACTGAGACAGAGAGAAAGCAGGATCTCAATACAGTAACTGAAACAGAGAGAGAGCAGGATCTCCATACAGTAACTGAGACAGAGAAAGAGCAGGAACTCAATACAGTAACTGAGACACAGAGAGAGCAGGATCTCCATACAGTAACTGAGACACAGAGAGAGCAGGATCTCAATACAGTAACTGAGACAGAGAAAGAGCAGGATCTCAATACAGTAACTGAGACAGAGAGAGAGCAGGATCTCAATACAGTAACTGAGACACAGAGAGAGCAGAATTTCAATACAGTAACTGAGACACAGAGAGAGCAGGATCTCAAGACAGTAACTGAGACAAAGAGATAGCAGGATCTCAATACAGTAACTGAGAGACAGAGAGAGCAGGATCTCAATGCAGTAACTGAGACACAGAGGGAGCAGGATCTCAATACAGTAACAGATGCAGAGAGAGAGCAGGATCTCAATACTTTAACTGAAACAGAGAGAGAGCAGGATCTCAATACAGTAACTGAGACAGAGAGAGAGCAGGATCTCAATACAGTTACAGATGCAGAGAGAGAGCAGGATCTCAATACTTTAACTGAGACACAGAGAGAGCAGGATTACAATACAGTAACTGAAACAGAGAGAGAGCAGGATCTCAATACAGTAACAGAGGCAGAGAGAGAGCAGGATCTCAATACAGTAACTGAGACAGAGAGAGAGCAGGATCTCAATACAGTAACTGAGACAAAGAGAGAGCCGGATCTCAATACAGTAACTGAGACAGAGAGAAAGCAGGATCTCAATACAGTAACTGAAACAGAGAGAGAGCAGGATCTCCATACAGTAACTGAGACAGAGAAAGAGCAGGAACTCAATACAGTAACTGAGACACAGAGAGAGCAGGATCTCCATACAGTAACTGAGACACAGAGAGAGCAGGATCTCAATACAGTAACTGAGACAGAGAAAGAGCAGGAACTCAATACAGTAACTGATACACAGAGAGAGCTGGATCTCCATACAGTAACTGAGACAGAAAGAGAGCAGGATCTCAATACAGTAACTGAAACAGAGAGAGAGCAGGATCTCAATACAGTAACTGAGACACAGAGAGAGCAGGATCTCAATACAGTAACTGAGACAGCGAGAGAGCAGCATCTCCATACAGGAACTGAGACAGAGAGAGAGCAGGATCTCAACACAGTAACTGAAACAGAGAGAGAGCAGGATCTCCATACAGTAACTGAGACAGAAAGAGAGCAGGATCTCAATACAGTAACTGAGACACAGAGAGAGCAGGATCTCAATACAGTAACTGAGACAAAGAGAGCAGGATCTCCAAACAGTAACTGAGACACAGAGAGAGCAGGATCTCAATACAGTAACTGAGACAGAGAGAGAGCAGGATCTCAATACAGTTACAGATGCAGAGAGAAAGCAGGATCTCAATACTTTAACTGAGACACAGAGAGAGCAGGATTACAATACAGTAACTGAAACAGAGAGAGAGCAGGATCTCAATACAGTAACAGAGGCAGAGAGAGAGCAGGATCTCAATACAGTAACTGAGACAAAGAGATAGCAGAATCTCAATACAGTAACTGAGAGACAGAGAGAGCAGGATCTCAATGCAGTAACTGAGACACAGAGGGAGCAGGATCTCAATACAGTAACAGATGCAGAGAGAGAGCAGGATCTCAATACTTTAACTGAGACACAGAGAGAGCAGGATTACAATACAGTGACTGAAACAGAGAGAGAGCAGGATCTCAATACAGTAACTGAGACAGAGAGAGGAGGATCTCCATACAGTAACTGAGACAGAGAGAGAGCAGGATCTCAATACAGTAACTGAGACAGAGAGAGAGCAGGATCTCAGTACAGTAACTGAGACACAGAGAGAGCAGGATCTCAATACAGTAACAGAGGCAGAGAGAGAGCAGGATCTCAATACAGTAACTGAGACACAGAGGGAGCAGGATCTGAATACAGTAACAGATGCAGAGAGAGAGCAGGATCTCAATACTTTAACTGAGACACAGAGAGAGCAGGATTACAATACAGTGACTGAAACAGAGAGAGAGCAGGATCTCAATACAGTAACTGAAACAGAGAGAGAGCAGGATCTCAATACAGTAACTGAGACAGAGAGAGAGCAGGATCTCAAAACAGTAACTGAGACAGAAAGAGAGCAGGATCTCAATACAGTAACTGAGACACAGAGAGAGCAGGATCTCAATACAGTAACTGAGACAGAGAGAGAGAGCAGGATCTCAATACAGTAACCGAGACAGAGAGAGAGCAGGATCTCAATACAGTAACCGAGACAGAGAGAGAGCAGGATCTCAATACAGTAACTGAGACAGAGAGAGAGAGCAGGATCTCAATACAGTAACTGAGACACGGAGAGCGCAGGATCTCCATGCAGTAACTGAGACAGAGAGAGAGCAGGATCTCAATACAGTAACTGAGACAGAGAGAGAGCAGGATCTCAATACAGTAACTGAGACACAGAGAGAGCAGAATTTCAATACAGTAACTGAGACACAGAGAGAGCAGGATCTCAAGACAGTAACTGAGACAAAGAGATAGCAGGATCTCAATACAGTAACTGAGAGACAGAGAGAGCAGGATCTCAATGCAGTAACTGAGACACAGAGGGAGCAGGATCTCAATACAGTAACAGATGCAGAGAGAGAGCAGGATCTCAATACTTTAACTGAGACACAGAGAGAGCAGGATTTCAATACAGTAACTGAAACAGAGAGAGAGCAGGATCTCAATACAGTAACTGAGACAGAGAGAGAGCAGGATCTCAATACAGTTACAGATGCAGAGAGAGAGCAGGATCTCAATACTTTAACTGAGACACAGAGAGAGCAGGATTACAATACAGTAACTGAAACAGAGAGAGAGCAGGATCCCAATACAGTAACTGAGACAGTGAGAGAGCAGGGTCTCAATACAGTAACAGATGCAGAGAGAGAGCAGGATCTCAATACTTGAACTGAGACACAGAGAGAGCAGGATTACAATACAGTAACTGAAACAGAGAGAGAGCAGGATCTCAATACAGTAACAGAGGCAGAGAGAGAGCAGGATCTCAATACAGTAACTGAGACAGAGAGAGAGCAGGATCTCAATGCAGTAACTGAGACACAGAGGGAGCAGGATCTCAATACAGTAACTGAGACAGAGAGAGAGCAGGATCTCAATACAGTAACTGAGACACAGAGAGAGCAGGATTACAATACAGTAACTGAGACACAGAGAGAGCAGGATCCCAATACAGTAACAGAGGCAGAGAGAGTGCAGGATCTCAATACAGTAACTGAGACAGAGAGAGAGCAGGATCTCAATGCAGTAACTGAGACACAGAGGGAGCAGGATCTCAATACAGTAACTGAGACAGAGAGAGAGCAGGATCTCAATACAGTAACTGAGACACAGAGAGAGCAGGATCTCAATACAGTAACTGAGACACAGAGGGAGCAGGATCTCAATACAGAAACAGAGACACAGAGAGAGCAGGATCTCAATACAGTAACTGAGACAGAGAGAGAGCAGGATCTCAATACAGTAACTGAGACAGAGAGAGAGCAGGATCTCAATACAGTAACAGGCAGACAGAGAGGAGGATCTCAATACAGTAACTGAGACACAGAGAGAGCAGGATTTCAATACAGTAACTGAAACAGAGAGAGAGGAGGATCTCAAAACAGTAACAGAGGCAGAGAGAGAGCAGGATCTCAATACAGTAACTGAGACACAGAGAGAGCAGGTTTTCAATACAGTAACAAAGACAGAGAGAGAGCAGGATCACAATACAGTAACTGAGACAGAGAGAGAGCAGGATCTCAATACAGTAACTGAGACAAAGAGAGAGCCGGATCTCAATACAGTAACTGAGACAGAGAGAAAGCAGGATCTCAATACAGTAACTGAAACAGAGAGAGAGCAGGATCTCCATACAGTAACTGAGACAGAGAAAGAGCAGGAACTCAATACAGTAACTGAGACACAGAGAGAGCAGGATCTCCATACAGTAACTGAGACACAGAGAGAGCAGGATCTCAATACAGTAACTGAGACAGAGAAAGAGCAGGATCTCAATACAGTAACTGAGACAGAGAGAGAGCAGGATCTCAATACAGTAACTGAGACACAGAGAGAGCAGAATTTCAATACAGTAACTGAGACACAGAGAGAGCAGGATCTCAAGACAGTAACTGAGACAAAGAGATAGCAGGATCTCAATACAGTAACTGAGAGACAGAGAGAGCAGGATCTCAATGCAGTAACTGAGACACAGAGGGAGCAGGATCTCAATACAGTAACAGATGCAGAGAGAGAGCAGGATCTCAATACTTTAACTGAGACACAGAGAGAGGAGGATTACAATACAGTAACTGAAACAGAGAGAGAGCAGGATCTCAATACAGTAACAGATGCAGAGAGAGAGCAGGATCTCAATACTTTAACTGAGACACAGAGAGAGCAGGATTACAAGACAGTAACTGAAACAGAGAGAGAGCAGGATCTCAATA
Organism: Heterodontus francisci; assembly: GCF_036365525.1. NCBI lineage: Eukaryota > Metazoa > Chordata > Chondrichthyes > Heterodontiformes > Heterodontidae > Heterodontus > Heterodontus francisci. The sequence goes on along the minus strand of NC_090384.1, from coordinate 10,370,036 downwards.
CAGTAACTGAGACAGAGAGAGAGCAGGATCTCAATACAGTTACAGATGCAGAGAGAGAGCAGGATCTCAATACTTTAACTGAGACACAGAGAGAGCAGGATTACAATACAGTAACAGAGGCAGAGAGAGAGCAGGATCTCAATACAGTAACTGAGACATAGAGAGAGCAGGATCTCAATGCAGTAACTGAGACACAGAGGGAGCAGGATCTCAATACAGTAACTGAGACAGAGAGAGAGCAGGATCTCAATACAGTAACTGAGACACAGAGAGAGCAGAATTTCAATACAGTAACTGAGACACAGAGAGAGCAGGATCTCAAGACAGTAACTGAGACAAAGAGATAGCAGAATCTCAATACAGTAACTGAGAGACAGAGAGAGCAGGATCTCAATACAGTAACTGAGACAAAGAGATAGCAGAATCTCAATACAGTAACTGAGACAGAGAGAGAGCAGGATCTCAATACAGTAACAGATGCAGAGAGAGAGCAGGATCTCAATACTTTAACTGAGACACAGAGAGAGCAGGATTACAATACAGTAACTGAAACAGAGAGAGAGCAGGATCTCAATACAGTAACAGATGCAGAGAGAGAGCAGGATCTCAATACTTTAACTGAGACACAGAGAGTGCAGGATTACAATACAGTAACTGAAACAGAGAGAGAGCAGGATCTCAATACAGTAACTGAGACAGAGAGAGAGCAGGATCTCAATACAGTAACTGAGACAGAGAGAGAGCAGGATCTCAATACAGTTACAGATGCAGAGAGAGAGCAGGATCTCAATACTTTAACTGAGACACAGAGAGAGCAGGATTACAATACAGTAACTGAAACAGAGAGAGAGCAGGATCTCAATACAGTAACTGAGACAGTGAGAGAGCAGGGTCTCAATACAGTAACAGATGCAGAGAGAGAGCAGGATCTCAATACTTGAACTGAGACACAGAGAGAGCAGGATTACAATACAGTAACTGAAACAGAGAGAGAGCAGGATCTCAATACAGTAACAGAGGCAGAGAGAGAGCAGGATCTCAATACAGTAACTGAGACAGAGAGAGAGCAGGATCTCAATGCAGTAACTGAGACACAGAGGGAGCAGGATCTCAATACAGTAACTGAGACAGAGAGAGAGCAGGATCTCAATACAGTAACTGAGACACAGAGAGAGCAGGATTACAATACAGTAACTGAGACACAGAGAGAGCAGGATCCCAATACAGTAACAGAGGCAGAGAGAGTGCAGGATCTCAATACAGTAACTGAGACAGAGAGAGAGCAGGATCTCAATGCAGTAACTGAGACACAGAGGGAGCAGGATCTCAATACAGTAACTGAGACAGAGAGAGAGCAGGATCTCAATACAGTAACTGAGACACAGAGAGAGCAGGATCTCAATACAGTAACTGAGACACAGAGGGAGCAGGATCTCAATACAGAAACAGAGACACAGAGAGAGCAGGATCTCAATACAGTAACTGAGACAGAGAGAGAGCAGGATCTCAATACAGTAACTGAGACAGAGAGAGAGCAGGATCTCAATACAGTAACAGGCAGACAGAGAGGAGGATCTCAATACAGTAACTGAGACACAGAGAGAGCAGGATTTCAATACAGTAACTGAAACAGAGAGAGAGGAGGATCTCAAAACAGTAACAGAGGCAGAGAGAGAGCAGGATCTCAATACAGTAACTGAGACACAGAGAGAGCAGGTTTTCAATACAGTAACAAAGACAGAGAGAGAGCAGGATCTCAATACAGTAACTGAGACAGAGAGAGAGCAGGATCTCAATACAGTAACTGAGACAAAGAGAGAGCCGGATCTCAATACAGTAACTGAGACAGAGAGAAAGCAGGATCTCAATACAGTAACTGAAACAGAGAGAGAGCAGGATCTCCATACAGTAACTGAGACAGAGAAAGAGCAGGAACTCAATACAGTAACTGAGACACAGAGAGAGCAGGATCTCCATACAGTAACTGAGACACAGAGAGAGCAGGATCTCAATACAGTAACTGAGACAGAGAAAGAGCAGGATCTCAATACAGTAACTGAGACAGAGAGAGAGCAGGATCTCAATACAGTAACTGAGACACAGAGAGAGCAGAATTTCAATACAGTAACTGAGACACAGAGAGAGCAGGATCTCAAGACAGTAACTGAGACAAAGAGATAGCAGGATCTCAATACAGTAACTGAGAGACAGAGAGAGCAGGATCTCAATGCAGTAACTGAGACACAGAGGGAGCAGGATCTCAATACAGTAACAGATGCAGAGAGAGAGCAGGATCTCAATACTTTAACTGAGACACAGAGAGAGGAGGATTACAATACAGTAACTGAAACAGAGAGAGAGCAGGATCTCAATACAGTAACAGATGCAGAGAGAGAGCAGGATCTCAATACTTTAACTGAGACACAGAGAGAGCAGGATTACAAGACAGTAACTGAAACAGAGAGAGAGCAGGATCTCAATACAGTAACTGAGACAGAGAGAGAGCAGGATCTCAATACAGTTACAGATGCAGAGAGAGAGCAGGATCTCAATACTTTAACTGAGACACAGAGAGAGCAGGATTACAATACAGTAACAGAGGCAGAGAGAGAGCAGGATCTCAATACAGTAACTGAGACATAGAGAGAGCAGGATCTCAATGCAGTAACTGAGACACAGAGGGAGCAGGATCTCAATACAGTAACTGAGACAGAGAGAGAGCAGGATCTCAATACAGTAACTGAGACACAGAGAGAGCAGAATTTCAATACAGTAACTGAGACACAGAGAGAGCAGGATCTCAAGACAGTAACTGAGACAAAGAGATAGCAGAATCTCAATACAGTAACTGAGAGACAGAGAGAGCAGGATCTCAATACAGTAACTGAGACAAAGAGATAGCAGAATCTCAATACAGTAACTGAGACAGAGAGAGAGCAGGATCTCAATACAGTAACAGATGCAGAGAGAGAGCAGGATCTCAATACTTTAACTGAGACACAGAGAGAGCAGGATTACAATACTGTAACTGAAACAGAGAGAGAGCAGGATCTCAATACAGTAACAGATGCAGAGAGAGAGCAGGATCTCAATACTTTAACTGAGACACAGAGAGTGCAGGATTACAATACAGTAACTGAAACAGAGAGAGAGCAGGATCTCAATACAGTAACTGAGACAGAGAGAGAGCAGGATCTCAATACAGTAACAGATGCAGAGAGAGAGCAGGATCTCAATACTTTAACTGAGACACAGAGAGAGCAGGATTACAATACAGTAACTGAAACAGAGAGAGAGCAGGATCTCAATACAGTAACAGAGGCAGAGAGAGAGCAGGATCTCAATACAGTAACTGAGACAGAGAGAGAGCAGGATCTCAATGCAGTAACTGAGACACAGAGGGAGCAGGATCTCAATACAGTAACTGAGACAGAGAGAGAGCAGGATCTCAATACAGTAACTGAGACACAGAGAGAGCAGAATTTCAATACAGTAACTGAGACACAGAGAGAGCAGGATCTCAAGACAGTAACTGAGACAAAGAGATAGCAGAATCTCAATACAGTAACTGAGAGACAGAGAGAGCAGGATCTCAATGCAGGAACTGAGACACAGAGGGAGCAGGATCTCAATGCAGTAACAGATGCAGAGAGAGAGCAGGATCTCAATACTTTAACTGAGACACAGAGAGAGCAGGATTTCAATACAGTGACTGAAACAGAGAGAGAGCAAGATCTCAATACAGTAACTGAGACAGAGAGAGAGCAGGATCTCAATACAGTAACAGATGCAGAGAGAGAGCAGGATCTCAATACTTTAACTGAGACACAGAGAGAGCAGGATTACAATACAGTAACTGAAACAGAGAGAGAGCAGGATCTCAATACAGTAACAGATGCAGAGAGAGAGCAGGATCTCAATACAGTAACTGAGACACAGAGAGAGCAGGATTACAATACAGTAACTGAGACACAGAGAGAGCAGGATCTCAATACAGTAACTGAGACAGAGAGAGAGCAGGATCTCAATACAGTTACAGATGCAGAGAGAAAGCAGGATCTCAATACTTTAACTGAGACACAGAGAGAGCAGGATTACAATACAGTAACTGAAACAGAGAGAGAGCAGGATCTCAATACAGTAACAGAGGGAGAGAGAGAGCAGGATCTCAATACAGTAACTGAGACAAAGAGATAGCAGAATCTCAATACAGTAACTGAGAGACAGAGAGAGCAGGATCTCAATGCAGTAACTGAGACACAGAGGGAGCAGGATCTCAATACAGTAACAGATGCAGAGAGAGAGCAGGATCTGAATACTTTAACTGAGACACAGAGAGAGCAGGATTACAATACAGTGACTGAAACAGAGAGAGAGCAGGATCTCAATACAGTAACTGAGACAGAGAGAGCAGGATCTCCATACAGTAACTGAGACAGAGAGAGAGCAGGATCTCAATACAGTAACTGAGACAGAGAGAGAGCAGGATCTCAGTACAGTAACTGAGACACAGAGAGAGCAGGATCTCAATACAGTAACAGAGGCAGAGAGAGAGCAGGATCTCAATACAGTAACTGAGACACAGAGGGAGCAGGATCTCAATACAGTAACAGATGCAGAGAGAGAGCAGGATCTCAATACTTTAACTGAGACACAGAGAGAGCAGGATTACAATACAGTGACTGAAACAGAGAGAGAGCAGGATCTCAATACAGTAACTGAGACAGAGAGAGAGCAGGATCTCAATACAGTAACTGAAACAGAGAGAGAGCAGGATCTCAATACAGTAACTGAGACACAGAGAGAGCAGGATCTCAATACAGTAACTGAGACAGAGAGAGAGAGCAGGATCTCAATACAGTAACCGAGACAGAGAGAGAGCAGGATCTCAATACAGTAACCGAAACAGAGAGAGAGCAGGATCTCAATACAGTAACTGAGACAGAGAGAGAGAGCAGGATCTCAATACAGTAACTGAGACACGGAGAGCGCAGGATCTCCATGCAGTAACTGAGACAGAGAGAGAGCAGCATCTCAATACAGTAACTGAGACAGAGAGAGAGCAGGATCTCAATACAGTAACTGAGACACAGAGAGAGCAGAATTTCAATACAGTAACTGAGACACAGAGAGAGCAGGATCTCAAGACAGTAACTGAGACAAAGAGATAGCAGGATCTCAATACAGTAACTGAGAGACAGAGAGAGCAGGATCTCAATGCAGTAACTGAGACACAGAGGGAGCAGGATCTCAATACAGTAACTGATGCAGAGAGAGAGCAGGATCTCAATACTTTAACTGAGACACAGAGAGAGCAGGATTTCAATACAGTAACTGAAACAGAGAGAGAGCAGGATCTCAATACAGTAACTGAGACAGAGAGAGAGCAGGATCTCAATACAGTTACAGATGCAGAGAGAGAGCAGGATCTCAATACTTTAACTGAGACACAGAGAGAGCAGGATTACAATACAGTAACTGAAACAGAGAGACAGCAGGATCTCAATACAGTAACTGAGACAGTGAGAGAGCAGGATCTCAATACAGTAACAGATGCAGAGAGAGAGCAGGATCTCAATACTTGAACTGAGACACAGAGAGAGCAGGATTACAATACAGTAACTGAAACAGAGAGAGAGCAGGATCTCAATACAGTAACAGAGGCAGAGAGAGAGCAGGATCTCAATACAGTAACTGAGACAGAGAGAGAGCAGGATCTCAATACAGTAACTGAGACACAGAGAGAGCAGGATTACAATACAGTAACTGAGACACAGAGAGAGCAGGATCCCAATACAGTAACAGAGGCAGAGAGAGTGCAGGATCTCAATACAGTAACTGAGACAGAGAGAGAGCAGGATCTCAATGCAGTAACTGAGACACAGAGGGAGCAGGATCTCAATACAGTAACTGAGACAGAGAGAGAGCAGGATCTCAATACAGTAACTGAGACACAGAGAGAGCAGGATCTCAATACAGTAACTGAGACACAGAGGGAGCAGGATCTCAATACAGAAACAGAGACACAGAGAGAGCAGGATCTCAATACAGTAACTGAGACAGAGAGAGAGCAGGATCTCAATACAGTAACTGAGACAGAGAGAGAGCAGGATCTCAATACAGTAACAGGCAGACAGAGAGGAGGATCTCAATACAGTAACTGAGACACAGAGAGAGCAGGATTTCAATACAGTAACTGAAACAGAGAGAGAGGAGGATCTCAAAACAGTAACAGAGGCAGAGAGAGAGCAGGATCTCAATACAGTAACTGAGACACAGAGAGAGCAGGTTTTCAATACAGTAACAAAGACAGAGAGAGAGCAGGATCTCAATACAGTAACTGAGACAGAGAGAGAGCAGGATCTCAATACAGTAACTGAGACAAAGAGAGAGCCGGATCTCAATACAGTAACTGAGACAGAGAGAAAGCAGGATCTCAATACAGTAACTGAAACAGAGAGAGAGCAGGATCTCCATACAGTAACTGAGACAGAGAAAGAGCAGGAACTCAATACAGTAACTGAGACAGAGAAAGAGCAGGATCTCAATACAGTAACTGAGACAGAGAGAGAGCAGGATCTCAATACAGTAACTGAGACACAGAGAGAGCAGAATTTCAATACAGTAACTGAGACACAGAGAGAGCAGGATCTCAAGACAGTAACTGAGACAAAGAGATAGCAGGATCTCAATACAGTAACTGAGAGACAGAGAGAGCAGGATTACAATACAGTAACTGAAACAGAGAGAGAGCAGGATCTCAATACAGTAACAGATGCAGAGAGAGAGCAGGATCTCAATACTTTAACTGAGACACAGAGAGAGCAGGATTACAAGACAGTAACTGAAACAGAGAGAGAGCAGGATCTCAATACAGTAACTGAGACAGAGAGAGAGCAGGATCTCAATACAGTTACAGATGCAGAGAGAGAGCAGGATCTCAATACTTTAACTGAGACACAGAGAGAGCAGGATTACAATACAGTAACAGAGGCAGAGAGAGAGCAGGATCTCAACACAGTAACTGAGAGAGAGAGAGAGCAGGATCTCAATGCAGTAACTGAGACACAGAGGGAGCAGGATCTCAATACAGTAACTGAGACAGAGAGAGAGCAGGATCTCAATACAGTAACTGAGACACAGAGAGAGCATAATTTCAATACAGTAACTGAGACACAGAGAGAGCAGGATCTCAAGACAGTAACTGAGACAAAGAGATAGCAGAATCTCAATACAGTAACTGAGAGACAGAGAGAGCAGGATCTCAATACAGTAACTGAGACAAAGAGATAGCAGAATCTCAATACAGTAACTGAGACAGAGAGAGAGCAGGATCTCAATACAGTAACAGATGCAGAGAGAGAGCAGGATCTCAATACTTTAACTGAGACACAGAGAGAGCGGGATTACAATACAGTAACTGAAACAGAGAGAGAGCAGGATCTCAATACAGTAACAGATGCAGAGAGAGAGCAGGATCTCAATACTTTAACTGAGACACAGAGAGTGCAGGATTACAATACAGTAACTGAAACAGAGAGAGAGCAGGATCTCAATACAGTAACTGAGACAGAGAGAGAGCAGGATCTCAATACAGTAACAGATGCAGAGAGAGAGCAGGATCTCAATACTTTAACTGAGACACAGAGAGAGCAGGATTACAATACAGTAACTGAAACAGAGAGAGAGCAGGATCTCAATACAGTAACAGAGGCAGAGAGAGAGCAGGATCTCAATACAGTAACTGAGACAGAGAGAGAGCAGGATCTCAATGCAGTAACTGAGACACAGAGGGAGCAGGATCTCAATACAGTAACTGAGACAGACAGAGAGCAGGATCTCAATACAGTAACTGAGACACAGAGAGAGCAGAATTTCAATACAGTAACTGAGACACAGAGAGAGCAGGATCTCAAGACAGTAACTGAGACAAAGAGATAGCAGAATCTCAATACAGTAACTGAGAGACAGAGAGAGCAGGATCTCAATGCAGGAACTGAGACACAGAGGGAGCAGGATCTCAATGCAGTAACAGATGCAGAGAGAGAGCAGGATCTCAATACTTTAACTGAGACACAGAGAGAGCAGGATTTCAATACAGTGACTGAAACAGAGAGAGAGCAAGATCTCAATACAGTAACTGAGACAGAGAGAGAGCAGGATCTCAATACAGTAACAGATGCAGAGAGAGAGCAGGATCTCAATACTTTAACTGAGACACAGAGAGAGCAGGATTACAATACAGTAACTGAAACAGAGAGAGAGCAGGATCTCAATACAGTAACAGATGCAGAGAGAGAGCAGGATCTCAATACAGTAACTGAGACACAGAGAGAGCAGGATTACAATACAGTAACTGAGACACAGAGAGAGCAGGATCCCTTTACAGTAACAGAGGCAGAGAGAGTGCAGGATCTCAATACAGTAACTGAGACAGAGAGAGAGCAGGATCTCAATGCAGTAACTGAGACACAGAGGGAGCAGGATCTCAATACAGTAACTGAGACAGAGAGAGAGCAGGATCTCAATACAGTAACTGAGACAGAGAGAGAGCAGGATCTCAATACAGTAACTGAGACACAGAGAGAGCAGAATTTCAATACAGTAACTGAGACAGAGAGAGAGCAGGATCTCAATACAGTAACTGAGACAGAGAAAGAGCAGGATCTCAATACAGTAACTGAGACAGAGAGAGAGCAGGATCTCAATACAGTAACTGAGACACAGAGAGAGCAGAATTTCAATACAGTAACTGAGACACAGAGAGAGCAGGATCTCAAGACAGTAACTGAGACAAAGAGATAGCAGGATCTCAATACAGTAACTGAGAGACAGAGAGAGCAGGATTACAATACAGTAACTGAAACAGAGAGAGAGCAGGATCTCAATACAGTAACAGATGCAGAGAGAGAGCAGGATCTCAATACTTTAACTGAGACACAGAGAGAGCAGGATTACAAGACAGTAACTGAAACAGAGAGAGAGCAGGATCTCAATACAGTAACTGAGACAGAGAGAGAGCAGGATCTCAATACAGTTACAGATGCAGAGAGAGAGCAGGATCTCAATACTTTAACTGAGACACAGAGAGAGCAGGATTACAATACAGTAACAGAGGCAGAGAGAGAGCAGGATCTCAACACAGTAACTGAGAGAGAGAGAGAGCAGGATCTCAATGCAGTAACTGAGACACAGAGGGAGCAGGATCTCAATACAGTAACTGAGACAGAGAGAGAGCAGGATCTCAATACAGTAACTGAGACACAGAGAGAGCATAATTTCAATACAGTAACTGAGACAAAGAGATAGCAGAATCTCAATACAGTAACTGAGACAGAGAGAGAGCAGGATCTCAATACAGTAACAGATGCAGAGAGAGAGCAGGATCTCAATACTTTAACTGAGACACAGAGAGAGCGGGATTACAATACAGTAACTGAAACAGAGAGAGAGCAGGATCTCAATACAGTAACAGATGCAGAGAGAGAGCAGGATCTCAATACTTTAACTGAGACACAGAGAGTGCAGGATTACAATACAGTAACTGAAACAGAGAGAGAGCAGGATCTCAATACAGTAACTGAGACAGAGAGAGAGCAGGATCTCAATACAGTAACAGATGCAGAGAGAGAGCAGGATCTCAATACTTTAACTGAGACACAGAGAGAGCAGGATTACAATACAGTAACTGAAACAGAGAGAGAGCAGGATCTCAATACAGTAACAGAGGCAGAGAGAGAGCAGGATCTCAATACAGTAACTGAGACAGAGAGAGAGCAGGATCTCAATGCAGTAACTGAGACACAGAGGGAGCAGGATCTCAATACAGTAACTGAGACAGAGAGAGAGCAGGATCTCAATACAGTAACTGAGACACAGAGAGAGCAGAATTTCAATACAGTAACTGAGACACAGAGAGAGCAGGATCTCAAGACAGTAACTGAGACAAAGAGATAGCAGAATCTCAATACAGTAACTGAGAGACAGAGAGAGCAGGATCTCAATGCAGGAACTGAGACACAGAGGGAGCAGGATCTCAATGCAGTAACAGATGCAGAGAGAGAGCAGGATCTCAATACTTTAACTGAGACACAGAGAGAGCAGGATTTCAATACAGTGACTGAAACAGAGAGAGAGCAAGATCTCAATACAGTAACTGAGACAGAGAGAGAGCAGGATCTCAATACAGTAACAGATGCAGAGAGAGAGCAGGATCTCAATACTTTAACTGAGACACAGAGAGAGCAGGATTACAATACAGTAACTGAAACAGAGAGAGAGCAGGATCTCAATACAGTAACAGATGCAGAGAGAGAGCAGGATCTCAATACAGTAACTGAGACACAGAGAGAGCAGGATTACAATACAGTAACTGAGACACAGAGAGAGCAGGATCCCTTTACAGTAACAGAGGCAGAGAGAGTGCAGGATCTCAATACAGTAACTGAGACAGAGAGAGAGCAGGATCTCAATGCAGTAACTGAGACACAGAGGGAGCAGGATCTCAATACAGTAACTGAGACAGAGAGAGAGCAGGATCTCAATACAGTAACTGAGACAGAGAGAGAGCAGGATCTCAATACAGTAACTGAGACTCAGAGGGAGCAGGATCTCAATACAGAAACAGAGACACAGAGAGAGCAGGATCTCAATACAGTAACTGAGACAGAGAGAGAGCAGGATCTCAATACAGTAACTGAGACAGAGAGAGAGCAGGATCTCAATACAGTAACAGGCAGACAGAGAGGAGGATCTCAATACAGTAACTGAGACACAGAGAGAGCAGGATTTCAATACAGTAACTGAAACAGAGAGAGAGGAGGATCTCAAAACAGTAACAGAGGCAGAGAGAGAGCAGGATCTCAATACAGTAACTGAGACACAGAGAGAGCAGGTTTTCAATACAGTAACAAAGACAGAGAGAGAGCAGGATCTCAATACAGTAACTGAGACAGAGAGAGAGCAGGATCTCAATACAGTAACTGAGACAAAGAGAGAGCCGGATCTCAATACAGTAACTGAGACAGAGAGAAAGCAGGATCTCAATACAGTAACTGAAACAGAGAGAGAGCAGGATCTCCATACAGTAACTGAGACAGAGAAAGAGCAGGAACTCAATACAGTAACTGAGACACAGAGAGAGCAGGATCTCCATACAGTAACTGAGACACAGAGAGAGCAGGATCTCAATACAGTAACTGAGACAGAGAAAGAGCAGGATCTCAATACAGTAACTGAGACAGAGAGAGAGCAGGATCTCAATACAGTAACTGAGACACAGAGAGAGCAGAATTTCAATACATTAACTGAGACACAGAGAGAGCAGGATCTCAAGACAGTAACTGAGACAAAGAGATAGCAGGATCTCAATACAGTAACTGAGAGACAGAGAGAGCAGGATCTCAATGCAGTAACTGAGACACAGAGGGAGCAGGATCTCAATACAGTAACAGATGCTGAGAGAGAGCAGGATCTCAATACTTTAACTGAGACACAGAGAGAGCAGGATTACAATACAGTAACTGAAACAGAGAGAGAGCAGGATCTCAATACAGTAACAGATGCAGAGAGAGAGCAGGATCTCAATACTTTAACTGAGACACAGAGAGAGCAGGATTACAAGACAGTAACTGAAACAGAGAAAGAGCAGGATCTCAATACAGTAACTGAGACAGAGAGAGAGCAGGATCTCAATACAGTTACAGATGCAGAGAGAGAGCAGGATCTCAATACTTTAACTGAGACACAGAGAGAGCAGGATTACAATACAGTAACAGAGGCAGATAGAGAGCAGGATCTCAATACAGTAACTGAGACAGAGAGAGAGCAGGATCTCAATGCAGTAACTGAGACACAGAGGGAGCAGGATCTCAATACAGTAACTGAGACAGAGAGAGAGCAGGATCTCAATACAGTAACTGAGACACAGAGAGAGCAGAATTTCAATACAGTAACTGAGACACAGAGAGAGCAGGATCTCAAGACAGTAACTGAGACAAAGAGATAGCAGAATCTCAATACAGTAACTGAGACAGAGAGAGCAGGATCTCAATACAGTAACTGAGACAAAGAGATAGCAGAATCTCAATACAGTAACTGAGACAGAGAGAGAGCAGGATCTCAATACAGTAACAGATGCAGAGAGAGAGCAGGATCTCAATACTTTAACTGAGACACAGAGAGAGCAGGATTACAATACAGTAACTGAAACAGAGAGAGAGCAGGATCTCAATACAGTAACAGATGCAGAGAGAGAGCAGGATCTCAATACTTTAACTGAGACACAGAGAGTGCAGGATTACAATACAGTAACTGAAACAGAGAGAGAGCAGGATCTCAATACAGTAACTGAGACAGAGAGAGAGCAGGATCTCAATACAGTAACAGATGCAGAGAGAGCAGGATCTCAATACTTTAACTGAGACACAGAGAGAGCAGGATTACAATACAGTAACTGAAACAGAGAGAGAGCAGGATCTCAATACAGTAACAGAGGCAGAGAGAGAGCAGGATCTCAATACAGTAACTGAGACAGAGAGAGAGCAGGATCTCAATGCAGTAACTGAGACACAGAGGGAGCAGGATCTCAATACAGTAACTGAGACAGAGAGAGAGCAGGATCTCAATACAGTAACTGAGACACAGAGAGAGCAGAATTTCAATACAGTAACTGAGACACAGAGAGAGCAGGATCTCAAGACAGTAACTGAGACAAAGAGATAGCAGAATCTCAATACAGTAACTGAGAGACAGAGAGAGCAGGATCTCAATGCAGTAACTGAGACACAGAGGGAGCAGGATCTCAATACAGTAACAGATGCAGAGAGAGAGCAGGATCTCAATACTTTAACTGAGACACAGAGAGAGCAGGATTTCAATACAGTGACTGAAACAGAGAGAGAGCAAGATCTCAATACAGTAACTGAGACAGAGAGAGAGCAGGATCTCAATACAGTAACAGATGCAGAGAGAGAGCAGGATCTCAATACTTTAACGGAGACACAGAGAGAGCAGGATTACAATACAGTAACTGAAACAGAGAGAGAGCAGGATCTCAATACAGTAACATATGCAGAGAGAGAGCAGGATCTCAATACTTTAACTGAGACACAGAGAGAGCAGGATTACAATACAGTAACTGAAACAGAGAGAGAGCAGGATCCCAATACAGTAACAGAGGCAGAGAGAGAGCAGGATCTCAATACAGTAACTGAGACAGAGAGAGAGCAGGAACTCAATGCAGTAACTGAGACACAGAGGGAGCAGGATCTCAATACAGTAACTGAGACAGAGAGAGAGCAGGATCTCAATACAGTAACTGAGACACAGAGAGAGCAGGATCTCAATACAGTAACTGAGACACAGAGGGAGCAGGATCTCAATACAGAAACTGAGACAGAGAGAAAGCAGGATCTCAATACAGTAACTGAAACAGAGAGAGAGCAGGATCTCCATACAGTAACTGAGACAGAGAAAGAGCAGGAACTCAATACAGTAACTGAGACACAGAGAGAGCAGGATCTCCATACAGTAAATGAGACACAGAGAGAGCAGGATCTCAATACAGTAACTGAGACAGAGAAAGAGCAGGATCTCAATACAGTAACTGAGACAGAGAGAGAGCAGGATCTCAATACAGTAACTGAGACACAGAGAGAGCAGAATTTCAATACAGTAACTGAGACACAGAGAGAGCAGGATCTCAAGACAGTAACTGAGACAAAGAGATAGCAGGATCTCAATACAGTAACTGAGAGACAGAGAGAGCAGGATCTCAATGCAGTAACTGAGACACAGTGGGAGCAGGATCTCAATACAGTAACAGATGCTGAGAGAGAGCAGGATCTCAATACTTTAACTGAGACACAGAGAGAGCAGGATTACAATACAGTAACTGAAACAGAGAGAGAGCAGGATCTCAATACAGTAACAGATGCAGAGAGAGAGAAGGATCTCAATACTTTAACTGAGACACAGAGAGAGCAGGATTACAATACAGTAACTGAAACAGAGAGAGAGCAGGATCTCAATACAGTAACTGAGACAGAGAGAGAGCAGGATCTCAATACAGTTACAGATGCAGAGAGAGAGCAGGATCTCAATACTTTAACTGAGACACAGAGAGAGCAGGATCTCAATACAGTAACAGAGGCAGAGAGAGAGCAGGATCTCAATACAGTAACTGAGACAGAGAGAGAGCAGGATCTCAATGCAGTAACTGAGACACAGAGGGAGCAGGATCTCAATACAGTAACTGAGACAGAGAGAGAGCAGGATCTCAATACAGTAACCGAGACAGAGAGAGAGCAGGATCTCAATACAGTAACCGAAACAGAGAGAGAGCAGGATCTCAATACAGTAACTGAGACAGAGAGAGAGAGCAGGATCTCAATACAGTAACTGAGACACGGAGACCGCAGGATCTCCATGCAGTAACTGAGACAGAGAGAGAGCAGGATCTCAATACAGTAACTGAGACAGAGAGAGAGCAGGATCTCAATACAGTAACTGAGACACAGAGAGAGCAGAATTTCAATACAGTAACTGAGACACAGAGAGAGCAGGATCTCAAGACAGTAACTGAGACAAAGAGATAGCAGGATCTCAATACAGTAACTGAGAGACAGAGAGAGCAGGATCTCAATGCAGTAACTGAGACACAGAGGGAGCAGGATCTCAATACAGTAACAGATGCAGAGAGAGAGCAGGATCTCAATACTTTAACTGAGACACAGAGAGAGCAGGATTTCAATACAGTAACTGAAACAGAGAGAGAGCAGGATCTCAATACAGTAACTGAGACAGAGAGAGAGCAGGATCTCAATACAGTTACAGATGCAGAGAGAGAGCAGGATCTCAATACTTTAACTGAGACACAGAGAGAGCAGGATTACAATACAGTAACTGAAACAGAGAGAGAGCAGGATCTCAATACAGTAACTGAGACAGTGAGAGAGCAGGATCTCAATACAGTAACAGATGCAGAGAGAGAGCAGGATCTCAATACTTGAACTGAGACACAGAGAGAGCAGGATTACAATACAGTAACTGAAACAGAGAGAGAGCAGGATCTCAATACAGTAACAGAGGCAGAGAGAGAGCAGGATCTCAATACAGTAACTGAGACAGAGAGAGAGCAGGATCTCAATGCAGTAACTGAGACACAGAGGGAGCAGGATCTCAATACAGTAACTGAGACAGAGAGAGAGCAGGATCTCAATACAGTAACTGAGACACAGAGAGAGCAGGATTACAATACAGTAACTGAGACACAGAGAGAGCAGGATCCCAATACAGTAACAGAGGCAGAGAGAGTGCAGGATCTCAATACAGTAACTGAGACAGAGAGAGAGCAGGATCTCAATGCAGTAACTGAGACACAGAGGGAGCAGGATCTCAATACAGTAACTGAGACAGAGAGAGAGCAGGATCTCAATACAGTAACTGAGACACAGAGAGAGCAGGATCTCAATACAGTAACTGAGACACAGAGGGAGCAGGATCTCAATACAGAAACAGAGACACAGAGAGAGCAGGATCTCAATACAGTAACTGAGACAGAGTGAGAGCAGGATCTCAATACAGTAACTGAGACAGAGAGAGAGAGCAGGATCTCAATACAGTAACAGGCAGACAGAGAGGAGGATCTCAATACAGTAACTGAGACACAGAGAGAGCAGGATTTCAATACAGTAACTGAAACAGAGAGAGAGGAGGATCTCAAAACAGTAACAGAGGCAGAGAGAGAGCAGGATCTCAATACAGTAACTGAGACACAGAGAGAGCAGGTTTTCAATACAGTAACAAAGACACAGAGAGAGCAGGATCTCAATACAGTAACTGAGACAGAGAGAGAGCAGGATCTCAATACAGTAACTGAGACAAAGAGAGAGCCGGATCTCAATACAGTAACTGAGACAGAGAGAAAGCAGGATCTCAATACAGTAACTGAAACAGAGAGAGAGCAGGATCTCCATACAGTAACTGAGACAGAGAAAGAGCAGGAACTCAATACAGTAACTGAGACAGAGAAAGAGCAGGATCTCAATACAGTAACTGAGACAGAGAGAGAGCAGGATCTCAATACAGTAACTGAGACACAGAGAGAGCAGAATTTCAATACAGTAACTGAGACACAGAGAGAGCAGGATCTCAAGACAGTAACTGAGACAAAGAGATAGCAGGATCTCAATACAGTAACTGAGAGACAGAGAGAGCAGGATCTCAATGCAGTAACTGAGACACAGAGGGAGCAGGATCTCAATACAGTAACAGATGCAGAGAGAGAGCAGGATCTCAATACTTTAACTGAGACACAGAGAGAGCAGGATTACAATACAGTAACTGAAACAGAGAGAGAGCAGGATCTCAATACAGTAACAGATGCAGAGAGAGAGCAGGATCTCAATACTTTAACTAAGACACAGAGAGAGCAGGATTACAAGACAGTAACTGAAACAGAGAGAGAGCAGGATCTCAATACAGTAACTGAGACAGAGAGAGAGCAGGATCTCAATACAGTTACAGATGCAGAGAGAGAGCAGGATCTCAATACTTTAACTGAGACACAGAGAGAGCAGGATTACAATACAGTAACAGAGGCAGAGAGAGAGCAGGATCTCAATACAGTAACTGAGAGAGAGAGAGAGCAGGATCTCAATGCAGTAACTGAGACACAGAGGGAGCAGGATCTCAATACAGTAACTGAGACAGAGAGAGAGCAGGATCTCAATACAGTAACTGAGACACAGAGAGAGCAGAATTTCAATACAGTAACTGAGACACAGAGAGAGCAGGATCTCAAGACAGTAACTGAGACAAAGAGATAGCAGAATCTCAATACAGTGACTGAGAGACAGAGAGAGCAGGATCTCAATACAGTAACTGAGACAAAGAGATAGCAGAATCTCAATACAGTAACTGAGACAGAGAGAGAGCAGGATCTCAATACAGTAACAGATGCAGAGAGAGAGCAGGATCTCAATACTTTAACTGAGACACAGAGAGAGCAGGATTACAATACAGTAACTGAAACAGAGAGAGAGCAGGATCTCAATACAGTAACAGATGCAGAGAGAGAGCAGGATCTCAATACTTTAACTGAGACACAGAGAGTGCAGGATTACAATACAGTAACTGAAACAGAGAGAGAGCAGGATCTCAATACAGTAACTGAGACAGAGAGAGAGCAGGATCTCAATACAGTAACAGATGCAGAGAGAGAGCAGGATCTCAATACTTTAACTGAGACACAGAGAGAGCAGGATTACAATACAGTAACTGAAACAGAGAGAGAGCAGGATCTCAATACAGTAACAGAGGCAGAGAGAGAGCAGGATCTCAATACAGTAACTGAGACAGAGAGAGAGCAGGATCTCAATGCAGTAACTGAGACACAGAGGGAGCAGGATCTCAATACAGTAACTGAGACAGAGAGAGAGCAGGATCTCAATACAGTAACTGAGACACAGAGAGAGCAGAATTTCAATACAGTAACTGAGACACAGAGAGAGCAGGATCTCAAGACAGTAACTGAGACAAAGAGATAGCAGAATCTCAATACAGTAACTGAGAGACAGAGAGAGCAGGATCTCAATGCAGGAACTGAGACACAGAGGGAGCAGGATCTCAATGCAGTAACAGATGCAGAGAGAGAGCAGGATCTCAATACTTTAACTGAGACACAGAGAGAGCAGGATTTCAATACAGTGACTGAAACAGAGAGAGAGCAAGATCTCAATACAGTAACTGAGACAGAGAGAGAGCAGGATCTCAATACAGTAACAGATGCAGAGAGAGAGCAGGATCTCAATACTTTAACTGAGACACAGAGAGAGCAGGATTACAATACAGTAACTGAAACAGAGAGAGAGCAGGATCTCAATACAGTAACAGATGCAGAGAGAGAGCAGGATCTCAATACAGTAACTGAGACACAGAGAGAGCAGGATTACAATACAGTAACTGAGACAGAGAGAGAGCAGGATCCCAATACAGTAACAGAGGCAGAGAGAGTGCAGGATCTCAATACAGTAACTGAGACAGAGAGAGAGCAGGATCTCAATGCAGTAACTGAGACACAGAGGGAGCAGGATCTCAATACAGTAACTGAGACAGAGAGAGAGCAGGATCTCAATACAGTAACTGAGACAGAGAGAGAGCAGGATCTCAATACAGTAACTGAGACACAGAGGGAGCAGGATCTCAATACAGAAACAGAGACACAGAGAGAGCAGGATCTCAATACAGTAACTGAGACAGAGAGAGAGCAGGATCTCAATACAGTAACTGAGACAGAGAGAGAGCAGGATCTCAATACAGTAACAGGCAGACAGAGAGGAGGATCTCAATACAGTAACTGAGACACAGAGAGAGCAGGATTTCAATACAGTAACTGAAACAGAGAGAGGAGGATCTCAAAACAGTAACAGAGGCAGAGAGAGAGCAGGATCTCAATACAGTAACTGAGACACAGAGAGAGCAGGTTTTCAATACAGTAACAAAGACAGAGAGAGAGCAGGATCTCAATACAGTAACTGAGACAGAGAGAGAGCAGGATCTCAATACAGTAACTGAGACAAAGAGAGAGCCGGATCTCAATACAGTAACTGAGACAGAGAGAAAGCAGGATCTCAATACAGTAACTGAAACAGAGAGAGAGCAGGATCTCCATACAGTAACTGAGACAGAGAAAGAGCAGGAACTCAATACAGTAACTGAGACACAGAGAGAGCAGGATCTCCATACAGTAACTGAGACACAGAGAGAGCAGGATCTCAATACAGTAACTGAGACAGAGAAAGAGCAGGATCTCAATACAGTAACTGAGACAGAGAGAGAGCAGGATCTCAATACAGTAACTGAGACACAGAGAGAGCAGAATTTCAATACATTAACTGAGACACAGAGAGAGCAGGATCTCAAGACAGTAACTGAGACAAAGAGATAGCAGGATCTCAATACAGTAACTGAGAGACAGAGAGAGCAGGATCTCAATGCAGTAACTGAGACACAGAGGGAGCAGGAGCTCAATACAGTAACAGATGCTGAGAGAGAGCAGGATCTCAATACTTTAACTGAGACACAGAGAGAGCAGGATTACAATACAGTAACTGAAACAGAGAGAGAGCAGGATCTCAATACAGTAACAGATGCAGAGAGAGAGCAGGATCTCAATACTTTAACTGAGACACAGAGAGAGCAGGATTACAAGACAGTAACTGAAACAGAGAGAGAGCAGGATCTCAATACAGTAACTGAGACAGAGAGAGAGCAGGATCTCAATACAGTTACAGATGCAGAGAGAGAGCAGGATCTCAATACTTTAACTGAGACACAGAGAGAGCAGGATTACAATACAGTAACTGAAACAGAGAGAGAGCAGGATCTCAATACAGTAACAGAGGCAGAGAGAGAGCAGGATCTCAATACAGTAACTGAGACAGAGAGAGAGCAGGATCTCAATGCAGTAACTGAGACACAGAGGGAGCAGGATCTCAATACAGTAACTGAGACAGAGAGAGAGCTGGATCTCAATACAGTAACTGAGACACAGAGAGAGCAGGATTACAATACAGTAACTGAGACACAGAGAGAGCAGGATCCCAATACAGTAACAGAGGCAGAGAGAGTGCAGGATCTCAATACAGTAACTGAGACAGAGAGAGAGCAGGATCTCAATGCAGTAACTGAGACACAGAGGGAGCAGGATCTCAATACAGTAACTGAGACAGAGAGAGAGCAGGATCTCAATACAGTAACTGAGACACAGAGAGAGCAGGATCTCAATACAGTAACTGAGACACAGAGGGAGCAGGATCTCAATACAGAAACAGAGACACAGAGAGAGCAGGATCTCAATACAGTAACTGAGACAGAGAGAGAGCAGGATCTCAATACAGTAACTGAGACAGAGAGAGAGCAGGATCTCAATACAGTAACAGGCAGACAGAGAGGAGGATCTCAATACAGTAACTGAGACACAGAGAGAGCAGGATTTCAATACAGTAACTGAAACAGAGAGAGAGGAGGATCTCAAAACAGTAACAGATGCAGAGAGAGAGCAGGATCTCAATACAGTAACTGAGACACAGAGAGAGCAGGTTTTCAATACAGTAACAAAGACAGAGAGAGAGCAGGATCTCAATACAGTAACTGAGACAGAGAGAGAGCAGGATCTCAATACAGTAACTGAGACAAAGAGAGAGCCGGATCTCAATACAGTAACTGAGACAGAGAGAAAGCAGGATCTCAATACAGTAACTGAAACAGAGAGAGAGCAGGATCTCCATACAGTAACTGAGACAGAGAAAGAGCAGGAACTCAATACAGTAACTGAGACAGAGAAAGAGCAGGATCTCAATACAGTAACTGAGACAGAGAGAGAGCAGGATCTCAATACAGTAACTGAGACACAGAGAGAGCAGAATTTCAATACAGTAACTGAGACACAGAGAGAGCAGGATCTCAAGACAGTAACTGAGACAAAGAGATAGCAGGATCTCAATACAGTAACTGAGAGACAGAGAGAGCAGGATCTCAATGCAGTAACTGAGACACAGAGGGAGCAGGATCTCAATACAGTAACAGATGCAGAGAGAGAGCAGGATCTCAATACTTTAACTGAGACACAGAGAGAGCAGGATTACAATACAGTAACTGAAACAGAGAGAGAGCAGGATCTCAATACAGTAACAGATGCAGAGAGAGAGCAGGATCTCAATACTTTAACTGAGACACAGAGAGAGCAGGATTACAAGACAGTAACTGAAACAGAGAGAGAGCAGGATCTCAATACAGTAACTGAGACAGAGAGAGAGCAGGATCTCAATACAGTTACAGATGCAGAGAGAGAGCAGGATCTCAATACTTTAACTGAGACACAGAGAGAGCAGGATTACAATACAGTAACAGAGGCAGAGAGAGAGCAGGATCTCAATACAGTAACTGAGAGAGAGAGAGAGCAGGATCTCAATGCAGTAACTGAGACACAGAGGGAGCAGGATCTCAATACAGTAACTGAGACAGAGAGAGAGCAGGATCTCAATACAGTAACTGAGACACAGAGAGAGCAGAATTTCAATACAGTAACTGAGACACAGAGAGAGCAGGATCTCAAGACAGTAACTGAGACAAAGAGATAGCAGAATCTCAATACAGTAACTGAGAGACAGAGAGAGCAGGATCTCAATACAGTAACTGAGACAAAGAGATAGCAGAATCTCAATACAGTAACTGAGACAGAGAGAGAGCAGGATCTCAATACAGTAACAGATGCAGAGAGAGAGAGCAGGATCTCAATACTTTAACTGAGACACAGAGAGAGCAGGATTACAATACAGTAACTGAAACAGAGAGAGAGCAGGATCTCAATACAGTAACAGATGCAGAGAGAGAGCAGGATCTCAATACTTTAACTGAGACACAGAGAGTGCAGGATTACAATACAGTAACTGAAACAGAGAGAGAGCAGGATCTCAATACAGTAACTGAGACAGAGAGAGAGCAGGATCTCAATACAGTAACAGATGCAGAGAGAGAGCAGGATCTCAATACTTTAACTGAGACACAGAGAGAGCAGGATTACAATACAGTAACTGAAACAGAGAGAGAGCAGGATCTCAATACAGTAACAGAGGCAGAGAGAGAGCAGGATCTCAATACAGTAACTGAGACAGAGAGAGAGCAGGATCTCAATGCAGTAACTGAGACACAGAGGGAGCAGGATCTCAATACAGTAACTGAGACAGAGAGAGAGCAGGATCTCAATACAGTAACTGAGACACAGAGAGAGCAGAATTTCAATACAGTAACTGAGACACAGAGAGAGCAGGATCTCAAGACAGGAACTGAGACAAAGAGATAGCAGAATCTCAATACAGTAACTGAGAGACAGAGAGAGCAGGATCTCAATGCAGGAACTGAGACACAGAGGGAGCAGGATCTCAATGCAGTAACAGATGCAGAGAGAGAGCAGGATCTCAATACTTTAACTGAGACACAGAGAGAGCAGGATTTCAATACAGTGACTGAAACAGAGAGAGAGCAAGATCTCAATACAGTAACTGAGACAGAGAGAGAGCAGGATCTCAATACAGTAACAGATGCAGAGAGAGAGCAGGATCTCAATACTTTAACTGAGACACAGAGAGAGCAGGATTACAATACAGTAACTGAAACAGAGAGAGAGCAGGATCTCAATACAGTAACAGATGCAGAGAGAGAGCAGGATCTCAATACAGTAACTGAGACACAGAGAGAGCAGGATTACAATACAGTAACTGAGACACAGAGAGAGCAGGATCCCAATACAGTAACAGAGGCAGAGAGAGTGCAGGATCTCAATACAGTAACTGAGACAGAGAGAGAGCAGGATCTCAATGCAGTAACTGAGACACAGAGGGAGCAGGATCTCAATACAGTAACTGAGACAGAGAGAGAGCAGGATCTCAATACAGTAACTGAGACAGAGAGAGAGCAGGATCTCAATACAGTAACTGAGACACAGAGGGAGCAGGATCTCAATACAGAAACAGAGACACAGAGAGAGCAGGATCTCAATACAGTAACTGAGACAGAGAGAGAGCAGGATCTCAATACAGTAACTGAGACAGAGAGAGAGCAGGATCTCAATACAGTAACAGGCAGACAGAGAGGAGGATCTCAATACAGTAACTGAGACACAGAGAGAGCAGGATTTCAATACAGTAACTGAAACAGAGAGAGAGGAGGATCTCAAAACAGTAACAGAGGCAGAGAGAGAGCAGGATCTCAATACAGTAACTGAGACACAGAGAGAGCAGGTTTTCAATACAGTAACAAAGACAGAGAGAGAGCAGGATCTCAATACAGTAACTGAGACAGAGAGAGAGCAGGATCTCAATACAGTAACTGAGACAAAGAGAGAGCCGGATCTCAATACAGTAACTGAGACAGAGAGAAAGCAGGATCTCAATACAGTAACTGAAACAGAGAGAGAGCAGGATCTCCATACAGTAACTGAGACAGAGAAAGAGCAGGAACTCAATACAGTAACTGAGACACAGAGAGAGCAGGATCTCCATACAGTAACTGAGACACAGAGAGAGCAGGATCTCAATACAGTAACTGAGACAGAGAAAGAGCAGGATCTCAATACAGTAACTGAGACAGAGAGAGAGCAGGATCTCAATACAGTAACTGAGACACAGAGAGAGCAGAATTTCAATACAGTAACTGAGACACAGAGAGAGCAGGATCTCAAGACAGTAACTGAGACAAAGAGATAGCAGGATCTCAATACAGTAACTGAGAGACAGAGAGAGCAGGATCTCAATGCAGTAACTGAGACACAGAGGGAGCAGGATCTCAATACAGTAACAGATGCTGAGAGAGAGCAGGATCTCAATACTTTAACTGAGACACAGAGAGAGCAGGATTACAATACAGTAACTGAAACAGAGAGAGAGCAGGATCTCAATACAGTAACAGATGCAGAGAGAGTGCAGGATCTCAATACTTTAACTGAGACACAGAGAGAGCAGGATTACAAGACAGTAACTGAAACAGAGAGAGAGCAGGATCTCAATACAGTAACTGAGACAGAGAGAGAGCAGGATCTCAATACAGTTACAGATGCAGAGAGAGAGCAGGATCTCAATACTTTAACTGAGACACAGAGAGAGCAGGATTACAATACAGTAACAGAGGCAGATAGAGAGCAGGATCTCAATACAGTAACTGAGACAGAGAGAGAGCAGGATCTCAATGCAGTAACTGAGACACAGAGGGAGCAGGATCTCAATACAGTAACTGAGACAGAGAGAGAGCAGGATCTCAATACAGTAACTGAGACACAGAGAGAGCAGAATTTCAATACAGTAACTGAGACACAGAGAGAGCAGGATCTCAAGACAGTAACTGAGACAAAGAGATAGCAGAATCTCAATACAGTAACTGAGACATAGAGAGCAGGATCTCAATACAGTAACTGAGACAAAGAGATAGCAGAATCTCAATACAGTAACTGAGACAGAGAGAGAGCAGGATCTCAATACAGTAACAGATGCAGAGAGAGAGCAGGATCTCAATACTTTAACTGAGACACAGAGAGAGCAGGATTACAATACAGTAACTGAAACAGAGAGAGAGCAGGATCTCAATACAGTAACAGATGCAGAGAGAGAGCAGGATCTCAATACTTTAACTGAGACACAGAGAGTGCAGGATTACAATACAGTAACTGAAACAGAGAGAGAGCAGGATCTCAATACAGTAACTGAGACAGAGAGAGAGCAGGATCTCAATACAGTAACAGATGCAGAGAGAGCAGGATCTCAATACTTTAACTGAGACACAGAGAGAGCAGGATTACAATACAGTAACTGAAACAGAGAGAGAGCAGGATCTCAATACAGTAACAGAGGCAGAGAGAGAGCAGGATCTCAATACAGTAACTGAGACAGAGAGAGAGCAGGATGTCAATGCAGTAACTGAGACACAGAGGGAGCAGGATCTCAATACAGTAACTGAGACAGAGAGAGAGCAGGATCTCAATACAGTAACTGAGACACAGAGAGAGCAGAATTTCAATACAGTAACTGAGACACAGAGAGAGCAGGATCTCAAGACAGTAACTGAGACAAAGAGATAGCAGAATCTCAATACAGTAACTGAGAGACAGAGAGAGCAGGATCTCAATGCAGGAACTGAGACACAGAGGGAGCAGGATCTCAATACAGTAACAGATGCAGAGAGAGAGCAGGATCTCAATACTTTAACTGAGACACAGAGAGAGCAGGATTTCAATACAGTGACTGAAACAGAGAGAGAGCAAGATCTCAATACAGTAACTGAGACAGAGAGAGAGCAGGATCTCAATACAGTAACAGATGCAGAGAGAGAGCAGGATCTCAATACTTTAACTGAGACACAGAGAGAGCAGGATTACAATACAGTAACTGAAACAGAGAGAGAGCAGGATCTCAATACAGTAACATATGCAGAGAGAGAGCAGGATCTCAATACTTTAACTGAGACACAGAGAGAGCAGGATTACAATACAGTAACTGAAACAGAGAGAGAGCAGGATCCCAATACAGTAACAGAGGCAGAGAGAGAGCAGGATCTCAATACAGTAACTGAGACAGAGAGAGAGCAGGAACTCAATGCAGTAACTGAGACACAGAGGGAGCAGGATCTCAATACAGTAACTGAGACAGAGAGAGAGCAGGATCTCAATACAGTAACTGAGACACAGAGAGAGCAGGATCTCAATACAGTAACTGAGACAAAGAGGGAGCAGGATCTCAATACAGAAACTGAGACAGAGAGAAAGCAGGATCTCAATACAGTAACTGAAACAGAGAGAGAGCAGGATCTCCATACAGTAACTGAGACAGAGAAAGAGCAGGAACTCAATACAGTAACTGAGACACAGAGAGAGCAGGATCTCCATACAGTAACTGAGACACAGAGAGAGCAGGATCTCAATACAGTAACTGAGACAGAGAAAGAGCAGGATCTCAATACAGTAACTGAGACAGAGAGAGAGCAGGATCTCAATACAGTAACTGAGACACAGAGAGAGCAGAATTTCAATACAGTAACTGAGACACAGAGAGAGCAGGATCTCAAGACAGTAACTGAGACAAAGAGATAGCAGGATCTCAATACAGTAACTGAGAGACAGAGAGAGCAGGATCTCAATGCAGTAACTGAGACACAGAGGGAGCAGGATCTCAATACAGTAACAGATGCTGAGAGAGAGCAGGATCTCAATACTTTAACTGAGACACAGAGAGAGCAGGATTACAATACAGTAACTGAAACAGAGAGAGAGCAGGATCTCAATACAGTAACAGATGCAGAGAGAGAGCAGGATCTCAATACTTTAACTGAGACAGAGAGAGAGCAGGATCTCAATACAGTTACAGATGCAGAGAGAGAGCAGGATCTCAATACTTTAACTGAGACACAGAGAGAGCAGGATCTCAATACAGTAACAGAGGCAGAGAGAGAGCAGGATCTCAATACTTTAACTGAGACACAGAGAGAGCAGGATTACAATACAGTAACTGAAACAGAGAGAGAGCAGGATTACAATACAGTAACTGAAACAGAGAGAGAGCAGGATCTCAATACAGTAACAGATGCAGAGAGAGAGCAGGATCTCAATACTTTAACTGAGACACAGAGAGTGCAGGATTACAATACAGTAACTGAAACAGAGAGAGAGCAGGATCTCAATACAGTAACTGAGACAGAGAGAGAGCAGGATCTCAATACAGTAACAGATGCAGAGAGAGAGCAGGATCTCAATACTTTAACTGAGACACAGAGAGAGCAGGATTACAATACAGTAACTGAAACAGAGAGAGAGCAGGATCTCAATACAGTAACAGAGGCAGAGAGAGAGCAGGATCTCAATACAGTAACTGAGACAGAGAGAGAGCAGGATGTCAATGCAGTAACTGAGACACAGAGGGAGCAGGATCTCAATACAGTAACTGAGACAGAGAGAGAGCAGGATCTCAATACAGTAACTGAGACACAGAGAGAGCAGAATTTCAATACAGTAACTGAGACACAGAGAGAGCAGGATCTCAAGACAGTAACTGAGACAAAGAGATAGCAGAATCTCAATACAGTAACTGAGAGACAGAGAGAGCAGGATCTCAATGCAGGAACTGAGACACAGAGGGAGCAGGATCTCAATACAGTAACAGATGCAGAGAGAGAGCAGGATCTCAATACTTTAACTGAGACACAGAGAGAGCAGGATTTCAATACAGTGACTGAAACAGAGAGAGAGCAAGATCTCAATACAGTAACTGAGACAGAGAGAGAGCAGGATCTCAATACAGTAACAGATGCAGAGAGAGAGCAGGATCTCAATACTTTAACTGAGACACAGAGAGAGCAGGATTACAATACAGTAACTGAAACAGAGAGAGAGCAGGATCTCAATACAGTAACATATGCAGAGAGAGAGCAGGATCTCAATACTTTAACTGAGACACAGAGAGAGCAGGATTACAATACAGTAACTGAAACAGAGAGAGAGCAGGATCCCAATACAGTAACAGAGGCAGAGAGAGAGCAGGATCTCAATACAGTAACTGAGACAGAGAGAGAGCAGGAACTCAATGCAGTAACTGAGACACAGAGGGAGCAGGATCTCAATACAGTAACTGAGACAGAGAGAGAGCAGGATCTCAATACAGTAACTGAGACACAGAGAGAGCAGGATCTCAATACAGTAACTGAGACAAAGAGGGAGCAGGATCTCAATACAGAAACTGAGACAGAGAGAAAGCAGGATCTCAATACAGTAACTGAAACAGAGAGAGAGCAGGATCTCCATACAGTAACTGAGACAGAGAAAGAGCAGGAACTCAATACAGTAACTGAGACACAGAGAGAGCAGGATCTCCATACAGTAACTGAGACACAGAGAGAGCAGGATCTCAATACAGTAACTGAGACAGAGAAAGAGCAGGATCTCAATACAGTAACTGAGACAGAGAGAGAGCAGGATCTCAATACAGTAACTGAGACACAGAGAGAGCAGAATTTCAATACAGTAACTGAGACACAGAGAGAGCAGGATCTCAAGACAGTAACTGAGACAAAGAGATAGCAGGATCTCAATACAGTAACTGAGAGACAGAGAGAGCAGGATCTCAATGCAGTAACTGAGACACAGAGGGAGCAGGATCTCAATACAGTAACAGATGCTGAGAGAGAGCAGGATCTCAATACTTTAACTGAGACACAGAGAGAGCAGGATTACAATACAGTAACTGAAACAGAGAGAGAGCAGGATCTCAATACAGTAACAGATGCAGAGAGAGAGCAGGATCTCAATACTTTAACTGAGACAGAGAGAGAGCAGGATCTCAATACAGTTACAGATGCAGAGAGAGAGCAGGATCTCAATACTTTAACTGAGACACAGAGAGAGCAGGATCTCAATACAGTAACAGAGGCAGAGAGAGAGCAGGATCTCAATACAGTAACTGAGACAGAGAGAGAGCAGGATCTCAATGCAGTAACTGAGACACAGAGGGAGCAGGATCTCAATACAGTAACTGAGACAGAGAGAGAGCAGGATCTCAATACAGTAACTGAGACACAGAGAGAGCAGAATTTCAATACAGTAACTGAGACACAGTGAGAGCAGGATCTCAAGACAGTAACTGAGACAAAGAGATAGCAGAATCTCAATACAGTAACTGAGAGACAGAGAGAGCAGGATCTCAATGCAGTAACTGAGACACAGAGGGAGCAGGATCTCAATACAGTAACAGATGCAGAGAGAGAGCAGGATCTCAATACTTTAACTGAGACAGAGAGAGAGCAGGATCTCAATACAGTAACTGAGACAGAGAGAAAGCAGGATCTCAATACAGTAACTGAAACAGAGAGAGAGCAGGATCTCCATACAGTAACTGAGACAGAGAAAGAGCAGGAACTCAATACAGTAACTGAGACACAGAGAGAGCAGGATCTCCATACAGTAACTGAGACACAGAGAGAGCAGGATCTCAATACAGTAACTGAGACAGAGAAAGAGCAGGAACTCAATACAGTAACTGAGACACAGAGAGAGCTGGATCTCCATACAGTAACTGAGACAGAAAGAGAGCAGGATCTCAATACAGTAACTGAAACAGAGAGAGAGCAGGATCTCAATACAGTAACTGAGACACAGAGAGAGCAGGATCTCAATACAGTAACTGAGAGAGCGAGAGAGCAGGATCTCCATACAGGAACTGAAACAGAGAGAGAGCAGGATCTCCATACAGTAACTGAGACAGAAAGAGAGCAGGATCTCAATACAGTAACTGAAACAGAGAGAGAGCAGGATCTCAAGACAGTAACTGAGACAAAGAGATAGCAGGATCTCAATACAGTAACTGAGAGACAGAGAGAGCAGGATCTCAATGCAGTAACTGAGACACAGAGGGAGCAGGATCTCAATACAGTAACAGATGCAGAGAGAGAGCAGGATCTCAATACTTTAACTGAGACACAGAGAGAGCAGGATTACGATACAGTAACAGAGGCAGAGAGAGAGCAGGATCTCAATACAGTAACTGAGACAGAGAGAGAGCAGGATCTCAATGCAGTAACTGAGACACAGAGGGAGCAGGATCTCAATACAGTAACTGAGACAGAGAGAGAGCAGGATCTCAATGCAGTAACTGAGACACAGAGAGAGCAGGATCTCAATACAGTAACTGAGACACAGAGGGAGCAGGATCTCAATACAGAAACAGAGACACAGAGAGAGCAGGATCTCAATACAGTAACTGAGACAGAGAGAGAGCAGGATCTCAATACAGTAACTGAGACAGAGAGAGAGCAGGATCTCAATACAGTAACAGGCAGACAGAGAGGAGGATCTCAATACAGTAACTGAGACACAGAGAGAGCAGGATTTCAATACAGTAACTGAAACAGAGAGAGAGGAGGATCTCAAAACAGTAACAGAGGCAGAGAGAGAGCAGGATCTCAATACAGTAACTGAGACACAGAGAGAGCAGGTTTTCAATACAGTAACAAAGACAGAGAGAGAGCAGGATCTCAATACAGTAACTGAGACAGAGAGAGAGCAGGATCTCAATACAGTAACTGAGACAAAGAGAGAGCTGGATCTCAATACAGTAACTGAGACACAGAGGGAGCAGGATCTCAATACAGTAACTGAGACAGAGAGAGAGCAGGATCTCAATACAGTAACTGAGACAGAGAAAGAGCAGGAACTCAATACAGTAACTGAGACACAGAGAGAGCAGGATCTCCATACAGTAACTGAGACACAGAGAGAGCGGGATCTCAATACAGTAACTGAGACAGAGAAAGAGCAGGATCTCAATACAGTAACTGAGACAGAGAGAGAGCAGGATCTCAATACAGTAACTGAGACACAGAGAGAGCAGAATTTCAATACAGTAACTGAGACACAGAGAGAGCAGGATCTCAATACAGTAACTGAGACAAAGAGATAGCAGGATCTCAATACAGTAACTGAGAGACAGAGAGAGCAGGATCTCAATGCAGTAACAGATGCAGAGAGAGAGCAGGATCTCAATACTTTAACTGAGACACAGAGAGAGCAGGATTTCAATACAGTGACTGAAACAGAGAGAGAGCAAGATCTCAATACAGTAACTGAGACAGAGAGAGAGCAGGATCTCAATACAGTAACAGATGCAGAGAGAGAGCAGGATCTCAATACTTTAACTGAGACACAGAGAGAGCAGGATTACAATACAGTAACTGAAACAGAGAGAGAGCAGGATCTCAATACAGTAACAGATGCAGAGAGAGAGCAGGATCTCAATACAGTAACTGAGACACAGAGAGAGCAGGATTACAATACAGTAACTGAGACACAGAGAGAGCAGGATCCCAATACAGTAACAGAGGCAGAGAGAGAGCAGGATCTCAATACAGTAACTGAGACAGAGAGAGAGCAGGATCTCAATGCAGTAACTGAGACACAGAGGGAGCAGGATCTCAATACAGTAACTGAGACAGAGAGAGAGCAGGATCTCAATACAGTAACTGAGACAGAGAGAGAGCAGGATCTCAATACAGTAACTGAGACACAGAGGGAGCAGGATCTCAATACAGAAACAGAGACACAGAGAGAGCAGGATCTCAATACAGTAACTGAGACAGAGAGAGAGCAGGATCTCAATACAGTAACTGAGACAGAGAGAGAGCAGGATCTCAATACAGTAACAGGCAGACAGAGAGGAGGATCTCAATACAGTAACTGAGACACAGAGAGAGCAGGATTTCAATACAGTAACTGAAACAGAGAGAGAGGAGGATCTCAAAACAGTAACAGAGGCAGAGAGAGAGCAGGATCTCAACACAGTAACTGAGACACAGAGAGAGCAGGTTTTCAATACAGTAACAAAGACAGAGAGAGAGCAGGATCTCAATACAGTAACTGAGACAGAGAGAGAGCAGGATCTCAATACAGTAACTGAGACAAAGAGAGAGCCGGATCTCAATACAGTAACTGAGACAGAGAGAAAGCAGGATCTCAATACAGTAACTGAAACAGAGAGAGAGCAGGATCTCCATACAGTAACTGAGACAGAGAAAGAGCAGGAACTCAATACAGTAACTGAGACACAGAGAGAGCAGGATCTCCATACAGTAACTGAGACACAGAGAGAGCGGGATCTCAATACAGTAACTGAGACAGAGAAAGAGCAGGATCTCAATACAGTAACTGAGACAGAGAGAGAGCAGGATCTCAATACAGTAACTGAGACACAGAGAGAGCAGAATTTCAATACAGTAACTGAGACACAGAGAGAGCAGGATCTCAATACAGTAACTGAGACAAAGAGATAGCAGGATCTCAATACAGTAACTGAGAGACAGAGAGAGCAGGAT
Source organism: Heterodontus francisci (assembly GCF_036365525.1). Taxonomy (NCBI): domain Eukaryota; kingdom Metazoa; phylum Chordata; class Chondrichthyes; order Heterodontiformes; family Heterodontidae; genus Heterodontus; species Heterodontus francisci. The sequence continues at coordinate 10,338,635 of NC_090384.1, read as the reverse complement.
CTCAATGCAGTAACTGAGACACAGAGGGAGCAGGATCTCAATACAGTAACAGATGCAGAGAGAGAGCAGGATCTCAATACTTTAACTGAGACACAGAGAGAGCAGGATTACAATACAGTAACTGAAACAGAGAGAGAGCAGGATCTCAATACAGTAACAGATGCAGAGAGAGAGCAGGATCTCAATACTTTAACTGAGACACAGAGAGAGCAGGATTACAATACAGTAACTGAAACAGAGAGAGAGCAGGATCTCAATACAGTAACTGAGACAGAGAGAGAGCAGGATCTCAATACAGTTACAGATGCAGAGAGAGAGCAGGATCTCAATACTTTAACTGAGACACAGAGAGAGCAGGATTACAATACAGTAACTGAAACAGAGAGAGAGCAGGATCTCAATACAGTAACAGAGGCAGAGAGAGAGCAGGATCTCAATACAGTAACTGAGACAGAGAGAGAGCAGGATCACAATGCAGTATCTGAGACACAGAGGGAGCAGGATCTCAATACAGTAACTGAGACAGAGAGAGAGCAGGATCTCAATACAGTAACAGACACAGAGAGAGCAGAATTTCAATACAGTAACTGAGACACAGAGAGAGCAGGATCTCAAGACAGTAACTGAGACAAAGAGATAGCAGAATCTCAATACAGTAACTGAGAGACAGAGAGAGCAGGATCTCAATGCAGTAACTGAGACACAGAGGGAGCAGGATCTCAATACAGTAACAGATGCAGAGAGAGAGCAGGATCTCAATACTTTAACTGAGACACAGAGAGAGCAGGATTACAATACAGTGACTGAAACAGAGAGAGAGCAGGATCTCAATACAGTAACTGAGACAGAGAGAGAGCAGGATCTCAATACAGTAACAGATGCAGAGAGAGAGCAGGATCTCAATACTTTAACTGAGACACAGAGAGAGCAGGATGACAATACAGTAACTGAAACAGAGAGAGAGCAGGATTTCAATACAGTAACAGATGCAGAGAGAGAGCAGGATCTCAATGCAGTAACTGAGACACAGAGGGAGCAGGATCTCAATACAGTCACTGAGGCAGAGAGAGAGCAGGATCTCAATACAGTAACTGAGACACAGAGAGAGCAGGATCTCAATGCAGTAACTGAGACACAGAGGGAGCAGGATCTCAATACAGTAACAGATGCAGAGAGAGAGCAGGATCTCAATACTTTAACTGAGACACAGAGAGAGCAGGATTACAATACAGTGACTGAAACAGAGAGAGAGCAGGATCTCAATACAGTAACTGAGACAGAGAGAGAGCAGGATCTCAATACAGTAACAGATGCAGAGAGAGAGCAGGATCTCAATACTTTAACTGAGACACAGAGAGAGCAGGATTACAATACAGTAACTGAAACAGAGAGAGAGCAGGATCTCAATACAGTAACAGATGCAGAGAGAGAGCAGGATCTCAATACTTTAACTGAGACACAGAGAGAGCAGGATTACAATACAGTAACTGAAACAGAGAGAGAGCAGGATCCCAATACAGTAACAGAGGCAGAGAGAGAGCAGGATCTCAATACAGTAACTGAGACAGAGAGAGAGCAGGATCTCAATGCAGTAACTGAGACACAGAGGGAGCAGGATCTCAATACAGTAACTGAGACAGAGAGAGAGCAGGATCTCAATACAGTAACTGAGACACAGAGAGAGCAGGATCTCAATACAGTAACTGAGACACAGAGGGAGCAGGATCTCAATACAGAAACAGAGACACAGAGAGAGCAGGATCTCAATACAGTAACTGAGACCAAGAGAGAGCAGGATCTCAATACAGTAACTGAGACAGAGAGAGCAGGATCTCAATACAGTAACAGGCAGACAGAGAGGAGGATCTCAATACAGTAACTGAGACACAGAGAGAGCAGGATTTCAATACAGTCACTGAAACAGAGAGAGAGGAGGATCTCAAAACAGTAACAGAGGCAGAGAGAGAGCAGGATCTCAATACAGTAACTGAGACACAGAGAGAGCAGGTTTTCAATACAGTAACAAAGACAGAGAGAGAGCAGGATCTCAATACAGTAACTGAGACAGAGAGAGAGCAGGATCTCAATACAGTAACTGAGACAAAGAGAGAGCCGGATCTCAATACAGTAACTGAGACAGAGAGAAAGCAGGATCTCAATACAGTAACTGAAACAGAGAGAGAGCAGGATCTCCAGACAGGAACTGAGACAGAGAAAGAGCAGGAACTCAATACAGTAACTGAGACACAGAGAGAGCAGGATCTCCATACAGTAACTGAGACACAGAGAGAGCAGGATCTCAATACAGTAACTGAGACAGAGAAAGAGCAGGATCTCAATACAGTAACTGAGACAGAGAGAGAGCAGGATCTCAATACAGTAACTGAGACACAGAGAGAGCAGAATTTCAATACAGTAACTGAGACACAGAGAGAGCAGGATCTCAAGACAGTAACTGAGACCAAGAGATAGCAGGATCTCAATACAGTAACTGAGAGACAGAGAGAGCAGGATCTCAATGCAGTAACTGAGACACAGAGGGAGCAGGATCTCAATACAGAAACAGATGCAGAGAGAGAGCAGGATCTCAATACTTTAACTGAGACACAGAGAGAGCAGGATTACAATACAGTAACTGAAACAGAGAGAGAGGAGGATCTCAATACAGTAACTGAGACAGAGAGAGAGCAGGATCTCAATACAGTTACTGATGCAGAGAGAGAGCAGGATCTCAATACTTTAACTGAGACACAGAGAGAGCAGGATTACAATACAGTAACTGAAACAGAGAGAGAGCAGGATCTCAATACAGTAACAGAGGCAGAGAGAGAGCAGGATCTCAATACAGTAACTGAGACAGAGAGAGAGCAGGATCTCAATGCAGTAACTGAGACATAGAGGGAGCAGGATCTCAATACAGTAACTGAGACAGAGAGAGAGCAGGATCTCAATACAGTAACTGAGACACAGAGAGAGCAGAATTTCAATACAGTAACTGAGACACAGAGAGAGCAGGATCTCAAGACAGTAACTGAGACAAAGAGATAGCAGAATCTCAATACAGTAACTGAGAGACAGAGAGAGCAGGATCTCAATGCAGTAACTGAGACACAGAGGGAGCAGGATCTCAATACAGTAACAGATGCAGAGAGAGAGCAGGATCTCAATACTTTAACTGAGACACAGAGAGAGCAGGATTATAATACAGTGACTGAAACAGAGAGAGAGCAGGATCTCAATACAGTAACTGAGACAGAGAGAGAGCAGGATGACAATACAGTAACTGAAACAGAGAGAGAGCAGGATCTCAATACAGTAACAGATGCAGAGAGAGAGCAGGATCTCAATACTTTAACTGAGACACAGAGAGAGCAGGATTACAATACAGTAACTGAAACAGAGAGAGAGCAGGATCTCAATACAGTAACTGAGACAGAGAGAGAGCAGGATCTCAATACAGTTACAGATGCAGAGAGAGAGCAGGATCTCAATACTTTAACTGAGACACAGAGAGAGCAGGATTACAATACAGTAACTGAAACAGAGAGAGAGCAGGATCTCAATACAGTAACAGAGGCAGAGAGAGAGCAGGATCTCAATACAGTAACTGAGACAGAGAGAGAGCAGGATCTCAATGCAGTATCTGAGACACAGAGGGAGCAGGATCTCAATACAGTAACTGAGACAGAGAGAGAGCAGGATCTCAATACAGTAACAGACACAGAGAGAGCAGAATTTCAATACAGTAACTGAGACACAGAGAGAGCAGGATCTCAAGACAGTAACTGAGACAAAGAGATAGCAGAATCTCAATACAGTAACTGAGAGACAGAGAGAGCAGGATCTCAATGCAGTAACTGAGACACAGAGGGAGCAGGATCTCAATACAGTAACAGATGCAGAGAGAGAGCAGGATCTCAATACTTTAACTGAGACACAGAGAGAGCAGGATTACAATACAGTGACTGAAACAGAGAGAGAGCAGGATCTCAATACAGTAACTGAGACAGAGAGAGAGCAGGATCTCAATACAGTAACAGATGCAGAGAGAGAGCAGGATCTCAATACTTTAACTGAGACACAGAGAGAGCAGGATGACAATACAGTAACTGAAACAGAGAGAGAGCAGGATTTCAATACAGTAACAGATGCAGAGAGAGAGCAGGATCTCAATGCAGTAACTGAGACACAGAGGGAGCAGGATCTCAATACAGTCACTGAGGCAGAGAGAGAGCAGGATCTCAATACAGTAACTGAGACACAGAGAGAGCAGGATCTCAATGCAGTAACTGAGACACAGAGGGAGCAGGATCTCAATACAGTAACAGATGCAGAGAGAGAGCAGGATCTCAATACTTTAACTGAGACACAGAGAGAGCAGGATTACAATACAGTGACTGAAACAGAGAGAGAGCAGGATCTCAATACAGTAACTGAGACAGAGAGAGAGCAGGATCTCAATACAGTAACAGATGCAGAGAGAGAGCAGGATCTCAATACTTTAACTGAGACACAGAGAGAGCAGGATTACAATACAGTAACTGAAACAGAGAGAGAGCAGGATCTCAATACAGTAACAGATGCAGAGAGAGAGCAGGATCCCAATACAGTAACAGAGGCAGAGAGAGAGCAGGATCTCAATACAGTAACTGAGACAGAGAGAGAGCAGGATCTCAATGCAGTAACTGAGACACAGAGGGAGCAGGATCTCAATACAGTAACTGAGACAGAGAGAGAGCAGGATCTCAATACAGTAACTGAGACACAGAGAGAGCAGGATCTCAATACAGTAACTGAGACACAGAGGGAGCAGGATCTCAATACAGAAACAGAGACACAGAGAGAGCAGGATCTCAATACAGTAACTGAGACAGAGAGAGAGCAGGATCTCAATACAGTAACTGAGACAGAGAGAGCAGGATCTCAATACAGTAACAGGCAGACAGAGAGGAGGATCTCAATACAGTAACTGAGACACAGAGAGAGCAGGATTTCAATACAGTCACTGAAACAGAGAGAGAGGAGGATCTCAAAACAGTAACAGAGGCAGAGAGAGAGCAGTATCTCAATACAGTAACTGAGACACAGAGAGAGCAGGTTTTCAATACAGTAACAAAGACAGAGAGAGAGCAGGATCTCAATACAGTAACTGAGACAGAGAGAGAGCAGGATCTCAATACAGTAACTGAGACAAAGAGAGAGCCGGATCTCAATACAGTAACTGAGACAGAGAGAGAGCAGGATCTCCAGACAGGAACTGAGACAGAGAAAGAGCAGGAACTCAATACAGTAACTGAGACACAGAGAGAGCAGGATCTCCATACAGTAACTGAGACACAGAGAGAGCAGGATCTCAATACAGTAACTGAGACAGAGAAAGAGCAGGATCTCAATACAGTAACTGAGACAGAGAGAGAGCAGGATCTCAATACAGTAACTGAGACACAGAGAGAGCAGAATTTCAATACAGTAACTGAGACACAGAGAGAGCAGGATCTCAAGACAGTAACTGAGACCAAGAGATAGCAGGATCTCAATACAGTAACTGAGAGACAGAGAGAGCAGGATCTCAATGCAGTAACTGAGACACAGAGGGAGCAGGATCTCAATACAGTAACAGATGCAGAGAGAGAGCAGGATCTCAATACTTTAACTGAGACACAGAGAGAGCAGGATTACAATACAGTAACTGAAACAGAGAGAGAGGAGGATCTCAATACAGTAACTGAGACAGAGAGAGAGCAGGATCTCAATACAGTTACAGATGCAGAGAGAGAGCAGGATCTCAATACTTTAACTGAGACACAGAGAGAGCAGGATTACAATACAGTAACTGAAACAGAGAGAGAGCAGGATCTCAATACAGTAACAGAGGCAGAGAGAGAGCAGGATCTCAATACAGTAACTGAGACAGAGAGAGAGCAGGATCTCAATGCAGTAACTGAGACATAGAGGGAGCAGGATCTCAATACAGTAACTGAGACAGAGAGAGAGCAGGATCTCAATACAGTAACTGAGACACAGAGAGAGCAGAATTTCAATACAGTAACTGAGACACAGAGAGAGCAGGATCTCAAGACAGTAACTGAGACAAAGAGATAGCAGAATCTCAATACAGTAACTGAGAGACAGAGAGAGCAGGATCTCAATGCAGTAACTGAGACACAGAGGGAGCAGGATCTCAATACAGTAACAGATGCAGAGAGAGAGCAGGATCTCAATACTTTAACTGAGACACAGAGAGAGCAGGATTATAATACAGTGACTGAAACAGAGAGAGAGCAGGATCTCAATACAGTAACTGAGACAGAGAGAGAGCAGGATGACAATACAGTAACTGAAACAGAGAGAGAGCAGGATCTCAATACAGTAACAGATGCAGAGAGAGAGCAGGATCTCAATACAGTAACTGAGACACAGAGAGAGCAGGATCTCAATACAGTAACTGAGACACAGACGGAGCAGGATCTCAATACATAAACTGAGACACAGAGAGAGCAGGATCTCAATACAGTAACTGAGAGACAGAGAGAGCAGGATCTCAATACAGTAACTGAGACAGAGAGCAGAATCTCAATACAGTAACTGAGACAGAGAGAAAGCAGGATCTCAATACAGTAACTGAAACAGAGAGAGAGCAGGATCTCAATACAGTAACAGAGGCAGCGAGAGAGCAGGATCTCAATACAGTAACTGAGACACAGAGAGAGCAGGATCTCAATACAGTAACAGAGGCAGAGAGAGAGCAGGATCTGAATGCAGTAACTGAGACAGAGAGAGAGCAGGATCTCAATACAGTAACTGAGAGAGAGAGAGAGCAGGATCTCAATACAGTAACTGAGACACAGAGAGAGCAGGATCTCAATACAGTAACTGAGACAGAGAGAGAGCAGGATCTCAATACAGTAACTGGGACAGATAAAGAGCAGGATCTCAATACAGTGACTGAGACAGAGAGAGAGCAGGATCTCAATACAGTAACAGACACACAGAGAGCAGGATCTCAAAACAGTAACTGAGACAGAGAGAGAGCAGGATCTCAATACAGTAACTGAGACAGAGAGAGAGCAGGATCTCAATACAGTAACTGAGACAAAGAGAGAGCAGGATCTCAATACAGTAACTGAGACAGAGAGAGAGAAGGATCTCAATACAGTAATTGAGACACAGAGAGAGAAGGTTCTCAATACAGTTGCTGAGACAGAGAGAGAGCAGGATCTGAATCCAGTAACTGAGACAAAGAGAGAGCAGGATCTCAAAACAGTAACTGAGACACAGAGAGAAAGCAGGATCTCAATACAGTAACTGAGACACAGAGAGAGCAGGATCTCAATACAGTAACAGGCAGACAGAGAGGAGGATCTCAATACAGTAACTGAGACAGAGAGAGAGCAGGATCTCAATACAGTAACTGAGACACAGGGAGAGCAGGATCTCAATACAGTAACTGAGACACAGAGAGAGCAGGATCTCAATACAGTAACTGAGACAGAGAGAGAGCAGGATCTCAATACAGCAACTGAGACAGAGAGCAGGATCTCAATACAGTAACAGAGGCAGAGAGAGAGCAGGATCTGAATGCAGTAACTGAGACAGAGAGAGAGCAGGATCTCAATACAGTAACTGAGACAGAGAGAGAGCAGGATCTCAATACAGTAACTGAGACACAGAGAGAGCAGGATCTCAATACAGTAACTGAGACAGAGAGAGAGCAGGATCTCAATACAGTAACTGGGACAGATAAAGAGCAGGATCTCAATACAGTGACTGAGACAGAGAGAGAGCAGGATCTCAATACAGTAACAGACACACAGAGAGCAGCATCTCAATACAGTAACTGAGACAGAGAGAGAGCAGGATCTCAATACAGTAACTGAGACAGAGAGAGAGCAGGATCTCAATACAGTAACTGGGGCAGAGACAGGGCAGGATCTCAATACAGTAACTGAGACACAGAGAGAGCAGGATCTCAATACAGTAACTGAAAGACTGACAGAGCAGGATCTCAGTACAGTAACTGAGAAACAGAGAGAGAGCAGGATCTCAATACAGTAACTGAGACAGTGACAGAGCAGGATCTCAATACAGTAACTGGGACAGTGACAGAGCAGGATCTCAATACAGTAACTGAGCCATCGAGCATGTTACTCTGTATTATTCGCAGCCAAGCCAAATTATTGGTTATGCTGTATCCTTTGAGGTTTCACTGTATTCTTTGGCGTTGCCCTGTGTCATTGGTGCTTCCTCTGTATTAGTGGGGTTCTCACATTTTTATTTGGTTTTCCACTGTATTATTGTGGTCACACTCTTATTGGGCTCACAGTTTTGTTGAGGGTCAGACTCTATTTTTGGGGTCGCACTGTATTATTCGTAGGTTGTCAGACTCCTTTATTGGGGTCACACTGCATTTTTGGTATCACAGTTTTCTTTGGCTCCTGACTGTATAATTAACTTCACATTATTAATGATTTCACTCTGTTTTCTTGAGGTTCAGTCTCTATTATTGGGGTCACACTGCATTATTGGGGTCACAGTTTTCCTTGACGTCTGACTGTATTATTGTGGTCACACTATTATTGGGGTCACACTGTTTTCTTGAGGTTCAGACTCTATTCTTGGAGTCACACTGCATTATTGGGGTTACACATTTTTATTTGGCGTGAGACTATTATTGGGGTCACACTCTTATTTTGGCGTTTCGATTTTCTTGGGGTTCACACTATTATTGGAACCTACACTGTATTTTACGTGGCTACACTACTCTTGGGGCCACACTGTATTATTTGGGTGTCACGCTGTGTTATTGCGGCTGTTACGATCAGGTGAGGAGGCATCGAATGTTTCCACTGTTTTCCCTTTTCTTGTTTGACCGCAACAGGTTACTTCTTTTTTGGAAAGGATATACTGGCCAATGCATTGACTCTTTCACTGTTTATGTGCTGTTATCTTAAAAAGAACCAATTGGACAGTTTTTCTTGAGTTTAACAAAGGAAGAGGTTTGTTTTATGATACTCAACCCGATCTAAAAGTACTAAAATACACTCCGACTTGAGCGCGCGCACACACACACACACACAAATAGGTTACAGAGTGGGGAAGGAAAGATTGGTCAAATTGGAGTCCTGAGAAATAAAAGGGGTATACAGTCAATGGAGGTTGGTGACTTGACTGGCTTCAGGCTGAATTTGGTTGTCATGCAACTTTCCTTTGGTGCTCCTGAGGCTTTTGATTTGAAGATGTGGATGGCTGATTTGGTTGTTCTCCTGGAGACAGTAGCGCGGCTGACTTCCTTCAAGGAGTCTCTGTCTGCAGCAGGGGCATACCTGGGTGGCCAATGTCAGTAAACAGGGTTTGAAGCTTGAAATAATAGCAAAATACTGCAGATGCTGGAAATCTAAAATAAAAACAGGAAATGCTGGAAATACTCAGCCGGTTTGGCAGCATCTGTGGAGAGAGAAGCAGAGTTAACGTTTCAGGTTCATGACCCTTCATCAGAACTGGATAAAATTAGAAATGTTCTAAAGCATTCAGTATCCTTGGCTTTATTAATTGGGGCATAAAATAGAAGAGCAAGGAGGTTATGTTAAACTTGTATAAACACTGGTCTGGCCTCAACTGGAGTACTGTGTCGAGTTCTGGGCACCACACTTTGGAAAAGATGTGAAGGCAGTGCAGAAAGTTTTCAAAAGATTCACCAAAATGATTGCAGGGATGAGGAACTTCATTTATGAAGATAGATTGAAGAAGTTGGGCCTGTTTTCCTTGGAGAAGTGAAGGCTAAGAGAAGATTTGATAAAAGTATTCAAAATCATGAGGTGTCTGGACAGAATAGATGGGGAAAAACTGTCCAAACTTGTGAAAGGGTCAAGAAAGAGAGGTCACGGATATAAGGTCATTGGCAAAATAAGCAACGGCAACCTGAGAAAAGTTTTTCACGCAGTGAGTGATTAGGATCTGGAATCCACTACCAGAGAGTGTGATGGAGGCAGGTTCAATCGAGGCATTCAGAAAGGAATTAGATCGTTATCTGAAAGGGAAGAATGTGCAGGGTTATGGGGAGAAGGAGGAGGAATAGCACGAGGTGAATTCCTCACTAGGAGAGCCGGTGCAGACACGATGGGCCGAATAGTCTCCTTCTGCGCTCTAACAATTCTATGATTCTGTAATAGGTTTTAAGCAGGTGAAATGGGGGAGGGTGGGAAAAATAACAAAAGGGAGGGTTTGTGATATGACGGAAAACAGAAGAGAGTAAATGACAAATGAATTAGTTTTGCAGGGCCAAAGGGAGCAGTAAGGGGACAAGTAAAGGATTAAAGAAACAAAATGTGTGCCGAGAGTGGGTGTGAATGGCTGAATGATGAATAGTTGTCAACTGAAAGCAAAAACAAGGGAAAAACAAGGATTTTGGTCTAACTGAGTATTTCTCGTACTCTCCGTTTCTATTGCAGATTTCCAGCGTCTGCAGCACTTTGTGCTTGTATTCGGGCAGATGGGGCCTTGGTTTAATGTCTCACCTGAAAGATGGCACCTCAGACAGTGCAGCACTCCCTCAGTACTGCACTGGAGTGTCAGACTGGATTTTTTGTGCTCAAGTCCTTGAGATGGGGAGGAGATGTCATGTGAAGATGCATTCACTGACCTTCACCATCCATGCTAAGTCATTAATAATAAATAATAAAAGCAAAATACTGCAGATTCCGGAAATCTGAAACAAAAACATGAGATGCTGGAAATACTCAGCAGGTCTGGCAGCATCTGTGGACAGAGAAGCAGAGTTAATGTTTCAGGTCAGTGACCCTTCATCAGAACTGGCAAATATTAGAAATGTAATAGGGTTTAAGCAAATAAAGCGGGGGTGGGGCAAGAGATAAGCAAAGAGAAGGTGTTGATAGGACAAGGTCACAGAGAATAACTGACCAGAAGGGCAAGGAGCAAAGGCAAACAGTACGTCAATGGTGTGGTGAAAGACAAAGTGTTAGTGCAGAGAGAGTGTTAATTGACAGAAAAATAAAACAGCCTGGCCCAAAGCACAAACAAGAAAAAAAACAGTGGGTAGGCACATGGTAAAAAATTGAACGATGAAACAAACCAAAATAAAATAAACAAAGAAAAAAGAACAAATAACTAAAAGTAAAATGGGGGGGCCCATCATGCTCTGAAATTATTGAACTCAATGTTCAGTCCGGCAGGCTGTAGTGTGCCTAATCGTTAAATGAGATGCTGTTCATCGAGCTTGCGTTGATGTTCAAAACGATTAATCGGGGAAAAAGGCTTTTTCGGTTTCCAACTGTTTCTTAGGAATAATAAAATAATTGGGTTGTCACGGTCTGGTTGGATATTTCCGGGTCGGTGAGGTGTCCCAGAATCGAATAGTCGGATGCCACTCAAAGTCTCGCCAGGCGAGGTTAATGAACAACCTGTGATGGGTAGGCTTTCAAGGCAATTTGTCTGCAGCAGGCATCACACAGGTCTTTCAGAAAAAGGGTGTAGCAATAGGTCTACTTGGGTTTTGAAGTTGCAGTCTAGCAATAGAAGCTTTCTTGAGCAATTGGAATCACTCTTGAGGCAGGAATTTTTCAGAGACTGGAGGCAATAGGAATCTGCTACCTTTAAAATTCAGGGCTTTCTCAATGCAAAGCAGTTTTCCTCCACAGAGTGTAGCACCTCCTCTTTTCCTGGGTCTTTTCTCTCTCTCCTGGCAGGCCACAGCCACACCTCAAATGTAGGATTTCTTTTTCCAAGAGAGTCAAGACTTTTTTTTACAGAAAGTAGGTCTTTTCTCTGGTCTGCAAACAGGCCCCAGCCAGCTCACTGCATGTTGCTGGTCCAACCCACACTTCTTTCACAATGCAAAGTGAAACTAAAACCCACAATCAAGTCATGTGACAGTCATAAATCTTCCTGTCATTTCCCTGTTGAGCTGCTTGGAAACAGGTGCCTTGCCTTCACTCAGTCCACAATTCACCTCTTAGAGCGTGTTTTTGCAAAGAAAAATAGAAACACACATAATAATGTGATTAGGTTTGAGTGGTTCATCTCTATCTGTTGAATACCTCAAGTAATGGCCTTGATGTCTTGCTAATAGGTACAGGACATGTAGTTCACTCAGATTCCCTAGGTCACTGTCCTTGATGGGTCTGTGCAGACATGTTGCCTCCATCTCAATGTATTGGAATGTGGAAGGTAGAGTGATGCAAATTGGGGTTGCTATCTTTAGCTGCAGGCATCGAGTCACCTTTAGTTTCTTTTTCTAAAATTCAATTCTGGTTTCTAGCCGATGGATTAAAAATCATCATTTGAATAGAGCACATTTTCATGACTGGCTCACACTTAATTATCAGAGGTTACACTGTATTTGGAGTCACGCTGTGTTATGAGAGCTCACACTTTATTATTGGATGTTATACTGTGCTATTGGACTCACACGTTTATTATTAGAAGTCACACTGTTTTATTGGGGGTGACACTGTGTTGATGGGTCTCACACTGTATTATTGGGTCATAGAGAGATACAGCACTGAAACAGGCCCTTTGGGCCACCAAGTCTGTGCCAACCAACAACCACCCATTTGTACTAATCCTACATTAATCCCATATTACCTGCCATTCCCCTATCTACACTAGGGGCAATTTACAATGGTCAATTTACTCATCAACCTGCAAGTCTTTGGCTGTGGGAGGAAACCAGAGCACCTGGCAGATACCCACACAGTCACAGGGAGAACTTACAAACACCACACAGGCAGTACCCAGAATCGAACCCAGGTCACTGGAGATGTGAGGCTGAGGTGCTAACCACTGCACCACTGTGCCACACTGTATTGCACTGATTGGGATTCACTGTATTTCCGTGGGGTCACACTGTGCTATTGGGGCTCACACTATGTTATTTGGGGTTAAGACTGTGTTATTGGGGGTTACACTGTGCTATTGGGGCTCACACAGTATTATCTGGGGGTTACACTGTGTTATTGGGGCTCACACAGTATTATCTGGGGGTCACACTGTGCTATTGGGGCTCACACTATGTTATTTGGGGTTAAGACTGTGTTATTGGGGGTTACACTGTACTATTGGGGCTCACACAGTATTATCTGGGGGTTACACTGTGTTATTGGGGCTCACACAGTATTATCTGGGGGTTACATTGTGCTATTGGGGCTCACACAGTATTATCTGGGGGTTACATTGTGTTATTGGGGCTCACACAGTATTATCTGGGGGTTACACTGTGCTATTGGGGCTCACACAGTATTATCTGGGGGTTACACTGTGTTATTGGGGCTCACACAGTATTACCTGGGGGTTACACTGTGTTATTGGGGCTCACATAGTATTATCTGGGGGTTACACTGTGCTATTGGGGCTCACACAGTATTATCTGGGGGTTACACTGTGTTATTGGGGCTCACACAGTATTATCTGGGGGGTTACACTGTGTTATTGGGGCTCACACAGTATTACCTGGGGGTTACACTGTGTTATTGGGGCTCACACAGTATTATCTGGGGGTTACACTGTGCTATTCGGGCTCACACAGTATTATCTGGGGGGTTACACTGTGTTATTGGGGCTCACACAGTATTACCTGGGGGTTACACTGTGTTATTGGGGCTCACACAGTATTATCTGGGGGTTACATTGTCCTATTGGGGCTCACACAGTATTATCTGGGGGTTACACTGTGTTATTGGGGCTCACATAGTATTATCTGGGGGTTACACTGTGTTATTGGGGCTCACACAGTATTACCTGAGGGTTACATTGTGTTATTGGGGCTCACACAGTATTATCTGGGGGTTACATTGTGTTATTGGGGCTCACACAGTATTATCTGGGGGTTACACTGTGTTATTGGGGCTCACACAGTATTATCTGGGGGTTACACTGTGTTATTGGGGCTCACACAGTATTACCTGAGGGTTACATTGTGTTATTGGGGCTCACACAGTATTATCTGGGGGTTACATTGTCCTATTGGGGCTCACACAGTATTATCTGGGGGTTACATTGTGCTATTGGGGCTTACACAGTATTATCTGGGGGTTACACTGTGTTATTGGGGCTCACACAGTATTACCTGAGGGTTACATTGTGTTATTGGGGCTCACACAGTATTATCTGGGGGTTACATTGTCCTATTGGGGCTCACACAGTATTATCTGGGGGTTACATTGTGTTATTGGGGCTCACACAGTATTATCTGGGGGGTTACACTGTGTTATTGGGGCTCACACAGTATTATCTGGGGGTTACATTGTGTTATTGGGGCTCACACAGTATTATCTGGGGGTTACATTGTGTTATTGGGGCTCACACAGTATTATCTGGGAGTTACATTGTGCTATTGGGGCATACATAGTATTATCTGGGGGGTTACACTGTGTTATTGGGGCTCACACAGTATTATCTGGGGGTTACATTGTGTTATTGGGGCTCACACAGTATTATCTGGGGGTTACATTGTGTTATTGGGGCTCACACAGTATTATCTGGGGGTTACACTGTGTTATTGGGGCTCACACAGTATTATCTGGGGGTTACACTGTGTTATTGGGGCTCACACAGTATTATCTGGGAGTTACATTGTGCTATTGGGGCATACATAGTATTATCTGGGGGTTACACTGTGCTATTGGGCTCACACAGTATTACCTGGGGGTTACACTGTGTTATTGGGGCTCACATAGTATTATCTGGGGGGTTACACTGTGTTATTGGGGCTCACATAGTATTACCTGGGGGTTACACTGTGTTATTGGGGCTCACACAGTATTATCTGGGGGTTACATTGTGTTATTGGGGCTCACACAGTATTATCTGGGGGTTACACTGTGTTATTGGGTCTCACACAGTATTATCTGGGGGTTACACTGTGTTATTGGGGCTCACACAGTATTATCTGGGGGTTACATTGTGTTATTGGGGCTCACACAGTATTATCTGGGGGTTACACTGTGTTATTGGGTCTCACACAGTATTATCTGGGGGTTACACTGTGTTTTTGGGTCTCACACAATATTATCTGGGGGTTACATTGTGTTATTGGGGCTCACACAGTATTATCTGGGGGTTACACTGTGTTATTGGGTCTCACACAGTATTATCTGGGGGTTACACTGTGTTTTTGGGTCTCACACAGTATTATCTGGGGGTTACACTGTGTTTTTGGGTCTCACACAGTATTATCTGGGGGTTACACTGTGTTATTGGGTCTCACACAGTATTATCTGGGGGTTTCACTGTGTTTTTGGGTCTCACACAGTATTATCTGGGGGTTACACTGTGTTATTGGGGCTCACACAGTATTATCTGGGGGTTACACTGTGTTATTGGGTCTCACACAGTATTATCTGGGGGTTACACTGTGTTATTGGGGCTCACACAGTATTATCTGGGGGTTACATTGTGTTATTGGGGCTCACACAGTATTATCTGGGGGTTACACTGTGTTATTGGGTCTCACACAGTATTATCTGGGGGTTACACTGTGCTTTTGGGTCTCACACAGTATTATCTGGGGGTTACACTGTGTTATTGGGTCTCACACAGTATTATCTGGGGGTTACACTGTGTTATTGGGGCTCACACAGTATTATCTGGGGGTTACATTGTGTTATTGGGGCTCACACAGTATTATCTGGGGGTTACACTGTGTTATTGGGTCTCACACAGTATTATCTGGGGGTTACACTGTGTTTTTGGGTCTCACACAGTATTATCTGGGGGTTACATTGTGTTATTGGGGCTCACACAGTATTATCTGGGGGTTACATTGTGTTATTGGGGCTCACACAGTATTATCTGGGGGTTACACTGTGTTATTGGGTCTCACACAGTATTATCTGGGGGTTACACTGTGTTTTTGGGTCTCACACAGTATTATCTGGGGGTTACATTGTGTTATTGGGGCTCACACAGTATTATCTGGGGGTTACACTGTGTTATTGGGTCTCACACAGTATTATCTGGGGGTTACACTGTGTTTTTGGGTCTCACACAGTATTATCTGGGGGTTACACTGTGTTTTTGGGTCTCACACAGTATTATCTGGGGGTTACACTGTGTTATTGGGTCTCACACAGTATTATCTGGGGGTTACATTGTGTTTTTGGGTCTCACACAGTATTATCTGGGGGTTACACTGTGTTTTTGGGTCTCACACAGTATTATCTGGGGGTTACACTGTGTTATTGGGTCTCACACAGTATTATCTGGGGGTTACACTGTGTTTTTGGGTCTCACACAGTATTATCTGGGGGTTACATTGTGCTATTGGGGCTCCCATAGTATTATCTGGGGGTTACACTGTGCTATTGGGGCTCCCATAGTATTATCTGGGGGTTACACTGTGTTATTGGGGCTCACACAGTATTATCTGGGGGTTACACTGTGCTATTGGGGCTCACACAGTATTATCTGGGGGTTACACAGTGCTATTGGGGCTCGCATAGTATTATCTGGGGGTTACACTGAGTTATTGGGGCTCACACAGTATTATCTGGGGGTTACACTGTGCTATTGGGGCTCACACAGTATTATCTGGGGGTTACACAGTGCTATTGGGGCTCGCATAGTATTATCTGGGGGTTACACTGTGTTATTGGGGCTCACACAGTATTATCTGGGGGTTACACTGTGCTATGGGGGCTCCCATAGTATTATCTGGGGATTACACTGTTATTGGGGCTCACACAGTATTATCTGGGGGTTACATTGTGTTATTGGGGCCCATGCTGTATTATCTGGGGGTTACACTGTGCTATTGGGCTCACACAGTATTATCTGGGGGTTACACTGTGTTATTGGCGCTCACACAGTATTATCTGGGGGTTACACTGTGCGATGGGGGCTCCCATAGTATTATCTGGGGGTTACACTGTGTTATTGGGGCTCACACAGTATTATCTGGGGGTTACACTGTGTTTTTGGGTCTCACACAGTATTAACTGGGGGTTTCACTGTGCTATGGGGGCTCCCATAGTATTATCTGGGGGTTACACTGTGTTATTGGGGCTCATACAGTATTATCTGGGGGTTACACTGTGTTATTGGGGCTCACACAGTATTATCTGGGGGTTACACTGTGTTATTGGGGCTCACACAGTATTATCTGGGGGTTACACTGTGTTTTTGGGTCTCACACAGTATTAACTGGGGGTTACACTGTGCTATGGGGGCTCCCATAGTATTATCTGGGGGTTACACTGTGTTATTGGGGCTCACACAGTATTATCTGGGGGTTACACTGTGTTATTGGGGCTCACACAGTATTATCTGGGGGTTACACTATGTTATTGGGGCTCACACAGTATTATCTGGGGGTTACACTGTGTTATTGGGGCTCACACAGTATTATCTGGGGGTTACACTGTGTTTTTCGGTCTCACACAGTATTATCTGGGGGTTACACTGTGTTATTGGGGCTCACACAGTATTATCTGGGGGTTACACTGTGCTATGGGGGCTCCCATAGTATTATGTGGGGGTTACACTGTGTTATTGGGGCTCACACAGTATTATCTGGGGGTTACATTGTGTTATTGGGGCCCATGCTGTATTATCTGGGGGTTACACTGTGTTATTGGGGCTCACACAGTATTATCTGGGAGTTACATTGTGCTATTGGGGCCCATGCTGTATTATCTGGGGGTTACACTGTGTTTTTGGGTCTCACACAGTATTATCTGGGAGTTACATTGTGTTATTGGGGCTCACACAGTATTATCTGGGGGTTACACTGTGCTATTGGGGCTCACACAGTATTACCTGGGGGTTGCACTGTGTTTTTGGGTCTCACACAGTATTATCTGGGGGTTACATTGTGTTATTGGGGCTCACATAGTATTATCTGGGGGTTACACTGTGTTATTGGGGCTCGCATAGTATTATCTGGGGGTTACATTGTGTTTTTGGGTCTCACACAGTATTATCTGGGGGTTACACTGTGTTTTTGGGTCTCACACAGTATTATCTGGGGGTTACACTGTGTTTTTGGGTCTCACACAGTATTATCTGGGGGTTACACTGTGTTTTTGGGTCTCACACAGTATTATCTGGGGGTTACACTGTGTTTTTGGGTCTCACACAGTATTATCTGGGGGTTACACTGTGTTATTGGGGCTCACACAGTATTATCTGGGGGTTACACTGTGTTTTTGGGTCTCACACAGTATTATCTGGGGGTTACACTGTGTTTTTGGGTCTCACACAGTATTATCTGGGGGTTACATTGTGTTATTGGGGCTCACACAGTATTATCTGGGGGTTACACTGTGTTATTGGGGCTCACACAGTATTATCTGGGGGTTACACTGTGTTATTGGCGCTCACACAGTATTATCTGGGGGTTACACTGTGCTATTGGGGCTCACACAGTATTATCTGGGGGTTACACTGTGCTATTGGGGCTCACACAGTATTATCTGGGGGTTACATTGTGTTATTGGGTCTCACACAGTATTATCTGGGGGTTACACTGTGTTTTTGGGTCTCACACAGTATTATCTGGGGGTTACACTGTGCTATTGGGGCTCACACAGTATTATCTGGGGGTTACACTGTGTTATGGGGCTCACACAGTATTATCTGGGGGTTACACTGTGCTATGGGGGCTCACACAGTATTATCTGGGGGTTACACTGTGTTATTGGGGCTCACACAGTATTATCTAGGGGTTACACTGTGTTATTGGGGCTCACACAGTATTATCTGGGGGTTACACTGTGTTTTTGGGTCTCACACAGTATTATCTGGGGGTTACACTGTGTTTTTGGGTCTCACACAGTATTATCTGGGGGTTACACTGTGTTTTTGGGTCTCACACAGTATTATCTGGGGGTTACATTGTGTTATTGGGGCTCACACAGTATTATCTGGGGGTTACACTGTGTTATTGGGGCTCACACAGTATTATCTGGGGGTTACACTGTGTTGTTGGCGCTCACACAGTATTATCTGGGGGTTACACTGTGTTATTGGCGCTCACACAGTATTATCTGGGGGTTACAATGTGTTATTGGCGCTCACACAGTATTATCTGGGGGTTACACTGTGTTATTGGGGCTCACACAGTATTATCTGGGGGTGACACTGTGTTATTGGGGCTCACACAGTATTATCTGGGGGTTACACTGTGCTATTGGGGCTCACACAGTATTATCTGGGGGTTACACTGTGCTATGGGGGCTCACACAGTATTATCTGGGGGTTACACTGTGTTATTGGGGCTCACACAGTATTATCTGGGGGTTACACTGTGTTATTGGCGCTCACACAGTATTATCTGGGAGTTACACTGTGTTTTTGGGTCTCACACAGTATTATCTGGGGGTTACATTGTGTTATTGGGGCTCCCACAGTATTATCTGGGGGTTACACTGTGCTATTGGGGCTCCCATAGTATTATCTGGGGGTTACACTGTGTTTTTGGGTCTCACACAGTATTATCTGGGGGTTACATTGTGTTATTGGGGCTCCCATAGTATTATCTGGGGGTTACACTGTGTTATTGGGTCTCACACAGTATTATCTGGGGGTTACATTGTGCTATTGGGGCTCCCATAGTATTATCTGGGGGTTACACTGTGTTATTGGGGCTCACACAGTATTATCTGGGGGTTACATTGTGCTATTGGGGCTCCCATAGTATTATCTGGGGGTTACACTGTGTTATTGGGGCTCACACAGTATTATCTGGGGGTTACACTGTGCTATTGGGGCTCACACAGTATTATCTGGGGGTTACACAGTGCTATTGGGGCTCGCATAGTATTATCTGGGGGTTACACTGTGTTATTGGGGCTCACACAGTATTATCTGGGGGTTACACTGTGCTATGGGGGCTCCCATAGTATTATCTGGGGATTACACTGTTATTGGGGCTCACACAGTATTATCTGGGGGTTACATTGTGTTATTGGGGCCCATGCTGTATTATCTGGGGGTTACACTGTGCTATTGGGCTCACACAGTATTATCTGGGGGTTACACTGTGTTATTGGCGCTCACACAGTATTATCTGGGGGTTACACTGTGCTATGGGGGCTCCCATAGTATTATCTGGGGGTTACACTGTGTTATTGGGGCTCACACAGTATTATCTGGGGGTTACACTGTGTTTTTGGGTCTCACACAGTATTAACTGGGGGTTTCACTGTGCTATGGGGGCTCCCATAGTATTATCTGGGGGTTACACTGTGTTATTGGGGCTCACACAGTATTATCTGGGGGTTACACTGTGTTATTGGGGCTCACACAGTATTATCTGGGGGTTACACTGTGTTATTGGGGCTCACACAGTATTATCTGGGGGTTACACTGTGTTTTTGGGTCTCACACAGTATTAACTGGGGGATACACTGTGCTATGGGGGCTCCCATAGTATTATCTGGGGGTTACACTGTGTTATTGGGGCTCACACAGTATTATCTGGGGGTTACACTGTGTTATTGGGGCTCACACAGTATTATCTGGGGGTTACACTGTGTTATTGGGGCTCACACAGTATTATCTGGGGGTTACACTGTGTTATTGGGGCTCACACAGTATTATCTGGGGGTTACACTGTGTTTTTGGGTCTCACACAGTATTATCTGGGGGTTACACTGTGTTATTGGGGCTCACACAGTATTATCTGGGGGTTACACTGTGCTATGGGGGCTCCCATAGTATTATCTGGGGGTTACACTGTGTTATTGGGGCTCACACAGTATTATCTGGGGGTTACATTGTGTTATTGGGGCCCATGCTGTATTATCTGGGGGTTACACTGTGTTATTGGGGCTCACACAGTATTATCTGGGAGTAACATTGTGTTATTGGGGCCCATGCTGTATTATCTGGGGGTTACACTGTGTTTTTGGGTCTCACACAGTATTATCTGGGGGTTACATTGTGTTATTGGGGCTCACACAGTATTATCTGGGGGTTACACTGTGCTATTGGGGCTCACACAGTATTACCTGGGGGTTACACTGTGTTTTTGGGTCTCACACAGTATTATCTGGGGGTTACATTGTGTTATTGGGGCTCACATAGTATTATCTGGGGGTTACACTGTGTTATTGGGGCTCGCATAGTATTATCTGGGGGTTACATTGTGTTTTTGGGTCTCACACAGTATTATCTGGGGGTTACACTGTGTTTTTGGGTCTCACACAGTATTATCTGGGGGTTACACTGTGTTTTTGGGTCTCACACAGTATTATCTGGGGGTTACACCGTGTTTTTGGGTCTCACACAGTATTATCTGGGGGTTACACTGTGTTTTTGGGTCTCACACAGTATTATCTGGGGGTTACACTGTGTTATTGGGGCTCACACAGTATTATCTGGGGGTTACACTGTGTTTTTGGGTCTCACACAGTATTATCTGGGGGTTACACTGTGTTTTTGGGTCTCACACAGTATTATCTGGGGGTTACATTGTGTTATTGGGGCTCACACAGTATTATCTGGGGGTTACACTGTGTTATTGGGGCTCACACAGTATTATCTGGGGGTTACACTGTGTTATTGGCGCTCACACAGTATTATCTGGGGGTTACACTGTGCTATTGGGGTTCACACAGTATTATCTGGGGGTTACACTGTGCTATTGGGGCTCACACAGTATTATCTGGGGGTTACATTGTGTTATTGGCGCTCACACAGTATTATCTGGGGGTTACACTGTGTTATTGGGGCTCACACAGTATTATCTAGGGGTTACACTGTGTTATTGGGGGTCACACAGTATTATCTGGGGGTTACACTGTGTTTTTGGGTCTCACACAGTATTATCTGGGGGTTACACTGTGTTTTTGGGTCTCACACAGTATTATCTGGGGGTTACATTGTGTTATTGGGGCTCACACAGTATTATCTGGGGGTTACACTGTGTTATTGGGGCTCACACAGTATTATCTGGGGGTTACACTGTGTTATTGGCGCTCACACAGTATTATCTGGGGGTTACACTGTGTTATTGGCGCTCACACAGTATTATCTGGGGGTTACACTGTGTTATTGGGGCTCACACAGTATTATCTGGGGGTTACACTGTGCTATTGGGGCTCACACAGTATTATCTGGGGGTTACACTGTGTTATTGGGGCTCACACAGTATTATCTGGGGGTTACACTGTGCTATTGGGGCTCACACAGTATTATCTGGGGGTTACACTGTGTTATTGGGGCTCACACAGTATTATCTGGGGGTTACACTGTGCTATTGGGGCTCACACAGTATTATCTGGGGGTTACACTGTGTTATTGGGGCTCACACAGTATTATCTGGGGGTTACACTGTGCTATTGGGGCTCACACAGTATTATCTGGGGGTTACACTGTGTTATTGGGGCTCACACAGTATTATCTGGGGGTTACACTGTGTTTTTGGGTCTCACACAGTATTATCTGGGGGTTACACTGTGTTTTTGGGTCTCACACAGTATTATCTGGGGGTTACATTGTGTTATTGGGGCTCACACAGTATTATCTGGGGGTTACACTGTGTTATTGGGGCTCACACAGTATTATCTGGGGGTTACACTGTGTTATTGGCGCTCACACAGTATTATCTGGGGGTTACACTGTGCTATTGGGGTTCACACAGTATTATCTGGGGGTTACACTGTGCTATTGGGGCTCACACAGTATTATCTGGGGGTTACATTGTGTTATTGGCGCTCACACAGTATTATCTGGGGGTTACACTGTGCTATGGGGGCTCACACAGTATTATCTGGGGGTTACACTGTGTTATTGGGGCTCACACAGTATTATCTAGGGGTTACACTGTGTTATTGGGGGTCACACAGTATTATCTGGGGGTTACACTGTGTTTTTGGGTCTCACACAGTATTATCTGGGGGTTACACTGTGTTTTTGGGTCTCACACAGTATTATCTGGGGGTTACATTGTGTTATTGGGGCTCACACAGTATTATCTGGGGGTTACACTGTGTTATTGGGGCTCACACAGTATTATCTGGGGGTTACACTGTGTTATTGGCGCTCACACAGTATTATCTGGGGGTTACACTGTGTTATTGGCGCTCACACAGTATTATCTGGGGGTTACACTGTGTTATTGGGGCTCACACAGTATTATCTGGGGGTTACACTGTGCTATTGGGGCTCACACAGTATTATCTGGGGGTTACACTGTGTTATTGGGGCTCACACAGTATTATCTGGGGGTTACACTGTGCTATTGGGGCTCACACAGTATTATCTGGGGGTTACATTGTGTTATTGGGGCTCACACAGTATTATCTGGGGGTTACACTGTGTTGTTGGCGCTCACACAGTATTATCTGGGGGTTACACTGTGTTATTGGCGCTCACACAGTATTATCTGGGGGTTACACTGTGTTATTGGCGCTCACACAGTATTATCTGGGGGTTACACTGTGTTATTGGGGCTCACACAGTATTATCTGGGGGTTACACTGTGCTATTGGGGCTCACACAGTATTATCTGGGGGTTACACTGTGCTATGGGGGCTCACACAGTATTATCTGGGGGTTACACTGTGTTATTGGGGCTCACACAGTATTATCTGGGGGTTACACTGTGCTATTGGGGCTCACACAGTATTATCTGGGGGTTACACTGTGTTATTGGCGCTCACACAGTATTATCTGGGAGTTACACTGTGTTATTGGGGCTCACACAGTATTATCTGGGGTTACACTGTGTTATTGGGGCTCACACAGTATTATCTGGGGGTTACACTGTGTTATTGGGGCTCACACAGTATTATCTGGGGGTTACACTGTGTTTTTGGGTCTCACACAGTATTAACTGGGGGTTACACTGTGCTATGGGGGCTACCATAGTATTATCTGGGGGTTACACTGTGTTATTGGGGCTCACACAGTATTATCTGGGGGTTACACTGTGTTATTGGGGCTCACACAGTATTATCTGGGGGTTACACTGTGTTATTGGGGCTCACACAGTATTATCTGGGGGTTACACTGTGTTATTGGGGCTCACACAGTATTATCTGGGGGTTACACTGTGTTTTTGGGTCTCACACAGTATTATCTGGGGGTTACACTGTGTTATTGGGGCTCACACAGTATTATCTGGGGGTTACACTGTGCTATGGGGGCTCCCATAGTATTATCTGGGGGTTACACTGTGTTATTGGGGCTCACACAGTATTATCTGGGGTTACACTGTGTTATTGGGGCTCACACAGTATTATCTGGGGGTTACACTGTGTTATTGGGGCTCACACAGTATTATCTGGGGGTTACACTGTGTTTTTGGGTCTCACACAGTATTATCTGGGGGTTACACTGTGCTATTGGGGCTCACACAGTATTATCTGGGGGTTACACTGTGTTATTGGGGCTCACACAGTATTATCTGGGGGTTACACTGTGTTATTGGGGCTCACACAGTATTATCTGGGGGTTACACTGTGTTATTGGGGCTCACACAGTATTATCTGGGGGTTACACTGTGTTTTTGGGTCTCACACAGTATTATCTGGGGGTTACACTGTGTTATTGGGGCTCACACAGTATTATCTGGGGGTTACACTGTGCTATGGGGGCTCCCATAGTATTATCTGGGGGTTACATTGTGTTATTGGGGCCCATGCTGTATTATCTGGGGGTTACACTGTGTTATTGGGGCTCACACAGTATTATCTGGGGATTACACTGTGCTATGGGGGCTCCCATAGTATTATCTGGGGGTTACACTGTGTTATTGGGGCTCACACAGTATTATCTGGGGGTTACATTGTGTTATTGGGGCCCATGCTGTATTATCTGGGGGTTACACTGTGTTATTGGGGCTCACACAGTATTATCTGGGAGTTACATTGTGTTATTGGGGCCCATGCTGTATTATCTGGGGGTTACACTGTGTTTTTGGGTCTCACACAGTATTATCTGGGAGTTACATTGTGTTATTGGGGCTCACACAGTATTATCTGGGGGTTACACTGTGCTATTGGGGCTCACACAGTATTATCTGGGGGTTACACTGTGTTTTTGGGTCTCACACAGTATTATCTGGGGGTTACATTGTGTTATTGGGGCTCACATAGTATTATCTGGGGGTTACACTGTGTTATTGGGGCTCGCATAGTATTATCTGGGGGTTACATTGTGTTTTTGGGTCTCACACAGTATTATCTGGGGGTTACACTGTGTTTTTGGGTCTCACACAGTATTATCTGGGGGTTACACTGTGTTTTTGGGTCTCACACAGTATTATCTGGGGGTTACACTGTGTTTTTGGGTCTCACACAGTATTATCTGGGGGTTACACTGTGTTTTTGGGTCTCACACAGTATTATCTGGGGGTTACACTGTGTTATTGGGGCTCACACAGTATTATCTGGGGGTTACACTGTGTTTTTGGGTCTCACACAGTATTATCTGGGGGTTACACTGTGTTTTTGGGTCTCACACAGTATTATCTGGGGGTTACATTGTGTTATTGGGGCTCACACAGTATTATCTGGGGGTTACACTGTGTTATTGGGGCTCACACAGTATTATCTGGGGGTTACACTGTGTTTTTGGGTCTCACACAGTATTATCTGGGGGTTACACTGTGTTATTGGGGCTCACATAGTATTATCTGGGGGTTACACTGTGTTATTGGCGCTCACACAGTATTATCTTGGGGTTACATTGTGTTATTGGCGCTCACACAGTATTATCTGGGGGTTACACTGTGTTATTGGGGCTCACATAGTATTATCTGGGGGTTACACTGTGCTATTGGGGCTCACATAGTATTATCTGGGGGTTACACTGTGTTTTTGGGTCTCACACAGTATTATCTGGGGGTTACACTGTGTTATTGGGGCTCACACAGTATTATCTGGGGGTTACACTGTGCTATTGGGGCTCACATAGTATTATCTGGGGGTTACACTGTGTTTTTGGGTCTCACACAGTATTATCTGGGGGTTACACTGTGTTATTGGGGCTCCCATAGTATTATCTGGGGGTTACACTGTGTTATTGGGGCTCACACAGTATTATCTGGGGGTTACATTGTGTTATTGGGGCCCACACAGTATTATCTGGGGGTTACACTGTGCTATGGGGGCTCCCATAGTATTATCTGGGGTTACACTGTGTTATTGGGGCTCACACAGTATTATCTGGGGGTTACACTGTGCTATGGGGGCTCCCATAGTATTATCTTGGGGTTACACTGTGTTATTGGGGCTCACACAGTATTATCTGGGGGTTACATTGTGTTATTGGGGCCCATGCTGTATTATCTGGGGGTTACACTGTGTTATTGGGGCTCACACAGTATTATCTGGGGGTTACACTGTGTTTTTGGGTCTCACACAGTATTATCTGGGAGTTACATTGTGTTATTGGGTCTCACACAGTATTATCTGGGGGTTACACTGTGTTTTTGGGTCTCACACAGTATTATCTGGGGGTTACACTGTGTTTTTGGGTCTCACACAGTATTATCTGGGGGTTACACTGTGTTTTTGGGTCTCACACAGTATTATCTGGGGGTTACACTGTGTTATTGGGGCTCACACAGTATTATCTGGGGGTTACACTGTGTTTTTGGGTCTCACACAGTATTATCTGGGGGTTACACTGTGTTTTTGGGTCTCACACAGTATTATCTGGGGGTTACATTGTGTTATTGGGGCTCACACAGTATTATCTGGGGGTTACACTGTGTTATTGGGGCTCACACAGTATTATCTGGGGGTTACACTGTGTTGTTGGCGCTCACACAGTATTATCTGGGGGTTACACTGTGTTATTGGCGCTCACACAGTATTATCTGGGGGTTACACTGTGCTATTGGGGCTCACACAGTATTATCTGGGGGTTACACTGTGCTATTGGGGCTCACACAGTATTATCTGGGGGTTACATTGTGTTATTGGCGCTCACACAGTATTATCTGGGGGTTACACTGTGCTATGGGGGCTCACACAGTATTATCTGGGGGTTACACTGTGTTATTGGGGCTCACACAGTATT
Organism: Heterodontus francisci; assembly: GCF_036365525.1. Taxonomy (NCBI): domain Eukaryota; kingdom Metazoa; phylum Chordata; class Chondrichthyes; order Heterodontiformes; family Heterodontidae; genus Heterodontus; species Heterodontus francisci. The sequence continues at coordinate 10,311,650 of NC_090384.1, read as the reverse complement.
ATCTGGGGGTTACACTCTGTTTTTGGGTCTCACACAGTATTATCTGGGGGTTACACTGTGTTTTTGGGTCTCACACAGTATTATCTGGGGGTTACACTGTGTTTTTGGGTCTCACACAGTATTATCTGGGGGTTACATTGTGTTATTGGGGCTCACACAGTATTATCTGGGGGTTACACTGTGTTATTGGGGCTCACACAGTATTATCTGGGGGTTACACTGTGTTGTTGGCGCTCACACAGTATTATCTGGGGGTTACACTGTGTTATTGGCGCTCACACAGTATTATCTGGGGGTTACACTGTGTTATTGGCGCTCACACAGTATTATCTGGGGGTTACACTGTGTTATTGGGGCTCACACAGTATTATCTGGGGGTTACGCTGTGTTATTGGGGCTCACACAGTATTATCTGGGGGTTACACTGTGTTATTGGGGCTCACACAGTATTATCTGGGGGTTACACTGTGCTATTGGGGCTCACACAGTATTATCTGGGGGTTACACTGTGCTATGGGGGCTCACACAGTATTATCTGGGGGTTACACTGTGTTATTGGGGCTCACACAGTATTATCTGGGGGTTACACTGTGTTATTGGCGCTCACACAGTATTATCTGGGAGTTACACTGTGTTATTGGGGCTCACACAGTATTATCTGGGGGTTACACTGTGTTATTGGGGCTCACACAGTATTATCTGGGGGTTACACTGTGTTATTGGGGCTCACACAGTATTATCTGGGGGTTACACTGTGTTATTGGGGCTCACACAGTATTATCTGGGGGTTACACTGTGTTATTGGGGCTCACACAGTATTATCTGGGGGTTACACTGTGCTATTGGGGCTCACACAGTATTATCTGGGGGTTACACTGTGCTATGGGGGCTCCCATAGTATTATCTGGGGGTTACACTGTGTTATTGGGTCTCACACAGTATTATCTGGGGGTTACACTGTGTTATTGGGGCTCACACAGTATTATCTGGGGGTTACACTGTGTTATTGGGTCTCACACAGTATTATCTGGGGGTTACACTGTGTTATTGGGGCTCACACAGTATTATCTGGGGGTTACACTGTGCTATGGGGGCTCCCATAGTATTATCTGGGGGTTACACTGTGTTATTGGGTCTCACACAGTATTATCTGGGGGTTACACTGTGTTATTGGGGCTCACACAGTATTATCTGGGAGTTACATTGTGTTATTGGGGCTCACACAGTATTATCTGGGAGTTACACTGTGTTATTGGGGCTCACATAGTATTATCTGGGGGTTACACTGTGTTATTGGGGCTCGCATAGTATTATCTGGGGGTTAAATTGTGTTTTTGGGTCTCACACAGTATTATCTGGGGGTTACACTGTGTTTTTGGGTCTCACACAGTATTATCTGGGGGTTACACTGTGTTTTTGGGTCTCACACAGTATTATCTGGGGGTTACACTGTGTTTTTGGGTCTCACACAGTATTATCTGGGGGTTACACTGTGTTTTTGGGTCTCACACAGTATTATCTGGGGGTTACACTGTGTTATTGGGGCTCACACAGTATTATCTGGGGGTTACACTGTGTTTTTGGGTCTCACACAGTATTATCTGGGGGTTACACTGTGTTTTTGCGTCTCACACAGTCTTATCTGGGGGTTACATTGTGTTATTGGGGCTCACACAGTATTATCTGGGGGTTACACTGTGTTATTGGGGCTCACACAGTATTATCTGGGGGTTACACTGTGTTATTGGCGCTCACACAGTATTATCTGGGGGTTACACTGTGCTATTGGGGCTCACACAGTATTATCTGGGGGTTACACTGTGCTATTGGGGCTCACACAGTATTATCTGGGGGTTACACTGTGTTATTGGGGCTCACACAGTATTATCTGGGGTTACACTGTGTTGTTGGCGCTCACACAGTATTATCTGGGGGTTACACTGTGTTATTGGCGCTCACACAGTATTATCTGGGGGTTACACTGTGCTATTGGGGCTCACACAGTATTATCTGGGGGTTACACTGTGCTATTGGGGCTCACACAGTATTATCTGGGGGTTACATTGTGTTATTGGCGCTCACACAGTATTATCTGGGGGTTACACTGTGCTATGGGGGCTCACACAGTATTATCTGGGGGTTACACTGTGTTATTGGGGCTCACACAGTATTATCTGGGGGTTACACTCTGTTTTTGGGTCTCACACAGTATTATCTGGGGGTTACACTGTGTTTTTGGGTCTCACACAGTATTATCTGGGGGTTACACTGTGTTTTTGGGTCTCACACAGTATTATCTGGGGGTTACATTGTGTTATTGGGGCTCACACAGTATTATCTGGGGGTTACACTGTGTTATTGGGGCTCACACAGTATTATCTGGGGGTTACACTGTGTTGTTGGCGCTCACACAGTATTATCTGGGGGTTACACTGTGTTATTGGCGCTCACACAGTATTATCTGGGGGTTACACTGTGTTATTGGCGCTCACACAGTATTATCTGGGGGTTACACTGTGTTATTGGGGCTCACACAGTATTATCTGGGGGTTACGCTGTGTTATTGGGGCTCACACAGTATTATCTGGGGGTTACACTGTGTTATTTGGGCTCACACAGTATTATCTGGGGGTTACACTGTGCTATTGGGGCTCACACAGTATTATCTGGGGGTTACACTGTGCTATGGGGGCTCACACAGTATTATCTGGGGGTAACACTGTGTTATTGGGGCTCACACAGTATTATCTGGGGGTTACACTGTGTTATTGGCGCTCACACAGTATTATCTGGGAGTTACACTGTGTTATTGGGGCTCACACAGTATTATCTGGGGGTTACACTGTGTTATTGGGGCTCACACAGTATTATCTGGGGGTTACACTGTGTTATTGGGGCTCACACAGTATTATCTGGGGGTTACACTGTGTTATTGGGGCTCACACAGTATTATCTGGGGGTTACACTGTGTTATTGGGGCTCACACAGTATTATCTGGGGGTTACACTGTGCTATTGGGGCTCACACAGTATTATCTGGGGGTTACACTGTGCTATGGGGGCTCCCATAGTATTATCTGGGGGTTACACTGTGTTATTGGGTCTCACACAGTATTATCTGGGGGTTACACTGTGTTATTGGGGCTCACACAGTATTATCTGGGGGTTACACTGTGTTATTGGGTCTCACACAGTATTATCTGGGGGTTACACTGTGTTATTGGGGCTCACACAGTATTATCTGGGGGTTACACTGTGCTATGGGGGCTCCCATAGTATTATCTGGGGGTTACACTGTGTTATTGGGTCTCACACAGTATTATCTGGGGGTTACACTGTGTTATTGGGGCTCACACAGTATTATCTGGGAGTTACATTGTGTTATTGGGGCTCACACAGTATTATCTGGGAGTTACACTGTGTTATTGGGGCTCACATAGTATTATCTGGGGGTTACACTGTGTTATTGGGGCTCGCATAGTATTATCTGGGGGTTACATTGTGTTTTTGGGTCTCACACAGTATTATCTGGGGGTTACACTGTGTTTTTGGGTCTCACACAGTATTATCTGGGGGTTACACTGTGTTTTTGGGTCTCACACAGTATTATCTGGGGGTTACACTGTGTTTTTGGGTCTCACACAGTATTATCTGGGGGTTACACTGTGTTTTTGGGTCTCACACAGTATTATCTGGGGGTTACACTGTGTTTTTGGGTCTCACACAGTATTATCTGGGGGTTACACTGTGTTATTGGGGCTCACACAGTATTATCTGAGGGTTACACTGTGTTTTTGGGTCTCACACAGTATTATCTGGGGGTTACACTGTGTTTTTGCGTCTCACACAGTCTTATCTGGGGGTTACATTGTGTTATTGGGGCTCACACAGTATTATCTGGGGGTTACACTGTGTTATTGGGGCTCACACAGTATTATCTGGGGGTTACACTGTGTTATTGGCGCTCACACAGTATTATCTGGGGGTTACACTGTGCTATTGGGGCTCACACAGTATTATCTGGGGGTTACACTGTGCTATTGGGGCTCACACAGTATTATCTGGGGGTTACATTGTGTTATTGGCGCTCACACAGTATTATCTGGGGGTTACACTGTGCTATGGGGGCTCACACAGTATTATCTGGGGGTTACACTGTGTTATTGGGGCTCACACAGTATTATCTGGGGGTTACACTGTGTTATTGGGGCTCACACAGTATTATCTGGGGGTTACACTGTGTTTTTGGGTCTCACACAGTATTATCTGGGGGTTACACTGTGTTTTTGGGTCTCACACAGTATTATCTGGGGGTTACACTGTGTTTTTGGGTCTCACACAGTATTATCTGGGGGTTACATTGTGTTATTGGGGCTCACACAGTATTATCTGGGGGTTACACTGTGTTATTGGGCTCACACAGTATTATCTGGGGGTTACACTGTGTTGTTGGCGCTCACACAGTATTATCTGGGGGTTACACTGTGTTATTGGCGCTCACACAGTATTATCTGGGGGTTACACTGTGTTATTGGCGCTCACACAGTATTATCTGGGGGTTACACTGTGTTATTGGGGCTCACACAGTATTATCTGGGGGTTACACTGTGTTATTGGGGCTCACACAGTATTATCTGGGGGTTGCACTGTGTTATTGGGGCTCACACAGTATTATCTGGGGGTTACACTGTGCTATTGGGGCTCACACAGTATTATCTGGGGGTTACACTGTGCTATGGGGGCTCACACAGTATTATCTGGGGGTTACACTGTGTTATTGGCGCTCACACAGTATTATCTGGGAGTTACACTGTGTTATTGGGGCTCACACAGTATTATCTGGGGGTTACACTGTGTTATTGGGGCTCACACAGTATTATCTGGGGGTTACACTGTGTTATTGGGGCTCACACAGTATTATCTGGGGGTTACACTGTGTTATTGGGGCTCACACAGTATTATCTGGGGGTTACACTGTGTTATTGGGGCTCACACAGTATTATCTGGGGGTTACACTGTGCTATTGGGGCTCACACAGTATTATCTGGGGGTTACACTGTGCTATGGGGGCTCCCATAGTATTATCTGGGGGTTACACTGTGTTATTGGGTCTCACACAGTATTATCTGGGGGTTACACTGTGTTATTGGGGCTCACACAGTATTATCTGGGGGTTACACTGTGCTATGGGGGCTCCCATAGTATTATCTGGGGGTTACACTGTGTTATTGGGTCTCACACAGTATTATCTGGGGGTTACACTGTGTTATTGGGGCTCACACAGTATTATCTGGGGGTTGCACTGTGTTATTGGGGCTCACACAGTATTATCTGGGGGTTACACTGTGCTATTGGGGCTCACACAGTATTATCTGGGGGTTACACTGTGCTATGGGGGCTCACACAGTATTATCTGGGGGTTACACTGTGTTATTGGCGCTCACACAGTATTATCTGGGAGTTACACTGTGTTATTGGGGCTCACACAGTATTATCTGGGGGTTACACTGTGTTATTGGGGCTCACACAGTATTATCTGGGGGTTACACTGTGTTATTGGGGCTCACACAGTATTATCTGGGGTTACACTGTGTTATTGGGGCTCACACAGTATTATCTGGGGGTTACACTGTGTTATTGGGGCTCACACAGTATTATCTGGGGGTTACACTGTGCTATTGGGGCTCACACAGTATTATCTGGGGGTTACACTGTGCTATGGGGGCTCCCATAGTATTATCTGGGGGTTACACTGTGTTATTGGGTCTCACACAGTATTATCTGGGGGTTACACTGTGTTATTGGGGCTCACACAGTATTATCTGGGGGTTACACTGTGCTATGGGGGCTCCCATAGTATTATCTGGGGGTTACACTGTGTTATTGGGTCTCACATAGTATTATCTGGGGGTTACACTGTGTTATTGGGGCTCACACAGTATTATCTGGGGGTTACACTGTGTTTTTGGGTCTCACACAGTATTATCTGGGGGTTACACTGTGTTATTGGGGCTCACACAGTATTATCTGGGGGTTACACTGTGTTTTTGGGTCTCACACAGTATTATCTGGGGGTTACACTGTGTTATTGGGTCTCACACAGTATTATCTGGGGGTTACATTGTGTTATTGGGGCTCGCATAGTATTATCTGGGAGTTACATTGTGTTATTGGGGCTCGCATAGTATTATCTGGGGGTTACACTGTGTTATTGGGGCTCACACAGTATTATCTGGGAGTTACATTGTGTTATTGGGGCTCACACAGTATTATCTGGGGGTTACACTGTGTTATTGGCGCTCAGACAGTATTATCTGGGGGTTACACTGTGTTATTGGGGCTCACATAGTATTATCTGGGGGTTACACTGTGTTATTGGGGCTCACATAGTATTATCTGGGGTTACACGGTGTTATTGGGGCTCACACAGTATTATCTGGGGGTTACATTGTGTTATTGGGGCTCACATAGTATTATCTGGGGGGTTACACTGTGTTATTGGGGCTCACACAGTATTATCTGGGGGGTTACATTGTGTTATTGGGGCTCACATAGTATTATCTGGGGGGTTACACTGTGTTATTGGGGCTCACACAGTATTATCTGGGGGGTTACACTGTGTTATTGGGGCTCACACAGTATTATCTTGGGGTTACATTGTGTTATTGGCGCTCACACAGTATTATCTGGGGGTTACACTGTGTTATTGGCGCTCACACAGTATTATCTGGGGGTTACACTGTGTTATTGGGGCTCACATAGTATTATCTGGGGGTTACACTGTGCTATTGGGGCTCACATAGTATTATCTGGGGGTTACACTGTGTTTTTGGGTCTCACACAGTATTATCTGGGGGTTACACTGTGTTATTGGGGCTCACACAGTATTATCTGGGGGTTACACTGTGCTATGGGGGCTCCCATAGTATTATCTGGGGTTACACTGTGTTATTGGGGCTCACACAGTATTATCTGGGGGTTACATTGTGTTATTGGGGCCCACACAGTATTATCTGGGGGTTACACTGTGTTATTGGGGCTCACACAGTATTATCTGGGGGTTACACTGTGCTATGGGGGCTCCCATAGTATTATCTGGGGGTTACACTGTGTTATTGGGGCTCACACAGTATTATCTGGGGGTTACATTGTGTTATTGGGGCCCATGCTGTATTATCTGGGGGTTACACTGTGTTATTGGGGCTCACACAGTATTATCTGGGAGTTACATTGTGTTATTGGGGCCCATGCTGTATTATCTGGGGGTTACACTGTGTTTTTGGGTCTCACACAGTATTATCTGGGAGTTACATTGTGTTATTGGGGCTCACACAGTATTATCTGGGGGTTACACTGTGCTATTGGGGCTCACACAGTATTATCTGGGGGTTACACTGTGTTTTTGGGTCTCACACAGTATTATCTGGGGGTTACATTGTGTTATTGGGGCTCACATAGTATTATCTGGGGGTTACACTGTGTTATTGGGGCTCGCATAGTATTATCTGGGGGTTACATTGTGTTTTGGGGTCTCACACAGTATTATCTGGGGGTTACACTGTGTTTTTGGGTCTCACACAGTATTATCTGGGGGTTACACTGTGTTTTTGGGTCTCACACAGTATTATCTGGGGGTTACACTGTGTTTTTGGGTCTCACACAGTATTATCTGTGGGTTACACTGTGTTTTTGGGTCTCACACAGTATTATCTGGGGGTTACACTGTGTTATTGGGGCTCACACAGTATTATCTGGGGGTTACACTGTGTTTTTGGGTCTCACACAGTATTATCTGGGGGTTACACTGTGTTTTTGGGTCTCACACAGTATTATCTGGGGGTTACATTGTGTTATTGGGGCTCACACAGTATTATCTGGGGGTTACACTGTGTTATTGGGGCTCACACAGTATTATCTGGGGGTTACACTGTGTTGTTGGCGCTCACACAGTATTATCTGGGGGTTACACTGTGTTATTGGCGCTCACACAGTATTATCTGGGGGTTACACTGTGCTATTGGGGCTCACACAGTATTATCTGGGGGTTACACTGTGCTATTGGGGCTCACACAGTATTATCTGGGGGTTACATTGTGTTATTGGCGCTCACACAGTATTATCTGGGGGTTACACTGTGCTATGGGGGCTCACACAGTATTATCTGGGGGTTACACTGTGTTATTGGGGCTCACACAGTATTATCTGGGGGTTACTCTGTGTTATTGGGGCTCACACAGTATTATCTGGGGGTTACACTGTGTTTTTGGGTCTCACACAGTATTATCTGGGGGTTACACTGTGTTTTTGGGTCTCACACAGTATTATCTGGGGGTTACACTGTGTTTTTGGGTCTCACACAGTATTATCTGGGGGTTAA